>NC_066619.1:25718508-26062008 GCF_025201925.1 Gopherus flavomarginatus
CAAGCCCCTAATTTATACCTATGGGTTTTTAGAGTGGTGCCAGTCCCCATTAACATCAACAAAGAATTGGGATGCTCAGCACATGTCTACAGGGCAATACTAGTGTCCATTAGTTGTTCTGGTTTAAAACTTCTCTTTCAAATGCCTCAGTTCATGACCATTCAGACTTCATCTTTCTTGCTCTGCACCAGAAGTCATCAGAGCTAACCTCACCAAGATATAGAACACATCATTCTGCGTTCACCGGAGGCAGTGCTTCCCAGTGAGAAGCATTACGTCTGCCTCAGGGAGCTCTGTTGGTGGAGGAATAATTCCTCACCATCCTCTGCTAAGGACTACAGTTAAACCCTTGATTGTTCTTCACTGGATTCAATTTTGAATTAATAAAGGCCCCTTACCAGCTCAATTCAGCTTAAGTGAGTCATCAAACCTTTTACTCAGAGTCAAAGACAAAGCGTAGCCCTTGTATACACATACACTTTTCAGTCTCCTAAGAAACAAATTAAAAAAAACAAATAGGCCAGATCCCTGCAGGACCTCTCTTGAAATGCCCTTCTAGCTTGATCGGGAACCACAAATAATTACTCTCTGAGGGCAGTTTTGCAATTAGTTGTGCACCCACCTTATAGTAGGTTTGTCTAGGGTATAATTTCCCTAGTTTTGTTTATGAAAAGGCCACATGAGACAGTATCAAAAACCTTACTCAAGTCGAGATATAGCACATCTACTGGTTTCCCACTACCCACAAGTTTTGTTACCCTGTCAAAAAAGGACATTAGGTTGGTTTGACAGGATTTATTCTTGACAAATCGATGTTGATTGTTAATAATCATCAACTTATCTTCTAGGTGCTTACAAGCAGATTCTTTGATTATTCACTCCATTATCTTTCCAGGTACTAAAGTTAAGATGACTAGTCTATAATTCGCTGGGTTGTCCTTATTCCCATAGATGCTAGAACTAGGGGTGCTACTGCACACCCCCATCTTGAAGTGGTTTCCATCACATACAAGGTTTTAAGTTTGGTTCAATGGCTCTCCGCACCCCCACTATTCAAACTGTTCCAGCTACCCTGCTTATTCCTCTTTTTTATAAATAAGGCAAATATAGTACCTTTTCCAGTCCTCTGGTATCTTTCCCACTCTTCATGAGTAGGGATTCATGTCTATCATGGAGATCATGTGACCATGACCTCTGTAGCAGCCAGCATGGGTGATCCCAGGGCCACCCAAGGAGCTGGCTCTGCAGCCAGCCACTCGGGCAGCCCCTCAAGCAGCCACTCAGGAGCTGTTAAAGTGGCCCCAGGGCCAGCTGCACCAGCCACTGCTTCGGTGGTCCTGGGCAGATGACCCCAGGAACAGCCCGAGCAGCAGCCGGTGTGGCTGGCCCTTGGGACCATGTGAGCAGCGGTTCAGGGATGGCCAGGCAGTGGTGGGTGGGTGACCCCCGGGACCTGTTGGCTGGGGCTACCTGCCCAGGGCCACCTGAGCAGAGGTTGGTGCCACTCCAGCAGTGGTCCTGGGGACGGTGGGAGCAGTGGCAAGTCACGGGGGTGGCCGGAGCACCCACTGTTTGTTGGCCTTTGGCAGTTGGTGCCGCTGCCCCATCCCCCCAGCCGCGGCCTCTTAACTGACCCCCAGAGCAGCCCCCCCCCAGCCCATGCTCTCCCCTGCCCCCCAGCTAAGATTTAGTCAGGTGTATATAGTACAAGTCAAGGACAGGTCATGGGCCGTGAATTTTTGTTATTGCCTGTGACCTCCCTATGACTTTTACTAAAAATACCCGTGACTAATTCACAACCTTATTCATGAGTTCTCAAAAGAAAACCGCTAATTATCAGAGATCTCTTCAGCTAATTCCAATTCCTTAACTATATTCAGATGTATTTCATCAGGCCCTGCCAACTTGAAGACATCTTATTTGTCCAAGTAATTCTTAACTTGCTCTTTCCCTATTTTAGCCCCAAACCCTGCCCCATTTACACTAATGTTCACTATGTTAGTCATCCAATCACTGCTAAGTTTTTCTGGTGAAAACTAAAGCAAAAAGGCATTTAACACTTTGGTCGTTGCTGCGTTTTCTGTTATTGTCTTTCCCTCGTCATTGAATAAGGGGTTTACACTGTCCTTGGTCGTCTTCTTGCTTCTCACATATTTGTAAGATATTTTCTTGTTACCCTTTATCTTCCAAGCTAGTTTAATGTCATTTGTGCTTTGTCCTTGCATACTTTTTTTTATATTAATGCTTCAAAATTTGAACTAGTTTCTACTTTTTATATTAATCTTTTTAAAGTACGAATAATTGAAAATCTCCTGATTAAGCCACATTGATCTCTTACCATACTTCTGAGCTTTCCTATGTATTCAGATAGTTTGCTCTTGCACTCTTAATAATGTTTCTTTTAAAAAACCTGCCAGCTATCCTGAACTCGGTTTTTCCCCTGGAACTTGCTTCCCTTGGGATCTCACCTACCAACTTTCTGAGTTTGCTAAGGTCTGTCTTCTTGAAGTCCATTGTCTTTATTTTGCTGTCCTCCCTCCAACCTTTCCTGAGAATCATGAGCACTATCATTTCATGATTACTTTCACTCAAACTGCTTTCCACCTTCAAATTTTCAACTGGTTCCTTCCTATTTGTTAGAATCAAATATAGAACAGACTCTTTCCTAGTTGCATTCTTCACCTTCTCTAATAAGAAATTGTCTCCAATGCATTCCAAGAACTTTGTGAATAATGTGTGCCCTGCCATTTTACTTTCCCGACAGATGGCTGGGTAGTTGAAGTCCCTCATCACTACCAAGTGCCATGTTTTGGATGATTTTGTTAGTTGTTTAAAAAACACTCTCACTCATCTCTTCTACTATAGACCACCTAATTAGGAAGACACCTATCATGAAATCACCCTTAGATTTTACCTCTTGTATCCTTACCCCGAGACTTTCAACAGATCTGTCTCCCATTTCTATCTCAATTTCAGTGCAAGTATTTTTTTTTAATATATATATATATATATATATATAAATAAAAAAATCTTTGATATACAAGGCAATACTCCTCCCTTTTTTCCTGTCTGTCCTTTCTGAACAAGCTGTAGTCTTCTATACCAATATTTGAGTCATATGAATTATCACACCAAGCTTCTGTGATGCCAATTATGTCATAATTATGATTATTCACTAGTGTTTCTATTTTTTCTTGCTTATTCCCTATATTTCTTGCATTCATATACAGACATCTAAGATGTTTATCTAACTTCCCCTTTTGTCTCTCCTTAGTCCCTGTTGGGATTGCTCATGTTCCTCTCAGATACCGACCCTTCACCCAGCTCTCCATATTCTGAACTTACATATGGGCTTTTGTCTCTTACATCCATTGAACTTAGTTTAAAGCCTGTCTCATTAGGTTAGCCAGTCTGTATTCAAAATATACTCTTCCATTTCCTTGATAGGTGGACCTCATTTCTGCTCAGCAGACCTTCTTGGAACAGCATCCTGCAGTAGAGGAAACTGAAGCCCCCTTGGTGACACCAACCACACAGCCATGCATCTACTCCAAGATGCATCCGTTTCTGCCCGAGCCTCTACCATTGATCGGAAGGACCAATAAGAATATCACCAGTGCCTCCAGCTCTTCACCTTCACTCTGAAAGCCCTGTAGTCACTTCTGATCTGCTCAGGGCCATAACTGACAGTATAATTTGTGCCCACATGGATGAGCAGCATGTAGCAGCAGCAGTAGTCAGATGACCCTCAGCTATCCTTCCATAATGTCTTTGATATGGGCTCTGGTAGCAGCACAACTCCTGAAATGCCAGGTTAGGCCGGCAGATAGATGCCTCTGTCCTGCTTAGAAGAGGGTCACCCCCCTATATTTCCTCATGGAAGGGGTAGCTGTAATCCTTTCAGCCTTGGAGTACATGGCCTTTCCTCCTCTACCTTTGGGGGAAGATGCCTGATCACTCATTACCAGGCCACCATACTGATTTTTTTTCATCTCTATGGATGGCGGGTTGGGAGCTGTATATAAAGCACAAATATAGAATACTATGTAAAGAATAAGTGTTATTAACTAACTGGACTTAGACTTTTTTTAAAACAAATGATTTTATGTATGTGTTTTTAAGTCAAATATTAAAATTATGAAGAATACGTGTTTTATCACTGGTTGATATCCTAGACTATTTCAAAGCACAGTTATTGCAGACATCAGTTATGAGGACAAAAGATGACAATGCAGGTCAAATTAGTCAGACTATATAGATCATGCTGTATCATTCTGAAGTGGAATAGTGTTTCCTAGTCAGAGTGCAGAGATGGTTTCCTGTTACTGACTCACAAGTGTACAGCTGTTTCTCAGCATTACAAAATCTTACACGCTGATTGCCTGAGGTGTGGAGTCTAATGTCCAGCATAACAAGTATTAAATAAATTTGTATTATTGTAGCATTTAGGAGACTTAGTCATGGACCAGCACACCACAATGTGCTAGGTGCTGTACAAACATAGAAGACAGTCTCTGCATCAAAGAGCATACAATCTAATTACTATATGGTTAATCTCCAATAAACAAACTGCACCCAGATTACTCCACACAGAACCTTCTCAATCCACACCTGGATCGCCCCATACTAAGCCCTTCCACACTTGGATCTGGCCTTGCTGAGCCTGCTCACACCTGGTGCACTTGGCATGGAGGGGCAGGGCCCTGGGGTGTTTTTGGGGCAGGTCCGGTCCTTGCACTGTGTCAGGGTTGGGTGCAGCCTCACTGCTGAGTCCATGTCCCTGGGGGAAGCTGCACAGTGATCTCCCACCTCCCAGCCAGTGGCCTGTGCTCTCCAATGCCAGGCTGGAGCCTCCATATTTATTTGACAAATAAAAATTTGTAGAATTTTAAAATATTGTGAGCAGAATTTTTTTTTTTTGGCACAGAATTTTTAGGCACAGAATGCTCTCAGAAGTAATTGTTGTGGCAGGGAAATTGGTCTGTAGCTAAGTATGCTTCAGCTTTCCACCACTCAGTAGCAGATACTGAATGGAATGAGACTGCTCAGCATTATCATTTCCTCTTTGGCATAAATGATGACATCAAAGACAAGCTGGCAGAAATGGACTCTCCACCAACTCTAGATGCCTTAATTTACCTCACCCTCAAGATTGACAACCACCTGATGGACCACCACCAAGAGAAAATGTCAGTCCCTGACTCCCATCAGTCCTGGCAACTCTGGCCCATCAACCTTCCCCATAGCTTGAACCCATGAAACTTTACCACAGCTGGCCACTTTTCACTGATGCAGAGAAAAGGCACTGTGGGGCATCAGGACTATGACTATGCTGTGGAAGGCCAGGACACTTGGCACTGGGCTGCTCTGTAAGCTCCAATCTGTACCCTGGTCAGAGAAGGCCAAACCCCAACCCTCAATAGGGAGGTCTGGCCTGGGTGGCACTCTCTGCTTCCCACTGGTACCCAACATCAGTACTTGTCTGGTGGTATCTTGGCCATGGCTGAGTAGATCCTGACATATCTTAAACTCCATCCACAAATCTGACACCCTTCCATCTCTGAGGTCCACCTGGAGGATTCAGGTGCCTCAGGCAACTTCATGGATCAGAACTTTGAACGGGGACATCACATCCCCATTCAATGCCAGCACACTCCAGACTTGGTGGAGTCTATCAAGCCCAGTTACCAACCAGACTGAACCCCTAGAAGCTGTGACTCTCCAGGGATTTGGACTTATCCAAGCATCACACTTTTCAGCAGTTCTTGGCATGCCCTGGTTCACTACACACAACCCATGCATTCACTGGAGAGCAGGCATGATGCAGTTCTGCTCCCCACATTGCCAACAATTCTGTCTCCTGAAACCTGACTGAGGGGGACGATAGATTTGGAACCCTGCTTTCCTCAAGATTCCAAGTCTGAACAGGTTAAGCCCCAGGAAGTCTCATTACTGTCTGCAGTCATCCACTGCCCCCATGTTACCACTTAATACAAGGATTTTGCCAATGTGTCTGAAAAAAAAAATGGACACTCTGCCACCCTCCCACAGCTATGACTATCCCATCAACTTCTACCTCAGAGCAGAAGTCTCTTTTGGCTGCATCTACTCTCTTTCAGAGCCAAAACTTCAGGCTCTCCATGACTACCTCTAGAAAAAAAATCTACAAAAGGCATTTATTTGTCCACCCACATCTCCAGCTGAGGCTTCAATTTTCTTTGTAAAGAAAAGAGATGGATCATTAAGGCCCTGTGTTGACTATTGGGTGTTAAACAGAGTCATGATTAGAAATAGATACCCTCTCATTAATGAGCTTTTTGAAAGATTCCACTCCATGAAGATTTTTTACTAAGATGGACCTTCATGGGCCTATAATGTGGTCCAAATTAGAAAGGGAGATTAGTGGAAGACTGCCTTCTGTACACAGTCCGGACACTATGATTACCCGGTCATGCTGTTTGGACTGTGCAGTCCCCCAGAAACCTTCCAGCACTTCATAAATGACATCTTCAGGGATTTGTTAGACAGCTATGTAGTCATTTATTTGGACAACACTGTTAGGATATAGATATTCAGGCCTGTCTGCAAAGGCCTATACTTTAAGAATTTAGGTGTATTCTTATCACTTAGCTAGTTATAGAGGTATAAAGGAAAGAATCAAAAAATCACTGTCTGTTTGTGTAATGAACTTCTCTTACTGTGACAGTCTGAGGCCCTGTTTAGTCATATTGAAATAAGGTAATCTGGGGCTTTTAGGAAGGTTATCTGATCTATCACCTCCAGAGAAAAGGAAGAGCCTAAAACATGTAAAAGGAAATTTAGTTTGATAGTTTTCTGTCTGGTAAGAACTCTCTTATCAATAAAGACAGCTGGAAAACCCTTATGTCTGCATAGATGTAGTTGTGAAATCCTCACTTCTGTATTGTTTTGTATGTTTATTTCCATGGTCTCTGTCTGGTTCTGTGATTGTTTCCATCTGCTGTATAATTAATTTTGCTGTGTGTAAACTAATTAAGGTGGTGGGATATAATTGGTTAGATAATCATGTTACAATACGTTAGGATTGGTTAGGTAAATTTTAGTAGAATGATTCGTTAAGGTATAGCTGAGAATATTATTACATAAATTAGTGGCAAACAGGAAGTAAGTTGGGATTTGAAAATAAGGAAAAAGGAACTTGGATTTAAGCTTGCTGGAAGTTCACCTCCATAAACATTGAATTGTTTGCACCTTCGAACTTCAGGTGGTGTTGCTCTCTGTTCATGCGAGAAGGACCTGGGAAGTGTGAGAGTGAAGGAATAAGCTCTCTAACAAACATGCTTATTATTTCTAACAAATCAGACTTCTCATGATCAGCAGGTCTGCAGTGTCCTAGAAAGACTTTGCCTCTATACAACATCCTCTCTACGCAAAGCCCGAAAAATGCAAGATTGACCAGGATGCAATAGGATCTCTTGGCTACATTATCTCCTCTATGGGACTAACCATGGTCCCACACAAGGTGATGGCCATCTCTGAATGGGTTGCACTAAAGGACACCCATCAGAGCCAACAGTTCTTAGACTTTAATAACTTCTACCAGAAGTTCATGGAGGGATTTTTCTAGTCTAATTGTTCCCCTGACCACCCATTTGCAAAAAGGAGTCTGGTTCACCTGGTCCTTGGAAGCCCAAACCACCTTTGATCAGCTAAAAGAGACATGCACCATAGCATCCATCTTGGTACACCCAGACCCTGTTAAACCATTCACGATGGAGGCAGATGCATCCAAGTTTGCCCTGGGTGCAGTACTGTCTAAACTGGTAGGTCCTGTTGGTTGACTTCACCCAAGTGCCTATTACTCTCACAAGATAGCCTCAGCTCAGAAGAATTATGATACATGTCATGAGAAATGCTTAGCTATCATGACAGCATTTGAGAAATGGTGGTGCCTACTAGAGGGGGACCAGATTCCTTGTCCAAGTGCTCACAGACCACAAGAACCTGGAATATCTTTGAAAAGCCAGACACCTCAACCATCAACAGATCTGCTGGTCCTTCTTCTTTGCCAGTTTGACTTCTTAGTCACCTACCACCCAGGAACAAGAAGTGGGAAGGCTGGCACCCTATCCTGTAAGGCTGAATACCTGGAATTGGATGAGAAAACTCCCTCTATGATTCTAAAGGCTTTCAATTTCATCAGGGGCACAGCAGACAACGGCCTAAGGGAGTCAGTTCATATCTTGTTACCCAATGATCCCTTTGCTGCTCAGATCAACCAAACTCTGGAGAATGCTGATGCCCCACCGGCCCCCAGGTTCAGGGTCCTCTACTGCAGGGAGCGTATCTATGCCCCGAAAGGGCAATAAAGGTGGCAGGTTCTTAAGTTATACCGTGACACCCCCCTTTGAAGGGCACTCTGGCTACTTCAAAACCTGGAGCCTAATCACAAGGAGTTTCTGGTGGCCAGGCTTGCACACCTCAATTAAGAAGTGCGTAAGATACTTTACCTGTGTGCCCAGACCAAGTGCTCCTGCTCATCCTTTTCCAGCCTATGCCCATTCCACCTCCACCATGGGATACCATTTCCATTGAATTTATTGTGGAGCTAGACCACTAGACCTGACTCCTGCTGTGACCACTAGGCATGACCACCTATGACCCAGTCTGCTGACATGTCCACTGAGGATAGGACAAAAAGTAAGGTAGCCTAATTCTCAGCAAGGGATATTCAGGTCAGAGATCAGGAAAAAACAAAAAACTTTCCAAATATAAAAGGTAGTTAAACACTGGGACAGGTTACTTACAGGGTTGGTCTAGATATACATGGTCCTGCCTCAGCGCAAAGGGATGCGCTAGATGACATCTTGAGGACTCTTCCAGCCCTACATTTGTATGATTCATTTCTGCAAGCTCAGGATAGCAGTCCTGTCACTCACACTATAACACTTTTCTAATCACAAGAGGAAATCCTGATGTCATGTATCAATTTTGTCATAAGTGCAACACTATTAGTGCATTGTATCATATTGTGAAAAGCCATAATGGTGAAGTGAATGGAAATATTAGCTTTCTGTGTTCTGGAATTGTACATTATTCTGCTATGAATATGACATTAAAATCCAAATGCAAAGAGTCCAATTCATATTGGGCATCTCTATATAAAACTTGTCAGCACAGCACCTGTAGAAAACTGTATTCACAGATTCCAAAGCCAGATAGGACCATCATGATAATTTAGTCTGACCTCCTGTATTACACAAAATTCATACCATTAAGGTTAGAAATAGAATTAAAATACAGAAATTAATTTGTAACCCAAGTATTCTGTCAGTTTTAGCAGTTAGCCTTTCTGAAATGGTAGAGTGCTAGGCATTAAGCTAGAGTTTTTATAAACAATAATTATTAAGGGACAAATCCAGGTCTCCTCCACAAAACCTGAGTTAACAGATTTTTCAGAAGGGAACTCTTCAGTGGTTAGGGATGGAATCTTCTCCCTCTCTACCAACCTGAGGTACCAGCACATCTGATCTGCTGCTTTTAAAGCTGATAAACTATAGTGACGTTCAGTTATTAAGTATCAATCTCAAATCTCTGGGAGTGGACTAGTGGATTCCAGATTAAGTGCAATAAAATCAGAGAGTTTTGCTAATTGTGAAACAAAAACAATGAGCCAATGATATTTATTCTACTTAAAATCCTCTTTACTTTATTTCTCTTTTAAAAGCTCTTAAATATATTTGATCAAAAGACCAAAACTATATATTGAGGATCCTGAGATTGTGTTATGAATACAGCAATAACAAACATCCACCAACTGTTACGTGCAATAAAATTGCTGAAATAAACATTCAAAATCTGTTTAGTCACTTGTCTTGACAAATGGACATTGCCAGTGTCAGATTCTTTCCAAATAACGTGCCAAAAAGGGAATGAAGAAGGAAATTATGGACATACAGATTCTGTTCTCTGTTAAATCAAGAGTGAGAAAAAGAATCTGGTCTAATGTATTTTAATATCAAACTTTCGAAGTCAAACAATAGTGCAAAGTTCTGAACATTTTGCTAAATAAAAAAAGGCCCCATCATAATGTTTTATTTACTTAAACAATCTTTTAGGAAAGATCCCCTGATCGCTGTGTTTGCCAGAATTCATCATCAAAATATTGGTTGGAACCACACCCCCAGATGCAAGCACCAGCTACACCTGAATTCTGTGGCTCAGGTCTATATCTACTTCAGGGTAAGTTATTACAGTCACAGGGCAAACTAAATCTGTTGGCAATTTCCTGGTTTCCATCCTCTTTCCTGATAAAAGTCACATTGTGATATGTATTCTCAAATATTTCTGCTCCCTTCTTATTTCTTCTGTAGAGTTCATCCTCCTTGTCACTGCTGGAAACTAGAGCTATGTTAAACTACTGCTTTTCCTCTATCCAGCATTTTCATGGGGATATGTGATTGGGGTGAATAAACCCTGCATTAGAACTGAAGGATTAAAGAGCAACTCTGGGTCCAGATAACCTCCCCTAGCCACACCTGCAAAGCCTGCTCCAGATAAAGGTGGAACTCAAGAGGGAAGCCAGGCAGTTCAAAAGCGGGCTGCAAAGACAGGGACACGGACCTGCACTGGGAGCACCTGAGAAGGGATGTTCCAGAAGCCTCTCCTGGAGAAGAGGCACTTACCTGCTGGGCCCAGATAAACTGAAGGTGCAGTTAGTAGCTTGCTCCATTACCTTTTTGTTACAAACTGCAAAAAACTTTAGATTGGAGTGGGTGGTAGGAAGTGGACAAAGGAGGGCAGCCTTAAGGCGCTCCGGAGTACCAGACCTTCAGTATCCCTTGCAGGACTCTGTGCAGCAACCTAAGTGGGAGAGCTTGGGTTCCCCTATCAGCCGCCCTCCATAAGTAGGCCTTGTCTAGACCACACAGTTTTGTCAACAAAAGACAGGTTTCAGAAGTGTACACACTGCAATGCTCCTTTTGCAGACAAAACTCTCCTGCTTTGCCAACAAAATAAAACCACTTTCATAAGAGGTGTAGAGCTTTTTGTGACAAAGTTATATTGACAAAATATTAGTGTAGACACTGGGCTTGGTTATGTTGTTATAAATGGCCTCCAGGAGGTGTCCCACAATGCCCATCCTGACCATTCTGGTCAGAGGTTTGAACTCCACTGCCTTGCACTCTGGTACACAGGCATCTGCCCCACCCCCCTTTAAACACCTGGGAATTTTTGAAGTTCCACTTCCTGTTTGCTTGGCATGGACAGCTCAGATCACGTCTTCCCAGCAGACCATGGTGTCACCTCACAGCAAACACTCTCCCACTTGGAGCACACCTGAGTTGTTGGATCTGTTGGCACTGTGGGGAGAGGAGGCTTTGCAGTCCCAGCTCTGTTCCAGCAGTAGGAACTTTGATACCTATGGTCAGATTTCTCATGACATGTTGGATAAGGGCTAAGAATGGGACACGCATCAGTACTGTACAAAGATAAAGGAGCTGCTGCAGGTGTATCAGAACACAAGGGAGGCAAACCATTGCTCTGGTGCTACATCAAAAGACCTACCACTTCCGTGGGAGTAAGGCATACACTGTGTCTCCCAGGATCATTATGGGCATTTCAACATCCCCACTGGAATATTCTGCAATACCATAGAGAAGTACCCCTTTCTACTGATGTATTCTGTCACAAGATGGTTCGAAGCCAAAATTGGGATATGCATGCAGCTATCGACCCACCACAATTAGGGAATTCAATTGCCGCAAAGCCATCCACTATTTCATGCACATTGCCAAGAGTCACAGTCCTTCGTAGCAGGATGAAATTAATGGCCCTGCACACTTGTGTTAGCGCAGCCCCAACAGTGGACTTTCTGACTCCAAACTGATTTGTGACTGACTGGTAGCAGCCTGGAGTCACCAGCTTCCACATAGAGATCGCCACGTATTTCTCCATCGAGAGGGCAGCTCTGAGTTTGGTGTCCTTGCGCCGCAAAGCTGTGGCGAACTCCACATGCTGTTCCAGGAAGGTGACTTTATGCATCCAAAAGTTCTGCAGCCACTGCTCGTAATCCCAGACCTGCATAACAATGCAATCGCATCATTCTGTGCTTGTTTCCCTGAGCCCAAAAGTGATGGTCCCCTTTGTGCAGCTGCTCCGTGAATGCCAAAAGTAATCTGGTGTTGTTTCTTTTCATGGCACACAGCAGGTCAGGCAACTCTGATTCCTGTTTAGACTGGGAGCTCATGATATACTGCATGACCATCTGTAATGTGATTATAACAGTGACCACAACAGATGACAGCAGGGCAGGATCCATCCTTTCAGACAGTTGGTGGGTGCATAGTAAACAGGGGCTATAGAAAAATGCCATGAAATGCAGTCAGAAGCCAAGGAATGATGGGACGGAAAAAACTGCATCATGGGACCTTGAGCCCACATCCATGCTGCACTGTGATCCACACTAACTTCCCACAACGTCTAGCTGCAGTGGGATAGCTACCCACAGTGCACTGCTCTCACTGTCTATACTAGAGCACCAACTGTGGATGAACTGCATTGACAGAAGGAACATTGTGTGAACATGCACAAGCAATGTAATTATACTTTTTAATTTTTAGCACAACTTGTGTTAACAAAACTGTAGTATAGACAAGGCCT
The DNA here is from genome assembly GCF_025201925.1 of Gopherus flavomarginatus. Lineage (NCBI taxonomy): Eukaryota > Metazoa > Chordata > Testudines > Testudinidae > Gopherus > Gopherus flavomarginatus. The sequence continues at coordinate 25,731,151 of NC_066619.1, forward strand.
AAGAAGGGACTGACCCTCTAACTACTAGGTGATGCTTTCAGCTAGGGCTGTCAAGCGATTAAAATAATTAATCGTGCTGTTAAATAGATTATTTATATAAATATTTTTGGATGTTTTCCACATTTTCAAATATATTGATTCCAATTACAAAACAGAATACAAAGTGTACAGTGCTCAATTTATATTATAAATATTTGCATTGTAAAAATAAAAGATTGTATTTTTCAATTCACTTAAGCACTGTAGTTCAATCTCTTTATCATGAATGTTGAACTTAGAAATATAGAATTATGTACAAAAAATAACTGCATTCCAAAATAAAACAAATGTAAAACTTTTTTGGTGGTTCGGGTTCTGTAGCTTCCGCATCGGAGTGTTGCTTCTTTAAAACTTCTGAAAGCATGCTCCACACCCCTTCCCAGTCAGATTTTGGAAGACGCTTCAGATTCTTAAATCTTGGCTCAAGTGCTGTAGCTCACATTGGTACCTTCTTTGCATTTTGCCAAATCTGCAGTGAAAAAGTTCTTAAAACGAACAACATGCTGAGTCATCATCCAAGACTGCTATAACATGAAATATATGACAGAATGCAGATAAAACACAGAGCAGGAGACATTCAATTTGTGACTGAACTCCTTGGGGGAGAATTGTATTAACGCATTATTATTTTTTTTAACAGGTGTCATCAGCATGGAAACATGTCCTCTGGAATGGTGGCTAAAGCATGAAGGGACGCATGAAATATTTAGCATATCTGGCACGTAAATACCTTGCAATGCCAGCTATAACAGTGCCATGCGAATGACTGTTCTCACTTTGAGGTGACATTGTAAATAAGAAGCAGGCAGCATTATCTCCTGTAAATGTAACCAAAAACTTATTTCTCTTAGCGTTTGGCAGAACAAGAAGTAGGACTGAGGGTACTTGTAGACTCTAAAGTTTTACACTGTTTTGGTTTTGAGTGCAGTTACGTAACCAAAAATAAATTTAAAAAAAATCTACATTTGTAAGTTACACTGTCATGATAAAGAGATTGCACTACAGTACTTGTATGAGGTGAATTGAAAAATATTTCTACAGTGCAAATATTTGTAATAAAAATATAAAGTGAGCACTGTACACTTTGTATTCTGTGTTGTAACTGAAATCAATCTAGCTGAAAATGTAGAAAAACATCAAAAATATTTAATAAATTTCAGTTGGTATTCTATTAACAGTGAGATTAAAAAACTGTTTAATTTTTTAAAATTGTGATTACTTTTTTTTTTTGAGTTAATCACATGAGTTAACTGCAATTAATTGACAGCCCTACTTACAACAAGTGCCAACTATCACACAGGAAACTAGAAAGTTTCTCAAAAAAATAGTAACTGAACAAAACTGAACCCCCGCCAAATCCCATTAAGTGACCTCAGAACTAGTATAAACTCTTTTCTAAACTTTAAGGAAGAAGTGACTCACTCCATTTATATTGCCTTTCTCCACGCTCAGGCCCCCAATGTGCTTATCTTGCACTGTCTTGGTAATCTAGTATAGATGTCATCAGTAACTACATCTCATCCACATAACTATGGTTCTCTGCCTGGTCTGTCCCTGTGTCTGATACACACTCAACCCTATTGTAAGGCTACGTCTACACTACAGCATAAAATCGAAATTACTAAAACCGGTTTTATAAAACAGATATTATAAAATCGATTATATGCGTCCACACTAGGGCACATTAATTCGGTGGTATGCGTCCATGGTCCTAGGCTACCATCGATTTCCGGAGCGGTGCACTCTGGGTAGCTACATTAAAGGAATGAGACCAATAACTTCAATTTCCGTCCACACTAACCCTAAATCGATATAGTAATATCGATTTTAGGGTTACTCCTCTCATTGGGGAGGAGTACAGAAATCTACTTTAAGAGCCCTTAAAATCGATTTAAAGTGCCTTGTAGTATGGACGGGTACAGAGTTAAATTGATTTAACACTGTTTAAATCGATTTAACTGTGTAGTGTGGACCAGGCCTAAGCAGGGTGTGAATGAGCTCTTCCCTGACATCTATTGACACACTGGGGGAAAAAAGACTTCAGGAGCAGACTTTATATGCACAGACACCTACTCTGCCCAGGTGTTCAGCAGACAGAGCTGCTTTGGCAAAATGATCAATTTTGGCTGGTTTGGGTTACAATTCACTTTTGAATGCAGGGACAATGAAATGCTGTTATCCTTTGTGTATGAGTAAAAGGCAGCAGAACTGTGCTTAGCATACCCTAAGTGAGGGTGTCACTCTAAACTGAAGCTCACTTGCCAAGCAGGGGATAGGGATAGTAGCAGCAAGCAAGTTGCAGAAATTTTACAGGAAGCACTGTTTGATTCTTACTCCCATTGTCTTTTAGCGGTAGGAGGTGGACCAGTATGAATACATCTCTGAACTCTGGGTCTTTGCTGATCAGCGACAACCAACAGAGAGTATGGTGCAGCAGAGGAAGAGTGAAGTGATGTGTTAAAGGGCTATTTGTTTGCTGGACTTTCACACTGCACTGTAGAAAACTGAGGTAAAAGGATACCACCCATGCTTTTGAATTGTGGTTGAGGTGTGTTCCTAAATTAATGTTAGATTCCCTCTCCCTTTTAATAAGTTTTCTTTTGTTATAGAGAGAGTTAGTGCTTGCTAGTGGGGAAATATCTTTTATAGGCACCCGGGGTGATGGTTAAATTTTCCCTAATTAGCGGGTGAGGGGTCAAGCTGGTTCTGTGGTGTATTAAGAGGAACTCAGATACTGAACCTGGTCTTTGCTGCTGCTGACTCCTCCCGGAAAAAGGGTTACACTATGAAGGGTTTAATCTTCTACTTAAAAGTAACCCAAATAAAGCCATGTCCCTAATACAGCAACAGCTATAGGGGCAGATTCTACACCAACATACATCCTTACTGGTTTCAAGAGCAATTCAGGGTAAAACTTGGTTCTTGTTTCATCAGTAGTAAATGATGCAGCAAACAGTGCTTTATTAAACAGAGGCCTGAAAGTTACAGCCAACAGAAAGGCTAAAGATTGCTAGGGAACAGAATAGATCCTTCAAGAAGGACTCTGCCTAGCAAGAGTGTGGGGTGAGGCTGGGGGGCAGGGGGAGGAGGAGATCAAAACCAGATCCTTCCTGAGGGTTACAAAGTTTTAGTTAGTTTAAAAAAATAAATTAGCATATTTAAGCTTTGTAACATTAAGGGTGTAGAAGTACCAAAATATTTTGACGAAAACTATCAATGTCTTCAACCCAGCTGAGACCATGAAGTAACAATACATAGCATATGTATTTATTTATATTAATGTAATTAACCTCTGTGTAAACACAGGAGAAAAAAAAAAAGTCAGCCTAGGGAAAGTCAGCCTGAAATCCTGCCCCCACTTGAAGTCACTGACAAAACTCCCTTGGACTTCAGCTGGCCAAGAATTCATCTCTGGTTTTCAGAGGTGCTGAGTTCCCACAGCCTCTGAATCAGTGCCAAATTTTTCAGAAGTTGCTACTAGTTTGGGGTTGTCTAAGCGTTTGGGTGCCCAAACTGAGACAGATAAGTCTGATTTTTAGTAGTGCTGAGCAACTCCAGCTGAAGCCAGTGGGAGCTCACCAACTCTAACGAAGGTCTCCAACTAGACACCGGAAAAAGGAGGCACCCATAACCAGTGGCAACTTTTACAAATGCAGGCCCAAGTGACATGCTCAAGGTTACAAGGAGTCTGTGGCTGAGCTAGACTAGGAAACTTGGAGGCCTGAATCCCAGCTCTGTGCTTAGTCCACAAGACAAAGTTGTCCCCTATTTCATAGTACTCAGTTCTCACAAGAAAGCTTATTCTGATGACCTCATCCAATTTCTAGACCAAATAACCACAGATACGTTGCAGATATGAATCTAAACTCTGAATTACCACCCCACCATCAAACACCAATTCTTTTCATGCTTGCCCAGGACTAACTTTAATCTATACAACCCGTATTCCTCCAGGTTCCCCTTCCCTTCAAGGTCTGCTTGCCACATACGCACAGTTGCATGTGAGCTGTTGCTAATCCTCCTGCCAGGTTGTTTATCTAGGGCATTTCATCAGAGACAGACAGCCCACAGCATAATTAAATATCAGTTTTAGCAGACAGCAGTACCAACATAGAACATGCAGTAAACGATAGCACTTGTTATACACACACGTCAGGCATCACTCCCTGCTTAGATTTGTTCATACTGCAGAGGCAGTCCACTCATTTGCCTTTAGGAAAGGAAGTTCCCAGCAGTTCAAACAACAGTGACCCATCTCTTAAGACAAAATAAAAGATGGGTGTCTGCAGTGCAGGGCTTCAGTGAGAGGGAGGCTTGATGTAGGAGGGAAAGAAAAGGGATCCATATGTTTGCTGTAGGTGGGTCAGCCTGATAAAGTGACAGCAAAGAAATGCTGCCCCTCCCACCCCACCCCCCAAAAAAACAAACCCACAACCAAACAGATCCTACAGGATACCCAGAATACTGAAAATGGGTTAGAGATGGCACCAGGCTTCCGCAGGATGCAGGAAGGGATCACTGAATTCTTGAAATCAAGAACTATAAGTCATCACAGCTCCCTTTCTCCTCCGCAGCTCAATTAGCTGTTCTCATGTTTCTATGCTTCCCTTCCACCCGATGCCAGTATCAGTGAATGCTGAGATGTCAAACACTTAGGCTACGTCTTCACTACCCGCCGATACGGCGGGTAGCAATCAATTTCTCGGGGATCGATATATTGCGCCTAGATGAGACGCGATATATCAATCCCCGAACGAGCTCCTATCGATCCCGGAACTCCACCAACCCGAACGGCGGTAGCGGAGTCGACATGGGGAGCCGCGGACATCGATCCCATGCCGCGAGGACGGTAGGTAATTCGATCTAAGATACGCAACTTCAGCTACGTGAATAACGTAGCTGAAGTTGAAGTATCTTAGATAGATTTCCCCCTGTAGTGTAGACCAGCCCTTAGTCTGATCCCAATCAATCATCTTCTGAGAAACATTGGGGGTGCCAAAGCACATCAGTGTGGATGTACATTAGGGAAATCATGTAAGATTATTTCAACACTTAATTAAAAGACCAGTGCAAGTCTAAGTATCCTTGTAAAGTATAATCTCTCTGTCCAGGCTATTATTAGCAAATTCATAGGAAACAGTTGTCACCTGGCTGACAGCTGTCACCAAAATAATAGGGTTTTTTTCCATAAGCTGTTAGTTATACAATTTCTAACACATTGTATTAGGTTTAGCTGGTTTCTGATTATTTTTAATAGCCTAATAACGTTTACAAAATCTACCAATCAATCTTTATACAATGACGAATGTCCTTATACGCCTAGGTAAACACACTGCAGGAACAGGTTTAGCCACAGTACTCACTTTTGCCTGGTAATGAAGTCTGGGTTGATCCATGTCAGTTCGGGAACACTTCCTGAACAAGGATATGAAAATCCAGCCCTGGTAACACAGTTAAACAACTTCAATCAATCCAGAGAAAGAAAAAATCCCCTTTACGCCCCCCCAGTACAAAACAAGATTCAGAAAAATCTCTAATGTTTACAGCATTGGCTCCCAAGATATTCAGTCTGTCGGCTCTGAGCAATATAACTATGTACTTGTACATTCTCAGCCCATTAGAGGAGGAGTCAGTGTTGCAACATTTATGTTCCTTGCTCCAGGCAAAACAGTGATTTTCTTCAGTGTGCAAAATGTCCGGAGCATGACAGTTTTACAAGGTTAGAGAGGTACTTTGGAGTGTAGAAATCCAGCAATTAATTTGTTTTTAAAATCACCTTTATCAGCTAGAAATTACTATGCCTGTCCTAAAGTGTATAACAATTTTTTTTAAAGAAGTCAATCCAATACTCTTTCAACATAAAATACTTCAAAAGTTCTTTCCATACCAAAAAGTGTCAACTCTTTTTTTATTTTACAGTGACATGAAACCGCACAAATTTACAGTAATTTGGGTCCTGTTGCATTAATGAGACATCTGAGAGAGAAATGAGAATCTTTCCTTTAGGTTTGTCAGAAATCTTATCAGCTGAAAAAGCTTCAGCTTACAGGCTTGAGCTTTGCATTACTTGTGCAGAAGTGGGTGACTAGTGAGAAATTTGTAAGCCTTTTTGCAAATTCTGACCCGTCTTTTCATTTAGCCATATTTGCACCCTCTCTGCCATCAGGTGACTGAAGTTTTGTTTGTGCCGTTGTGGGAGACAGATAAAGTTTGGGTTTGCAGTTTAAATTTTTTAGTTAAAACTTATCAGGAAAGGAGTTGAGTGAAAGTTCTGTAGATCCAATCATGGACCAGAACTAATACCGTATGACTCAGGTGATCCATGATAAAGCTTGAGCAATTTCAAACACCAAACAATCATATGAATGCAATGAGAAATCCATAGGCAAACAATTATTGTGTTCAATAATGAACACAAATGCTGCAAGTCATGATCTATTCACAAATAGAAAAAGACTAAACTTGTCAACTAAAAATATTCACAAGAAATAATTCAACCAGCTCTACCAGTGTGTCTGCAAATTTCCTCCAGTGGCTCCCTATCTAGAAGTTTGCAGTCAAGTGGTTCCGATAAATTGGGGATGAATGATGTGAGAATATGCATCTTCTCAGCAACAAGAAAAGGAAAGTGAAGGACAACATAACCGATACTCAATTAGCTGGAACGAAGATGCACTGGGCTGCAACCAGCTGCTTTATGGCTGCAGCTGCTTGTCTCTGCCAAATTTAGAGGACTAGCCCCAGAAAAGCAAGCAGAGAAATGGAGAGAAATTGTGTTCAAGGGAGAGTTAGCAAGAACCAGGAAGGTGCTCCTGGGAAAAAGGCTGCTTCAGTGGGTAGATTGGCGATATGCACATCTTTAGGTGGATTTGTAGAAGGTGGAGTATATCTTTGTGGAATACAAGAGACTACAACTCTAAGGACTTCTTGGTTGATAAAGATGCAAGCTCCAATCCTATTCACTTGAAGAGTCTAGTTGAAATCAATGAAGCTCCTCAGACAAGAAAGGATTACTCAGATGAAGACAGGATGAAGATGAGAATTAAATAACTGTTACTTAGCATATACCAAGTCAGTGAGAAATTTAATATTAGAAGAGCGTAGTGAAATATTTTACTTAACATAAGGAACGAAAGTGAAGGAGAAACAATATTCAGAATTTCTGCTACAGATCCCAAGGATGCAGACAGAACAAGACTGAAAAGTTATTGAACCAACTCTCCAGGTATCCAAAGCTTTAAGACATTTCACTTTTGAGGGATTTTAACCACACCAAAATGTCATGTTTAATAAATTCAGCCAAGTCTGTATCGGAAAGGTTTCTGAATTAGCTACTTCATGATGCACAATATAGAAAATCCAGCCAGAGCAGAATCCATCTTGAATCATGATTTTGTTAATAAAGAAGTGTGATTGATTCCAGGCTTCTCTGTTTTTCTTAGCTATGACAAGCTACTTAAATTCAGCATAGTAATATATAGTTTTCATAGGCTACAGTAACACAAGGGTGTTAGATTTGAGGAAAGCAAGATTTAGTAAATTAAGATTTAAAGAGCCCAGTTCTCCTCTCACCTGCACAACTTTTACACCACTGCAACACTTAGTTACTCCTGATTTACATTAGTGTAACAGAGGAGAATCAGGCCCTTAGTTAGTAGAGGCAATGGGAGGAATTACTAGTGCTGAAGAAGGCTGAGAAACCTAAAAAGGACTCACTAATATCAAAAAGGAACAGCAGACTAGAATTCCTACATAAAAGAGCACAAGTAATAAGAAGCTGCCAATTTGGTTTCATGAACATCTAGGGTGACCAGATGTCCCGATTTTATGGGGACAGTCCCGATATTTGGGACTTTTTTATATGAGCTCCTATTGCCCCCCACCCCCGTCCCGATTTCTCACACTTGCTATCTGGTCACCCTATAAACATAAAAATAAATACATAAATAAAAAAGGGCCAGTGTAAACAGTGCAATCTTTCCCAGCCTGCCTTAATGTTTGTTAGTGCTGGGACTGGGTAGATACAAGGAGTCATGGATGTATTGGCCTCAAGAGTTAGACTATATAGTCCTAAAACAATGGCCTATCACAAATGAGACTGAAGGGTGCAACCCTACAAGATGTTGAGCTCCTCCCGAGAGATGCTGAACGCTTTCAACCGATGCTGATTTCAGTGGGAGTTGTGTGTTCAGCAGTGCTCAGGACTGGGCCGGATTCAGATTTTTCAGGCAATATGAAGTGGACCAATGGAAAGAGCTAACTGGAAGGAAGCCATTTTACCAAGTCTCACTCTCACGGTTTTGGGGAAGAGACACTATTGCCTCTGAACTTAGTGCAGATCTGTAGCTTACCCTGCAAACTTAAGCAGGACAGGAAGTGAAATGAGCAGTTGGTCAACAAAGGTGGGCCCAGAAAGCAAAGAGAAGAGGAGAAAGAGAAAAAGCATTTAACCTTGCAAAAAAAGGCCAAGCCAGGGACAAGACCAAGTGTTAGCAGGGTAAATTGAAATGCCCAGGAGCTTAGAATGAGGCAGCCAGTCAGTAAAGTAAAAGGAAACCTAACAAGTGCAGGTAGAAAATGACTATGCCTAGTGGTGTGTGGTGGTGATACGACCACAGCGATCACACTCAGGCTTAGACACGATGCGTGGATGTCAGTGGAAACGAGCCCAAAGAGAGGGCAGCTGCTCATCACGGGAGCAGCCAGCCATGGAGAAGGAGCAGACACTTAGGTCTTGTGGCCCCTGTCCCCCCCCCTCCACAACACACACTTCTACAAAGGTTCCGAAGTCTTCGCCTCAATCTTATAAGATAGATGTGAGCCCTATAATTCTTTGTATCAAGTTAAGTGAAAGTTAAAGGTCCCAATGATTTTTTGTGGGATTCATGGGCATGAATCCCCTGTAAACTTAGAAGTGCAATGAAGAATTTTGAATGACTTTAAAGTAACCTAAGCAGGGTACAAGCAGCAAACTGAAGCCTCTTATCTGAGAGTGAGGGAGAAAAAAAATCTTTTTGATATGGCTGTCTGAATCCATCAGTTCCTAATAGTCCCTTAGCTTCATTAGGTGAACTGTGTAATTTAGAAGCATGTTTATCAGTTATGGTATCGGCATTCAGATGGAATGCTTCACTGTGGTGATGATGATGTTCCATTTACTAAATGAAACTATCGGCTTTACTAGGACAGTCATGGAGTTGCTTTGGGGTAAGAATCAGTGATCTGTGTGAAGCTCAGGGAAAAGATCAGGGCACACCCAGAAAAAAAGTAGTGCAGAATGAGTTAATGATGCCAAAAGGAGTTAGGGGACTAAGAAAGGCTTTTAAAAAAATACAGCCAGGAAAGAGAAATACTGCATAGAAAGTACTTCACTTACTACATGATGCAGGAGATCAAACTAATATAGTCCATGACTATTATTTGTCATATTATAGCTCCTGGGAACCTAATGTCTTAAGGGCTTACAAGCTGATCTCCTTAATAAAATATATAATTGGGAGTTTAGGATGTGCTCAAGGTTAATTTGGCCTGTCATTTTTGTCATCAATATGGTTTAATTTAACATTATTAGCCAGACACCTCAGACTACATTTTGATCTTAGGTATTTTAGAGGAAATTTGAGCAAATGAAGTAAATAGTTACTCCAGAGTTACACTACAGTAACTGAAATTAAAAGTTGGCCCCATATGTTCATGTTTGCTCATGAGGCACTATATATAAATAAAAATTAATGGGAAATTCTCATCACTGAGATGTTATATGCAGCATCTATCACAGATCAGTCCTATCTGCCATGTTGTTCTACATATCTACCATCTCTAAATGTGGGCAAAATATTATGAGTAAACTGTTGCTACCCAGCTGTGTATCTCTTGCCTACAGACACTGTAAGTTCAGACACTACCCTGTAAGAACGTGTGGAGGATAGAAGAAAAGAGGCAGGGGAAATTTGCTTTTGGGTTAGGATTATTAATACATTGGGGATGCTGCCTCCTTTATTTTATCCCTGCTTGATCAAACCATTCATTAGAAGATAGTCAAATGAACTCTTACTGTCACTTTTTGTAACAAATTTTACCTGTGAGTCTTAAGACTTGCCTCATGACCACATCATGCTCACACTATTAACGATTATTATTAATACAACTAAGGGGACAAATGCACTTTTTTATGGAATCAGATACTAAATACTAACTTTTTCTAATCCCATATCCAATGTGGATCCAGCCAGCGATGTGTCTCACAAACCGTCAATAACTTATGCTAATGTACAGAGCATGAAATCTGCTTACTTTAAAACATGTACACCAAACTATGGGAGATAACAAAGACCTGCAATAGGGTACGAGTCTTTTAAATTATGGAAGCAACCAGGTTAAATGATAGCCTTCTTCAGTTTCTGTTTAATTACACTGAAAGCTCTTCTGCATACAGGCCTGCTCCAGCTCCCAGGGAAGTCAATGGGAAAACTCCTGTTGACTTCAATGGAGCACAGTTGGACCCTAGGACATGGCTGTTTTTGTTCTCTCTGCAGTTACTCAGAAAGGACCAAAAATGCTAAGACAAAACCAGTGGGGAAAAGAGTACACGATAATCTGCTGACAGACTTCCTGAACCAAAACCTCTATGATGTTGAACAGCTGCTCTGTTTTAACTGTATCAATTTCTAAATAGACATAGTATAGACAAGACCTTAAACCTTGAGGAGAAGAGGTCATAGCACTTGGACATGGCTTGGATGTGGTGCAAAGGAAACGCATGTGCTAGGAAATGAAGTGTTGCAGGGTTCTCCCAGTAGTGGCACAGGCATGTAGAGCCAGATTCGGACATTGAATTCCAATGAAGCCAAATCAAGAAAAAAATAGGGCAACAGTATTCTAGCGGAATTTGTCTTGTTTACTTTAAGACAGGGTTCTCAAACTTTTGCTGCCCCCCTTTTTGAAAATATTTCAGGCTGTGATGACCCTCCTCTCACAAAAATAGTGATACTAAATTACTGTACATATTCATAGGAGCACTAAATGACGCATGTAATCATTATCCTTGCAGTCAAAGGCACTGAAGCCTTTCAAAAAGTGTAAACAACAGTTTTCAGGAATAAATACATGGACATTTAAGAAACGGGTTTTCTGGGGGGAAAAAAACCCAACAGGATACAGTTTGGGAAGCTGGAAACCTTTTCCAGTGATTGTGTTAACAATCACAACTTTGTCCAATTTGTGGTAATAATCATAATTGTCCAAGGATTGTGGCTTTATACACAAAACTATATATAAACAAGTATCTGGACACTTAATGCAAGGGATGCTGCTGTTTTGAAGCACACATTTTTTTCAACTGTGGATCCAGGGAGCTGAGGCAGACCCTTAAATTGTCCTCCACATTCACTCTCTGGCTCTTCAGCTCTAAAGGCAGCGCTGCCACCAGCAGCAGCACAGAAGTAATGGTGGCAATGTATCACACAAGCTTTAATCAGTATACTCTTAATATCTAACACACAAAGGAGGTTGAGAGCCATAACATTTAGCATATATTTCAGTCCTCCATCTACAATTCCAATCAAGTCTCTACTCACCATCAAATCCAGCACTGCACTGGGGGTGACACTTCAAAGCTGAAGAGGCCATCTCAGCCACTTCTTCTCAAGTTAGACCCTTCCTCAGGATTTCCTTTCATGGTGCTTACGATTCTATGCCTCAGTTATCTTCATGATACCTCCCCTTATTTCTCAGCAGTGTGTGTGAATTAACTTAGAGGTCACGAAGGGCCTGACCCAGTCCACATTTAGGTCAATGAAAAGACTCTCACTGATGCACTGGGAGATGGTTTTGATAGCAAGGTGCAAGACTGACAGCACTCCTCACATGTCATCAAAAATCTGCAACACAGGTAGAAGACAGTCAGCAGAAGTTTCCCCAAACTGATCCACCAGTATCCTTCAACTCATACTTGGAGGAACGATCTCTTTGAAAGGGTAGTTCAGTTCTATTTGGCTTCTCTATTGAAACTATAGGAAACTGTATACAACCATAGGAGGGCTTTAGCTAGTGACTATTGTTGTGGTGCTTATTGTGATGAACACATAATTCTGCACAGGGAAATAAACTAAAATCACTAAGATCATTTACTGTACACCCCCAGAGAACCATCAGTTGGGAACAACCCTTGGTCATTATTTATGCAAGATGGATTAGAAGTGAAAGACTATGGATAAAAAAAACTCTGCTTTTCATTACCAAATCCCCTGAACTATCCAACCACCTTGGAACACATTTCTCTCTCTCTAACTGTAGACAACCAGTGAGTAGTATGGCTTGTATGAATCTTGTTATTGCACTCAAAAAACATACAGCATCCATTAGCAAATGTGCATTCCTTTTGGATTTGCATAGTAAACAATAGAAGAGCTCTAATAAGGAACAAAAAGGAATTTCCTGCTTTAGTGGCTTTCATTATACCCAACTACAAAAATATTAACTTTGTCTATGTATGTTAGGATGCAAATTACCACTCTTTCAGAAGTGGAAGATCCATGTTAATTTAATTTCACCAGTTTACAGTGCAAAAAAGTGTCTAGATTTGGTCAATGAGAACTGAACAGCAGAGAGTCACCTGGTTTTCTAAATGGGTCTGCATGAGAGATAGCTGCTAAACAAGAAACCACATTCATTACACCACTAGCCTGGTAGGGTGAAACACTTATAAGATGTTTTGAGTGACATCCATATATACAGCCAGGCCAAGCCCCCCTCATCGCTTTTAATTTTTTTTTAAAAAACAAGAACATTTTCCCCACCTAGTTCTAGTAGCCACAGCTGAGGACAGGTTTTGTGCAAATAGACATTAAAACAATAATAAAAATAGATATGATACAGAGAAGGTTATTAATGGAGTTTCCTAATACATTACTCCAAGTCTTTTTAAATTTCACATAATTTCACTCTCCTCCTATCCATTGCTCCTGTGGGAAGGACAAGCAAAATCTATTTTGTTGGCTGCGAAGAGTTCTCATGGCCACATCCTTGAAATAAACAAGGATTACAGTGATCTTGGCTTGAAGCACTTTGTTTATGTTTCACCTTTAATCTAAAATTCTTTAGTACCATGAAATATTGGCTGGTGTGATACTAGTATGATTGTACAAGTTATGTATTTCCATAAAGTTTCATTTAATATAGTTAATATCATGAAAAGGATATTGTCTTTTGCTTTTTTTGCATTGTTTCCCATTTGTGACAGCATATAAATACAAGAGAATAGGAATTTGACAGATATTTAGAATAGGCATTCTAGAGATACAAAAGTTTGAGAACCACTGATCTGTGGTACTGCTGACCAGCGTTCCCTCTAATTTTTTCCAACCATGTGCAGAATAATTTTGTTATGTGCACCAATATGGAGGTGATGTGTCAGGGTGGGGCCAAGTGGTTTAGAGTATGGGAGGAGGCTCAGGGCTGGGACAGAAGATTGGGATGTGGGGCGTGAAGGCTCTGGCTAGGGGTGCAGACTCTGGGGTGGGGCCAGGGATGAGGGACAGAGTTGGGGTATGGCTGAGGGGTTTGGAGTGTGGGAGGGGACTTAGGACTGGAGCAGAGGGTTGGGGTGCAGGGAGGTGAGAGCTCTGGGGATGAGGGGTTTGGAATGTAGTGGGGCTCCCAGGCAGGTCCAAGGCTGGTCTGGGTTTGAGATGGGGGAAGAGCACCTATGCCATGGAAGGGGGACATCGGGGGTTAGGCTGGGTCAGGGCCAGGGTAGGGGTGCCGCAGCAGGTCCAGGGCTTGAGGAGAAGCATCTCTTCTCACCACAGCCCTGAGCGCCTGCGTGGCACTTAATAGGCAGCTGTGCAGCCACACGGCTTAGAGGGAACTTAGCTGGTGATCACCTTTCACAGAGCAAGCCTTTGAGTGGGACCCCCTTATAAATATTTTTAAGGGTGTTTTTAATTTAACATTTATTAAAAATGCTGAAGGCAAAACTGGATTTGGGGGTGGAGGCTGACAGCAAGCAATCCCCCATCTAATAACATCACGACCCCCCGACGGGTCATGACACCCAGTTTGAAAACCCCTCCCATAGATACTCTCCTGCCACAGGTATGCCTTATATATGTCTGTGTGTAAGCTTTCTCCTGAACTTGATGTTGCTTGTCTGTGCCACTACAGAACCCTCCCCCATCACCCTCTGCCTCAGAGAGATACCCACACTTTTTCATATTCCTGGAACAGAGCTCATAGGAACCATTGATCTGGCTGCCAAGGCAAGTAGGTATATGACTCTGCCATTTTGTGCAGGGTCTTTAAACCTGACATAAGGATGGATCATATTTATGCAGATTTCTAGAACCTGACACCATGTTATAATCTGCCTTTGGCTTTTTGCTGTCCATGAAGCATCACAAAAAGCTCACTCCACCGTATAGAATACTAATGCATTCAAGCTTCCTACTTATGATAATGTTTTGGAAGGCTGTTTTCTTCCTGGAACTGGATCAAGTTATTTTTGGCCTTAATGCAATGGACAAACTGTTCTCAGATCTTATTCTATGCCCCTCATATTTTATAGACCGATTATCAGACAGGACATCATCAGTTTAAATAGTTTTTGCAAAGCACATTTTGTGAATAATAATAAATAAATACTACTACTACTACTAATAATAAATAATAATAAATACTTTGCAATTATATAACACTTTTCATCCAAGAACCTTAAAGCGTTTAAAAAACATTAACAACTGAAAACATCACTGCAAGTTGTTATGGAATAGAGAGAGCATTTCAACCACTACGGAAATGTAGCCAACCTCTTTGGTGGAAAGCAACAGATGTTTAGTATCAGAGGGTAGCCGTGTTAGTCTGGATCTGTAAAAGCAGCAAAGAATCCTGTGGCACCTTATAGACTAACAGACGTTTTGGAGCATGAGCTTTCGTGGGTGAATACCCACTTCCTCAGATGCATGTAATGGAAATATCCAGGGGCAGGTATATATATTGTAGATGTTTAGTAGTTTGCAGCAAAACTACAGCAACACCACCATATCTAACTGATATCACAAGGAGAATTTAGGTAACTAAAACTGCATTACTGAAATTGGAATCTGGCCAGGACACTGAAGGTTACACTAGACCAGGGATAGGCAACCTATGGCACGCGTGCCACAGGCAGCATGCAAGCTGATTTTCAGTGGCACTCACACTGCCCGGGTCCTGGCCACCGGTCCAGGGGGCTCTGCATTTTAATTTAATTTAAAATAAATCTTCTTAAACATTTTAAAAACCTTATTTAATTTACATACAATAATTTAGTTACATATTAGAGACATATAGAAAGAGACCTTCTAAAAACGTTAAAATGTATTACTGGCACATGAAACCTTAAATTAGAGTGAATAAATGAACACTTGGCACACCACTTCTGAAAGGGTGCCAACCCCTGCATTAGACCATTGGTTCTCAATGATGTGTTACGTGGGCCGCAGGTTGAGAACCACAGCACACTCACCCCAAACACTCCCACCCACCCCCACCCAGAGACCCCTCCACAGAGTGGGGCTAGGAATAGAGTCCTGGGCATGGGGTTGGACAGCCAAGACCCAGACCCACCACGTGGGGCCGGGTAGCCAGACCAGGAACCTACAGTGGGGGGCCGGACCCTGACAGCTGGACCCTACTGCACAGGGCAGCCAGTCCCATAACCTGGGCAGCTGGCAGTCTGACCCGTACTCCGCCCCTGCCACGTGGGGAAGGGGACTCGGGACCCGAGTTCTGCTGTGTCTGGCAGCTAGGACCCCCAGTGCCAAGCCTGTAGCAGTGCCAGGCACGGGCTAGCAACCAGAACCTGAGGTGCCAGGCCAGGAGTGGAGTCCCACCTAAAACCTGCTGCAGAACCCCTGCAAGCCCCTAATTCTCAATGCCCATTCCTCTCACTGCCCAGAGCCCCCCCTACTTGCCCAGAGACCCACTCTCCCACCCCCTGCAGCACTCACCAGCCCCCTGCCTGTAGGAATGCTCCTGCAGGCTGCCTTACGCTCTCTCCCCCTCAGCCAGCCCCACTCCATGCCAGACCAGAGTGGCAAATTTTGAATTTTTAGCAGCATTCACCTGGGCTGCAGCTGTGTGCTAATTGGGCCATATGCAGCCTGTGAGTTGAGAACTGCTGCACTAGACCATTGTAGAAAGTGCTACGGAATCTTTTATAACCAAGTTGTAAGGAGATTGATCTCATGTCTCACCCAAAGGATTTCATTTTTAGCAGTGCAGCACCCATATCACCATATGGTGGTTCTGATTCTGTGTTGACTCAGTGAGAAGAAGATAGATTTGTAATTGGCAAGCTCCACTTTTTGCAGTGCCTTGTCTTCCTTTGGAAGTCTCAGATGTGAGGACTGACCCAGCTCAAATCCTGCTTAATTCATAAGATTTGATTAAATCACAGTACAAGGCGATACAAATATAGCATATAATCCATTCTGTGTAGGTTAAATAGGTACCATTGCTTGATACAAAAATCCAGTGTCCAGAGTCTTATTTAAAACTCTTATACAATGTTGCAAATTGATATATTTTTAGAGAAGCTGAAAAGAGCTGTTGCACTAACGCACTATCGAATATGCTCCAGCTGACTAACCACTGATTGACGTATCATCTGTGGCGATATGAATATGAGGTAGCACCGTCCTGAAGATATGTAATGTCTTAGCCCAGTGTTTCTCAAACTGGGGTCGCTGTGCTGCTTCCAGCAGCCCCCATTGGCCTGGAGCAGTGATCGGCTGGACCTGCAGACGGGGCAGGTAAACAAACTGGCGTGGCCCACTAGGGGCTTTCCCTACATAAGTGGCGACCCCAGTTTGAGAAACACTGTCTTAACTTTCCCATTCAGATGGCAAATGACAGATCTGCCTAACTTCAGACTTTGTGTTCATCTCTTTAGTCTATTGCTAAAGCTGTTATAAACTAAGTCAAGTATTATACCTGCCACAGCAATGACAACGTCTCTGCATTTCTAAACTAGACTGCATTTCCAGAGAACTTAACATATGATTTTGATACTGTCTCACATGACTGTCTCATAAGCAAACTAGGGAAATATAGCCTAGATGAACCTAGTATAAGGTATGTGCACAACTGAATGGTGAACCTACAGTTTTCCAACGAGCCAGAAAAGCATATCAAGTGGTGTCCTGCAGGGATCTGTTGAGGGTCTGGTTCTATTCAATATCTTCATAAATGATTTGGATAAAATGAAGAGTATACTTATAAAGGGGATGACACCAAGCTGGGAGGTGCTTTTAAGGACAAGGTTAGAAACCAAAATGACCTAGACAAACTGGAGAAGTGGTCTGAAATAAATAGGAAGAAATTCAATAAAGGACAAATGCAAAGTATTACACTTAGGAAGGAACAGCTAACTGGACAAATATAAATGAGTACTGCAGAAAAGAATCTGGGGGTTATAGTGGAGCACAAACTAAAATGAATCAACAGTTTAATACTGCTGGGGAAAAAAAGCCAACATAATTCTGCTTTAGCAGAAGTGTTGTAAGCAAGACATGAGACATAATTCTTTTGCTGTACTCAGCACAGATAAAGCCTCAAGTGGAGCATTGACTCAAGTTCTGGGCACCACAGTTTGGGAAAGATGTGGAGAAAGTCCAGAGAAGAGCAGTAACAAAAATGATTAAAGGTCTAGAAAATATGACCTATGATGAAAGATTGAAAAAAAAAATTGGTTTGTTTAGTCTGCAGAAGAGAAGACTGAGGAGAAGACTTGTATCCCAGGTACATACATGGTTGTTACAAAAAGGTTGTTCTAAATTGTTCTGCTTATTCATGGAGGAAAAGACAAGAAGTAACGAGCTTAAACTGCAGCAAGGGATCTTTAGGTTAGACATTAGGAAATACTTAGTAACTCTTCATGTAGTTAGGCACTGGAAAGAAAGTTATATAGGGAGGCTGTGGAATCTCCATCATTGGTGAGTTTGAAGAACAAGTGAGGCAAACACATGTCAGGGATGGTCTAGATCAGTGGTTCCCAAACTGGGGTTTGCAAACCCCTAGGCGTTCACTAAATGTTAGAGGGGGTTCTTGGGAAAAAATTCCCTAATGGCGGACAGCACTGTCCCCCCAGCAGTCCAGAACCCCCTGGACTGCCAAGAGTTAGGCAGATCAAAGCAAGCATATCTATCAGACTGAGGAGATTTAAACTTCAAGACTCCGTATAAGAAATGTAAAGGGAGGGGGCTGGCGAGACTTGACATTTGAGTGAAAGGGGTTCACAGATTGTTAAAGTTTGGGAATCACTGGTCTAGATAATATTTAGCCCTGCCTCAGTGCGTAGGGCTGAAATAGATGATCAATCAAGGTCCCACCCAGTCCTACGTTTCTAAGATTAAATGTATCTAAAACAGGTGCGGGCAAACTTTTGGCCTGAGGGCCACATCTGGGTGGGGAAATTGCATGCAGTGCCATGAATGTAGGGCTGGGGTAGGGGGTTGGGGTGTGGAAGGGAGTGTGGGGTGTAGGAAGGGGCTCAGGGCAGTCGGTTGGGGTGCAGAGAGGGGTGTGGAGTGCAGCAGGGGCTCAGGGCAGGGGGTTGGGTGCAGGTGGGGTGTGGCAGGGAGCTCAGGGCAGGAGGTTGGTAGCTAGGCAGGGGGTTGGGGTGCAGTGGGGGCTCAGAGCAGGAAATTGGGGGGTTGGGATGCAGCAGGGGGCTCGGGAAATTGGGGGCTTGGCAGGGGATGAGGTGCAGGAGTTTGGCAGGGGGCTCAGGGCAGGGGAATGGGGGCTTCGTGGGGGTTGAGGTCCAGGGGGTGCAGGAGGGGTGCAGGGTGTGGCAGGGGGCTGGGGTGAAGGGTGCAGGCTCCAGCCTGGTGCAGCTTACCTTGAGCAGCTCTGGGGTGGCAGCAGCGTGCAGTGGGGCTAAGGCAGGCTCTCTGCCTGCCATGGCCCCACGCTGCTCCCGGAAGCGGCTAGCACCATGTCCCTGTGGCCCCGCTGGGGGGCAGGGGAGGGAAGAGGGCTCCACACTCTGCCCTTGCCTGTGAGTACCAGCCCCGAAGCTCCCATTGGCTGTGGTTCCCTGCGGCGTCATGGGGGTGGCAATCCAGTGAGCCATAGTTTTCCCGCCCCGATCTAAAAGAATCTTAGGTTGTCAGTGAACAAGCTATAAAATAGAAAAAGGAGACAATAGTGACAAAAGCCTCTCACTTTCCCATTTATTGGCATACAATATCACTCTCTCACTTTTCCACCTCTAATTTCAATTTGGAAGACTTAGAGCATGGCTTGAATTAGAGAGGCTAGTTCAATCACAAATTCAACCACTAGATGCAGAAATTACTGGCTGAAATTCAGAGGCCTGTATAATGCAAGAGGTCAGACAAGATAACCATGATAGTCCCTTTTGACTAGCACACATGAAATTTCTATTAAAATCTATGAATTGGGTCTTCTGTGAGCAAAGGCTATACTTCTTCAGGCAGTTCTGTCAATGTACCGGCCTCTTGATTTTTCATATTAGGAGTTTCCCAAGTGAAGAAAACAATCATGTGTCATGCTACATGGTAAATTTGTATGTTAAATGAAAGTTTTAGCTGAGTGAATAATTTATATATAAAAATCTCTAATTTGGATGCATATCACAAACACCCATCCCCAAGTTCTAAAACTCCTTGGCATCATTTGAAAGTTCATCATTAAGAACCAAAACAGTAGCATATTCCCTACTACTAATACAAACTATCACCAGGCAGAAAAATGTGGTATAATAGAAGCCAAATACAAGAGCAGCAGTGTTACGTATTCAAAGAAAGATACTCTAACAGGTGAACTGCTATATTCTGCACTAGCTCTAACTTCTGCATTGATTTAAGTTCCATCTCTATGAACAGTGCATTGCAGTAGTCAAATCTAGGTGATAAAGGCAGGGATCATAATAGCAAACTCCACCCAGAAGAAAAGGATGCAATTCATTTCCAGATGCAAATGGAAAAGAAAAACAATCTTGGTCATGGTTGCTATTTGATCCACTAGAAGCTACTGGGAATCTAATTGGGCTCCAGGTTGCAACCTTTAGTAACAAAGATATCTTTGTTGTGCGATTTCCCTCAGCCAAGGCAGCCAGTATAATACCAGCCAAGTCTTCCTGTTGCCTTCCCATCCAACCATAATTACTTCAGTCTTAGTCTTATTCAGAACGGGTCTCAGGCAACTGTTCACATCCTTATTCCAATGAGGTCCAGCCATTGGGACAGACACTTGAATGCGTTCTCTGGACTGGATGAAATAGATCTGTGTCAACAGCATATTGAAAACATTTCAGCCCATCTCCCCTCGTTAACTATAACTGCCTCACATACATATTAACATAGCGATGACATTAAACCTTGCCACCAAGAGATTCTTCAGGGCAGAAGCATACATCAAAACCAATTTCTGGATCTCTATCCAAGATAGGAATGAAGCAGGAAAGAGTAGGCCCATCTACTCCAGTCCCCTCAGAGATGAGTCAATGTATAAGCCTTGATACCAAACGTAGTTCATCAGTGTATATGCTGATATTGAATGTATCATTAAGGGTAAGATTTTGTAACGGTAATTTTTTGAAACGTCACAAACAGGTCACAGATAAACAAACAAAAATTCATGGAAGACCATGACCTGTCTGTTACTAAAAATAACCCTGATAAAATAGGGAGGGGAGAGTGGGTGGGTCCAGCACCCACCCTTTGCTGCTGCTCACAGCAGATGGAAGCTGTGGGTGCCCACTATCCATGGAAGCTCAGAGCTCTAGGACTGGCATCTGGGAGCTCAGGGGGGCCACCCACAACAGCTGGGAGCTCTGGGGGCCTGCTATGGCTTAGAGCTCCGGGCAGGTGCCTGGGAGTTGCCGGGCTCCCCACCCCCCCTCAGAGCCTGAGAACTATGTGAGGACCCCCTCCAAAGCTCAGAGCTCCAAGGCTGGGAGCTGCAGGGCCCCTGCAGCTAAGAGCTCTGGTGCTCTCGCTGACTGACAGCTCCAGCCCCATTGCCCCAGGATTGGAGCAATAAAATGTCACGCAGGTCTCTGGAAGTCATGGATTCTGTGACTTCCATGATATAACCATAGCTTTGATCATTACCCATTATTATCCAGACTGATTTATTGTAAGGAATGGATGGTGCAAATGGCATTATTACAGAAGTTTATGGGAAGTTTTTTTTTCTTGTTACTTAAAATTATAGAATATCAGTGTTGGAAGGGACCTCAGGAGGTCATCTAGTTCAACCCCCTTCTCAAAACAGGACCAATCCCCAACTAAAGCATCCCAGCCATGGTTTTGTCAAGCCTGACCTTAAAAACCTCTAAGGAAGGAGATTCCACCACCTTCCTAGGTAGCTCATTCTAGTGCTTTACCACCTTCCTAGTGAAAAAGTTTTTCCTAATATCCAACGTAAATCTCCCCCACTGCAACTTGAGACCATTATGCCTTGTTCTGTCATCTGCCACCCCTGAGAATAGTCTAGATCCATCCTCTTTGAAACTCCCTTTCAGGTAGCTGAAAGCAGCTATCAAATCCCTCCTCATTCTTCTCTTCTGCAAACTAAACAATCCCAGCTCCCTCAGCCTCTCCTCGTAAGTCATGTGCTCGAGCCCCCTAAATAATTTTTATTGCCTTCCGCTGGACTCTTTTCAATTTTTCCACATCCTTGTACTGTGTCCAGTTTTGGGCCCCACACTACTTCAGAGGAGGCCTCACCAATGTCAAATAGAGGGGAATGGTTACGTCCCTCAATCTGCAGGCAATGCCCTTACTTATACAGCCCAAAATGCCTTTAGCCTTATTGGCAACAAGGGCACACTGTTGACTCATATCCAGCTTCTCGTTCACTGTAACCCCTACGTTCTTTTCTACAGACTTGCTAATGTTTTCTTCCTCCTATGTTTCAACAACAGTCTGTCTGTAAAGATCTGTAACCAAGCATTAGAATTGGATAAATAAATTAATTTTATACAATGCCTACACCACTTTTTTTAAACTGCTGCTCTACTGCAATATTTCACTAATTCAGAAGTGCTTTATTAGCTCAGAAATCTCTGATTTGTAATTTGTGTGTCCCTTAATATGAAGAAGAACTGATATGCTCAATAGCCCAGATTCTGCACTGCAATATGACTAGCAGAGTCAACCATAATAGTGTCACTCCATAGGGAACATGATGACAAACCTAGTGTAGAAGCTCCTACTCCACATCCTTTCCCTGCTCCAGCACAGGTGGTGTGTCTGAGGAAGAAGGGGATTCAAATTGGAAACCAAAATCAAGGGGGAGAATAAACAGTCAAATGAAAACCTCTGTATCCAGTACAGTCTGTCTGGGCATAAAAGCACCTAAAGCCATGTTGCAAGGCCTGCCTCCTTACCCAGACTTTGGGGGCTGGAGAAGTGCATAAAGGTCTGGTATTGGTAATCTCTGATAAATTTCTTACCTCTGATTTTAGGCAAAGTGTTGGTGTCAGCTTTATGCACAATAGGAACATATGCACTGCTGAGTTTCCCTTGATTACACTTCTTCTTCATTGTGAAATACCTCCTTTCCCATTGCTGTCCAGGAAGAGTGCGCAATCCTTGCACATTACTTGTTAACCTCTACTACATGCATGGAAAACTACATTCATGCACTTATTTGTGCCTTTAAATCCCTTTTTCGCCCTGTGTCAACAGCATTATTATTATATCTAGCAAATAGACACCCTTTTACATCCCACACATGGCAAGCAACAACTAGATCTTAATATTTACATCCATTTCACAAAGATTATAGGATTTATTAAGTCACCAAAATTTTTACTCTAATATTCTTTTAGTACTTTTAATGCACAGCTAAGATATGTGATCAGTAGGTGCAGCATCTAACAGCCTATAACAGGAAAAATTGTTACAAAATTGGCAAGTATGATGGCCTTACGTGACAGCTTACATCTTCAAGTTGAAGGTAGACAAATTCAGTCTGGAAATAGGGTGTAATTTTATTTATTTTTAAAAAACAATGAGGGTAATTAACCATGGAAACACTTTATCAAGGATCATAGTTGATTCTCCATCAATGGCAATTTTAAAATCAAGAGTGGATGTTTTTCTAAAAGCTATGCTCCAATTCAAACACAAATTTGGGGGAAGTTCTCTAGCCTGTGTTTTGCAGGAAGTCAGACTAGAGAATCACAGTGGTCCCTTCTGGCACTGGAATCTATGACTCTTGGCTGACACAAGATTGAACCAGAATCACTGGAGTTAAACATGTGAGGATTTTACATTAAATGTAAAGAGTCAGGCTCTGCAGCAGGGGACTATACCAGACTCACATAGTCTATGGATCAAGCACAGAGAGGGGAAAAAAAACAAACAAACCACACACTGACCAGTGGGTTATATTTGCATAAAAGAATTTTTCAGAAGGAAAAAAGAAAAATTGAAATTCAAGCCAAATGAACTAAGGAGTGTAGGTTAGAAGCAATCCAACAAACAGAACTTTGAATAGAATCAGACCTAAACTGTTATGTCTTGGTTTTCTGCAGTTATGTTTCTGTGTACTGACATTCTAAAATTCTAAGAATTCTTCCCATTTGCAGGGACAGCAGCTTTTTTGTTCCATTTTATTGTTTTTTCTTTAATCTAAAATAATTGAATCTACATTATTTTGCTCTTTGTGTATGGTAACAATGAAAGCTAAATGGTCTCCTCCATCTAAAAGGTTTCTTTTAGGGAAAAAAAAAGAAACAATGATAAATAAAATTCCATTAAAAATACCACACAAAAAGCAACGTGGGATTAGTCATGAATCATTTTCTGACAATGAGAAACAAGTTGAGAGAAGCAATTAATACACTCTATCTAAACAACAACACTGCCAGATGCAATAAGTAATTCAATAAGAAAAAAAAAAATGAACTAGCCCAGCTAAATGACACAAAATATAGCTTCAAATGGCTGCAACTTTTATCAACTTATCAGCCTATGATGCCATTTGACACAAGGGCTTACTGCTGAAGCTATCCAATCTGCTTCAATGCAACTGGATATTTCATCTCATTAGATCAATGCTTTCGGACAGAAGATTCCGTGTCCATCTCAGAAGTCAGGTTAGCAAAAAGTAGAGTCTGAACAATGGCCTCCCACAGAGGTTAGTACTAGCACCAGCCCTCTAACATACAAGTGATGTGCCGGAAATGACATGCTGCAAGTTCATTTATGCAGATGACCTGGTACTAATGACACAGGCACAACACTCAAGGAAGCAGAAGATAACCTTCATTATAATCAGAAGATAATGGAAATCTACTTTCAGTACTAGCAGCTCGAAACCAATCCATCAAAAAAAATGGTGGTGTCTGCTTTCCATCTTAGCAATTCTGAAGCTAAGAAGATGCTAAACAAACTTCTGTGGCAAGGCAAATCACCCACAATCCTAACTCCCACTACCTAGGAATCAGTCTGTCATTCTCAGTCACAGCCTTATCTTTCATCATCATCTGAATCAGGTGAGCCACAAAAAGAAGAATTACATCAATATCATCCAAAAGATAGCAAGTTCTAGCTGAGATGTTGATGCTTGGACACTATGAATGGCAACATTAGCTTCAGTTTATTCCATCACCAAGAACTGCACACCTGATTGGGGAAGAAGTTCACACATTGACCTCATCGATATCCAGCTAAATGCAATTATGAGACTTGTCACTGGCAGCCTGAAGTCCACTCCACTGCCTTGGCTTCCAGGCCTCAGAAACATCCTTCCTTCAACTATTGAATGAGAGATGGTTATGCTGCATGAGTAGAACAAAGCTCTCACTAACCAAAAGCTCCTTCTCCATGGCAGCCTTGTTCTCCCACTTGCCTTAAGTCCTACTGACCATTCTGCAGGCTGCTAGAGAAGCTCTTCTGTCATCCAACTTCAAACCAGAAAACACCTGGCTGATGCAATGGGCAGGCTCTAACAAACAACAAGCACACATAGATTATCCCACTGCTGAACCAGCTGGTTTCTTCCAGTCATCCATATTGGGTCATTATATGGAAGGTGCCCACACCTGATGAGCAGATTAAGAATCAAGAATTCACCAGTGTGAATGCAGAAACCATCAAACACGTGAACAAGTGTCCCATCTTTTCATTTTCAGGATGTATAGCAAAGGTGCACTCTCAGCTCCCGAAGCCCTTGAATAGATTTCAAATATTTCTATTAACTTGTAAATTTCTCTCCTCCCTTGTAGGAGGGACTTCACTGAGGATCTAGAAAATAGTTGGCCTTTTCAAGCAGGTGTTACAGACAAGCCTTTCCCTCTTTCTTAGGCTTTGATTGGGATCCACTATGCTAGGATGTGTTCAAAAATGTTGCACATACCATTTGGTCAGAACTGGTGCTAGGCCACTGGGGACTCTAAACAGGAATATTTCCCCCCTCCCCAATACTAAAACAGGCAAGTTATTATAAGAAGTGAACGGGGGGGGGGGGGCCTTGAGCAGCTCAGCAAGTTAATTGCTTAGTCTATTTATGCCTAGCACAGGCTCTGCATTCAGTACATTTTGGCATATGATGATGTTACTGTAGAACCCACTGTTGTGCTCTCCCTGTGTTGCTCATTACTGTAAGTGTGGCAGGCTGTGGAGAGGTTCACTACCTTGCTCATTGTAAGGAGCTGTGGGACTAGAACCCAGGTCTGCAAAGCCTGGGCCAACTGATGTCCTACATCACTATGAAGAGGCCATGCAGAACCACCCCCAAGGAGCCTGGTGGAGATTAGGCAGCATAGGAAGAACTGCCCATAACAGTACCCTGTGATCTTATCATTGGCCCATGCTATTTAACCTTAGAAGGTGTGCCAGGAAGTTGTCTGCGTAACCACGCAGTGCTGGCTTGCTGTGACTCCAGACCTCACCTTGCTTTCTGATCTTCAGTCTCTGACCCTTGCTTATTGATCCCCACTCTCGCAATTACTCCCATCCCTGCTCACTGACTACTGGCTCATTGCCATTCTTTGCTTGTGGACACCAGCCCAGCTGTGATCCCTAGGCTAGACCACCTATTCCCCAGTCCCTTTCACTGACATTGGTATGAGATCTGTAGGTTTTTTTTTCCCCCTCATCATGTCATTTTTTTAGTAGTTTTATATTATTTAGAAACCTACTTTAATTGAGGAGTTCATATGCAATCTGAACATGTTAAAGAACTCACTAACCAATGAAATAGAGATTATAAGTTGTTTTGTTCTTTAGAATAAGTTCTACTTTATGTCTTTACATTTGGTTAAGGTATTTGACCATGTATTAGATATGGATCTGGAATTCAAAATGGCATGCCTGCCAAACAGCTCGACTCCATCTTTGTTTAGCTTCTTGTTGAATTTTCGCACCGTTTGGCACTTTGGCGGGAAAGGTAGCCAATGGTCAGCATAGAACTGGTTAAAACAGGTTCCAGCAGGAGAGTTGCTAGTTTACCTCAGAACTTGGCGCACCTGTGCCTATATAAACTCTGAATGCCCGCTGCCTAGTTGCTGTCCGTCCTAGAGGCAGCCACAGTACCATTGTATTTGTGCAGCTACATGGACCAGAAGATCAGAAGACCAGCATCTGAAGACATCAGCATTAAGAACTGACTGTGCTTACCAATCTCTGAACTCCACATCATTTTCAGAGAAAGATACAGAGGTCCTGTTGATTGCTCACCCTCAGGTGATCACAGAACCACATCTCACTGTCTCTTCTTAAGTTATTTGTTTACTTTATTCTTCTCTCTCCTTTATTCATTTGCATCACAGGACAGGGAGGTACACTATCTTTCCTTTCTTGTCCTGGATGATAGATACCGGATAAGGTCCAAGATCCTGCTTATTAGCTGCAAGGTATAGCTGCCCTATACCATCCTCACCATCATAGTTAACTTTGCAGGGTTAACACCAGAGGCCCCTTACCCCAACAATTCCCATCACTCCAAAATCCATAAATGGGAACACTTATGTCCTGCATACAGTGAGGAGGACAATATTGCTGAATATCTGACTACCTTTGAAAGGCTCTGTGTAATACATGAAATCCCTGATAAAAGAGTTCCTACCCTGATTGTTTTGAGAAGTTTTCAGACCGCCCCAAAAAATACAGAGTTAAACATATATTGATAGAAATTAAAGGTGATATTAATTGTATGTGTGTTTACTTATATACTGTGTAATGATTAACAATGTAATCAAACAGTCTCTGCCTATGCTGTATTCTGTTAATTCAGAGATCAAAAGGGCATTTAAATGAACTATAAACATAGGATATTGCTGTAGTCATCTCTCTCTGAAATGTATAGCAAGTCATCTGCTAATGGTGGAAAAACAGGCAATTGCCTTATGTTAATCTGTGGAGATAATTACTAGCAATGCTTAGGAAAAAAGTCCACTTCAAAGTCCCCATGAGTGCCTATTGTTCGCCGAAGGACTCCAAGCTGTCACAAGAGGGCCTGCAAGACAAACCAAAGAAAGAAACCAACAGGACTCCACTGGCCATCACATACAGCCCCCAGCTAAAACCCCTCCAACGCATCATCAGGGATCTACAACCCATCCTGGACAATGATCCCACACTTTCACAGGCCTTGGGTGGCAGGCCAGTCCTTGCCCACAGACAACCTGCCAACCTGAAACATATTCTCACCAGTAACTGCGCACCGCACCATAATAACTCTAGCTCAGGAACCAATCCATGCAACAAACCTCGATGCCAACTCTGCCCACATATCTACACCGGCGACACCACCACAGGACCTAACCAGATCAGCCATACCATCACTGGTTCATTCACCTGCACATCCACCAATGTAATATACGCCATCATATGCCAGCAATGCCCCTCTGCTATGTACATCGGCCAAACTGGACAGTCTCTACGGAAAAGGATAAATGGACACAAATCAGACATTAGGAATAGCAATATACAAAAACCTGTAGGAGAGCACTTCAACCTCCCTGGCCACACTATAGCAGACCTTAAGGTGGCCATCCTGCAGCAAAAAAACTTCAGGACCAGACTTCAAAGAGAAACTGCTGAGCTTCAGTTCATCTGCAAATTTGACACCATCAGCTCAGGATTGAACAAAGACTGTGAATGGCTTGCCAACTACAGAACCAGTTTCTCCTCTCTTGGTTTTCACACCTCAACTGCTAGAACAGGGCCTCATCCTCCCTGATTGAACTGACCTCATTATCTCTAGCTTGTTTGCTAGCATATATATACCTGCCCCTGGAAATTTCCACTACATGCATCTGAGGAAGTGGGTATTCACCCACGAAAGCTCATGCTCCAAAACGTCTGTTAGTCTATAAGGTGCCACAGGATTCTTTGCTGCTGAAATTGTATAGAAGACCTTTGGGTCCCAATCCTTTCTTACCTCAGGTCTGCTTGAGGCTTCATGCAGGGGAAGCCTAAGCCATAAGGACTGAGATCCCAGTCTTGAGTGGACTATAACCTATTAACTATTTCTGAAAGAATTCTTTGCAACTGCAATGCTCACCATCTATGCTAAGAATCTGAACCCCAAGAATTGTACTCCTGTCTGTACGTATACCGATCTTTTAACCAATACTCTTTTCTTTTTTAAAAAAATTTTAGTTTAGCTAATAAGAATTGGCTGTAGGTGTGTATTTGGGTAAGATCTGAAATATTAATTAACCTGGGAGGTAATGTGTCTGATCCTTTGGGATTGGTAGAACTTTCTTATATGACTACTAAGATTTTCAGTAATCCTCATCATATTTGACTTGGATGTCTGGATGGAGATGTGAGGCTGGTTTACTTTAAGGGAACTGTGTTGTTGGCTATCTGGGTAACCAGTGAGATATTATAGAAGTTGTTTGGTAAATCTAAGTATTGGAAGATCCACCTGCTTTGGGGATTGTCTGGCCCATTCCTTGCAGTCCACCCTAATTGAGTGACTTCAGTTGGCTCCACGGGACTCCAGTCACACCCTTCAAGATATTTCCCTCACCCAATCTTCCTCCAAACTATCCAAGCTCAAGCCTGCCCTACACTAGTGATATATTCTGTATATGTTTCAGGAACAAAGTCCAAACACTTCCTGCAAAGTAGAGCTTTATATAAATGTTTTGGCTAAGTGTCATTGCCTCCTTCCTTAGTTAGCTATGAAAAAGTGTTTTGTTTAGTAAGGAAAATAACAGATTTGCTGGTTTCTGAGGCCCTCTGTTCTGCTGGTATGTGGAACATAAATATCACAGGGTAAGGGGGAAATTTTTGTGAGAGCTCTTGTTAAAATATTGGCAGCACATCACTGTGATGCTACAAAAGTTTTGGAATCTCACCTTGCTTTGATAGACACTGTATACTAACTAGACTGAGTTCTGCCAGTGTGCCATATTGAGATGATGGATTTCTATGAGCAATATTGCTTGTGTCTTGGAATGTCTACACTATGAGCTTGGGGTGTGATTCCCAGTTTGCACAGACAATAATTGCACAGACAGCTCTTATCAAGATGGCTACACTACTATTTGTAGCATGCTATGGCCAGGACCGGCACTAGTGTTTTTAGCGCCCTAGGAGCACGGCCATTTCGCCGCCCTGCGTGCTGGTCCCGCGGCTCCAGAGACCTGCTGCAGGCGTGCCTGTGGGAGGTCCACCGGAGCTGCGGGAGCAGCGGACCATCCGCAGGAATGCCTGCGGCAGGTCTACTGGAGCCGCAGGACCAGGGGACCCTCCGCAGGCATGCCTGCGGCAGGTCCACCGGAGCCGCCTGCCGGCGCCCCCCCCGGCAAAATGCCGCCCCCCAATAATCCTGGCGCCCTAGGCGATTGCCTAGGCTGCCTAAATGGAAGCGCCGGCCCTGGCTATGGCAGCAGGAGTGGAGGCATGGGGTAGCTGTGCTGAATATGTACCCATGGGTCAGGCAGGTAGTGTAGATGTAGCTTTGATGATGTACTGATGCCACTATTTATACCTCTTGCAAATTCTTGACTGGAGGATGTAGCTGTGCTTACAAAGTCAGTCAGAGACCCTGGGGTTCAGTAACCACTGGTGCTGTTTATTTATAGGTTGTGCTCCCAGCACCTTTTTAACCACACACAGCTTGGGTTCTAGTATCTGCACGCAGGAGGGAAGAGCTATTGCTCTGCTTCCACTCCCTTGCTCCTCCTCTTTCCCGGCTTCCTTCCTCCCAGGCTAATTGTGTGGGCAGCTGTCTCCCATTCAATCAACTAGGTGCAGTTTTTTTCTAGCCAGCTCCAATTTACTTCCCTTAATGGGAGCTGGCATGACAGAGGGCTGAGTCAGCAGTTCTTGCCCAGCACCTTGTCACAAGGGTTCTAGTTTATTGAGTAATCCCTACATTATAAAAATTGGGCGGGAGGGAGAGTTGAAATGTTAAGAAGTAATACGACCAAAGAATAGTGATGGTCAGAAAAATTCTAGACAGTCTGGAGGTGGGGAGAGAAAAACTTAAGACATAAACAACCTCTTATATAGGCCTGATTCTGAGGAGTGTCCTGAGAATTGCTTGGCACCTTACAGGACTGAGTCCTTGATGAGAATTTGAGTGGATTTCATTCACTATATGAAATCAACACTTTGTTGTAATTCAAATTTGCTTAGTTTCCTGCTGAAAGCCACCAAATCTCACGTAGCCCCATTTATTTGTATGGTATTAGTTGCAGAGGTTTGAATTGTAGCTTTGCTACAGGCTTTGTGTATGGGGCAGTGCAATTGTGCACTGCCTAGGATTGCCAGGTGTTCAACCGAACACCCAGTCGAAAAGGGACCCTCCACAGCCCAGTGCAAATGATCGAGTGAGTGAGGGTGGAGGAAAGGGAGCAATGGAGGAGGGGAGATGGAGTGGGGTCTCAGAGAAGGGATGGGACATGGGTGTTTGGTTTTGTGTGATTAGAAAGTTGGCAACCCACCTGCCCCAGAAGCAACTAAAAAAGTAGATTGTAACTAGGTTTCCCTCTAGTGTGAAAAAGAAGTCTCCTGTAACTACAGCTATCTGAGAAGTAAGGTACTATATAACATGACTACAGGTTGTAGAATCTGATGCTTTAATATTTTACATCAATAAAACAATTAGGCCAGATTATGATACCATTACTTATGCTGAATAGTACTTTTCTCTAGCTGGACTTCCACTGAAGTCAATAGGACTATTTGTGGAGTAAGGGCTACCCATCCAGATAAAGAGTATTGGGATGTGACACTTTGTATAAGGATGTCTTCCACCAAACTTACACTGAGAAGTGCCTTACTCTTTATGGAGGACCACTGAAATCCAGAGGGCTTCCCACAGATTAAGGTACTGCAAAACATGAGTAAAAAATGGCAAAGTCTGCCCCTTAATACGTTTTGTTGAGAGGATGTATGTTTAGTAGTGAGAGTACACAAGTGAGAACAACGATTCCTGTATTCTGTTCCTGTCTATGCAACTGATTTGCTAAATGGGCTTGGGCAAGTTTCTGTTTAGGATCGAATTTAGAATTAATGGATACTTTTGAGAATCTCGGTCTTTGAAGGTCCAACTTGAAGCCTTTTAGGGTCTAATTTTCAGAAGGGCTGAGAGCCTACAGCTCCCACTGACTTCATCTGGAATTGTGGATGCTCAGCTCCCCTGGGAAAAAAACCCAGATCCTATACATCAGTGAAACAGTTAAAAGTTGGTCCACAAGATTAGAAGATGCTTGAATATTTGGCAAATCTAAGCACACAGAAGGTAAACCCAATCTGTAAATGCATGTAATGCTTATAGTTTGTAGGATTGCTATGAGGCTTAATTAACTTAGTGCTGTAAAGTAGTTACAACTATTTGGATAAAGAATGTAAACAAGTGTAAAAAAATTACTGAGTGGAGCATTTACCATTACCTAACATTGTTTTGTCAGTGCTCTGGAAGAAGATCATAAGAAGCAGTAAATTTATGAAGGGAAATCTGCTACAATCCTGGATAACCATTCCATTGTAACAACAACAAGGACTCCGGTGGCACCTTAAAAACTAACAGATTTATTTGGGTATAAGCTTTCGTGGCTAAAACCCCTCACTTCTTCAGATGCATGGAGTAAAGTGAGGTTTTTTACCCAAGAAAGCTTATGCCCAAATAAATCTGCTAGTCTTTAAGGTGCTACCGGACTCCTTGTTGTTTTTGCGGATACAGGCTAACATGGCTACCCCCTGATACTTCATTCCATTGTAGCGTAACAATTGAGTTTTATGGCAATAGGATTTTAATAGCATGGTTTTCTCTCATTCTCTTTGCTGTACATCCAGAAATGGTTCAGAATATATAGGGCCGGCTTTATGAACAAGGTGCAAGAGATTTTAAAACAAATCTCTACATGCATGTTTGTCCTGCCTAACATCCTATAGCCACCTGAGCAAGTGCTGGTGTCAGTCAGGATTTGCCCAATAACTATCTCCCCAATAACTACCTCCCCACTGGACAATCTCACTGTATACAGCCATAGTGCCTTTGTTCTCATCAGTTCCTGGGATTTGGGCCCTGCTTGTCAAAAAATCAGCTTAGCAGGAGCTCAAGACAGAATCCTCAAACACAGTGGCTTTGCTATTGTCCTGTAACAACCCTCAACGATATGCTGAGGAGTGGCTTATCTTGATCTCTTCTTCCTTGCTGCTGGTTTTCCTTACAGCCCTCTATGAAACTAAACCAAAATATTCATACAGTGAACAAACTAATAACTACGTCAGAGTACTGTATTCATAAATTGCAGACCACCACCACCACATCTGCCACACATTCCAGTCTCCATTCTTTTATTGCTCTAGCAGCTGCCAATATCCCAAGGAACTAGGATGAAAAATTTCCACTGGGGATACAGATAGTCCAAGTCATACGATCAGTCAGAGGATGATTCTCTGATGTTAGGGAGTTGGCTTTGAAGAGGAGTCTCCTACTATATAGTTTCATTGACCCAATTCTACTTTAGATTTTCATGTGTGCGGTAGTAAAGACAGTGAATTCATTTAAATGTTTCATGCTTGGCATTGCCTCAGGCTTGGTCTACACTACGTGTTTAAACTGATTTTAGCAGCGTTAAACCGATTTAACGCTGTACCTGTCCACACTACGAGGCCCTTTATATCGATATAAAGGGCTCTTTAAATCGGTTTCTGTAATCCTCTCCAACGAGAGGAGTAGCGCTAAAATCAGTATCACCATATCAGATTAGGGTTAGTGTGGCCGCAAATCGACGGTATTGGCCTCCGGGCGGCATCCCACAGTGCACCACTGTGACCGCTCTGGACAGCAATCTGAACTCGGATGCAGTGGCCAGGTAAACAGGAAAAGCCCCGCGAAATTTTGATTTTAATTTCCTGTTTGCCCAGCGTGGAGCTCTGATCAGCACGGGTGGCGATGCAGTTCCAAATCCAAAAAGAGCTCCAGCATGGACCATGCGGGAGATACTGGATCTGACCGCTGTATGGGGAAACAAATCTGTTCTATCAAAGCTCCGTTACAGAAGACGAAATGCCAAAGCGTTTGAAAAAAATCAACAGGCTACACAGTGCTGCGTGACAAGCGTAACGGGAAGCCAGAGACTCAAATGGACGCTAGTGGAGGGAGGGAGGAGGTACTGAGGATTCCAGCTATCCCACAGTCCACAGCAGTCTCTGAAAAGTATTTGCATTCTTGGCTGAGCTCCCAATGCCTGTAGGTTCAAACACATTGTCCAGCGTGGTTCAGGGAATAGCTCGTCAATTTACTCCCCCCCACACACATGAAAGAAAAGGGAAAGAAATCATTTCTTGACTTCTTTCAGTGTCACCCTACGTGTACTGAATGCTGCTGGTAGACGCAGTGCTGCAGCAGTAAAGAGCAGTATCCACTCCTCTCCCCTGCCTGGTGGCAGACGGTGCAGTAGGACTGGTAGCTGTCCTTGTTATCAACCCGTGAGTGCTCCTGGCTGGTTTCAGGTGAGACTGGCCGGGGGCGCCTGGGTGAAAATAGGAATGATTCTCTGTCATTCCCAGTAGATGGTACAGAACGGCTGGTAACCGTCCTCATCATAGCAACTGGGGGCTGAGCTCCACCAGCCCTCTCCCTTTCCTGTGTAAAGAAAAGATTCTGTCCTGCCTGGACTGTCATAGCAGCGGCATGCTGGGCTCCTCTCCTCCGCACCGCTTTATGTCCTGCCTGGACTGTCATAGCAGCGGGAGGCTGCCTCCCCCTCATTTTATCTCACTAACAAGTCAGTGTTTCTTATTCCTGCATTCTTTATAATTTCATGACACAAATGGGGGGGGGGACACTGCCACAGTAGCCCAAGAAGGTTGGGGGAGGAGGGAAGCAACGGGTGGGGTTGTGGCAGGGGCACCCCCCGTGAATGGCATGCAGCTCATCATTTCTGCAGGATCTGGCATGGAGCAGCTGTGCTCTCTGATACACTGGTTCTCTAGCACACTTGTCCCATATTCTAGGCAGGACTGACTATTTTTAGAAACCATAAAGGAGGGATTGACTCGGGGAGTCATTCCCAGTTTTGCCTTTGCGTCCCCGGCTGACCTCAGCCAGGGGCACCCATGATAGCAGCAGACAGTACAGAAGGACAGATAACCGTCATCTCATTGCCAATTTACACTGGCAGCAGACGGTACCGAACGACTGATAACCGTCTCTGCTATCATGCAAAAGCAAATGAATGCTGCTGTGTAGCGCTGGAGTATCGTCTCTGTCTGTGGCATCCAGTACACATACTGTGAATGTAAAAAAAAAAAAAAAAAAAAAAAAAAAAGCTCAACAGGCTCCATGGTTGCCATGCTATGGCATCTGCCAGGGCAATCCAGGGAAAAAGGGCGCGAAATGATTGTCTGCCGTTGCTTTCCCGGAGGAAGGAATGACTGACGACATTTACCCAGAACCATCCGCGACAATGATTTTTGCCCCATCAGCCACTGGGCTCTCAACCCAGAATTCTAAGGGGTGGGGGAGACTGCGGGAACTATGGGATAGCTACGGAATAGCTACCCAAAGTGCAACGCTCCGGAAATCGACGCTAGCCTCGGACCATGGACGCACACCACCGAATTAATGTGCTTAGTGTGGCCGCGTGCACTCGACCTTATATAATCTGTTTTATAAAACCAGTTTATGTAAAATCGGAATAATCCCATAGTGTAGATGTACCCTCAGTCTGAGTTTTATTGCTTTCCCCTTTTTTTCGTTAATGAGCTGAAATGGTTCCTGGAGGCCTCCTCATTAATTACATTTTGATATGTAGTGAAGCTGGTGACTCATGCTATTAGTTCACGTTATGTACTGTATAGTTTCCATTTTATATACAAAGGCTTGGATTGAACCATCTGTCTCTCTGATAACAAGAGCATGTAACTCAGTAGTTGTTTGATAAGGATCCATTAAACAGAAGCTTCTCTGTGATTACTTGTGTGCCAAATACACATTTTCACTGCTTGTGGCAATAGATGCTCAACGTGCTAAGTGCTTATTTCAGCAGACATTTAAAAGCAGATAATCCTTTTGCCGTCTTAGCCATCTGCACAGCACTGTAGTTGACAACTAGAGCTGTTTTGATGCACAGATAGGAGAACTGCTTGTTTGTGCTTCTGCCTCTCTGAAGAGATCATTCTGCAGTAGTATTGAAGTGTTCCCTAGAATTAGACAGTTAACCAAGGTACAGTCTGAACCAGGCCTCCTACATGCCAATCTCTGCAAGATATAAAATGATGCCCTCTGAACATTCCAACTAGTGCCTTCTGTAATATGGAAGAGGAAGCTCCCAAAATAAGCCAATACCAAAATTAAATTAAAAAAAGCTTTAAAGTAGAAAAGGTATATGCAATGAAACAATTAAAATATATATTATATATATGACCCACAGCCTTCAAGGAGCAGTAGTTAGGTGAGTGACAAGCCTGTTTCACCGGCATAGTCAGAGAAGCAGAAGGACATAGCTTTCCCTTCTTTACAGATAGCATCTACCAGTCCAGGATTCTCACCCTTGCACAGCAAAAGGTGAGAGGGATCTCAAAGGAATTACAAGCAAGTGGCCTTTTACCTGAAAAAACCCAGGTAAAGAAATCACAAAATAACTCTCTAGGACTTTTAACCCCACAGTCCAAAGATTCTCCTCACTCAAAGTTTCCCAATACCCCTTGTTTCAAAGTTAAGCAGCAGAGCAGAGATGCCCAATTCCCTCTTTCTTCAGCCCCAGGCACAGGAGTCCCAAACTCTCTCCCCTTGGTGTTTTTAAGAAGTGCAGAGAACCAGAAACTCCTGTGCTAGCCAGGAAGCAAAAACGACTGGAACGTTTTACTCCCTGGGCACAGTTATGCACAATGGTTACTAGGGGGCTTGGTTCATTCTAACTTTGCTACTGTTCAGGGTTGCCCAGAGGATTCAGGGGGCCTGCCCCCCACCGCCAAATTGCTGCCAAAGACCTGGTCCTTCGGCGGCGGAAGTGCCCCCTGCCGCTGTATTGCCGACGAAGACCTGGAGCAGAAGTAGCTCCAAGGGCCCGGGCCCCGCAAGAGTTTTCCAGGGCCCCCAGAGCGAGTGAAGGACCCTGCTCCAGGGGCCCTGAAAAAAAACCAACACACCACACTCTTGGGGGCCCCGTAGGACCCGGGACCTGGGGTAAATTGCCCCACTTGCCTCCCCCACCCTGGGTGGCCCTGCTACTGCTGCCCTAAGGGATCAAAACTGTGTAAGAACTATGACTGTTCTTAAGAAGCCAAGACTCATGAAACACACATGTGGAATACAATATCTAGGGTGGATAAAAATCAACGACTTAAAAAAATGGATTTTTTTATTTAAATTGGATTTTTTGATAAAATGCTTTTTGAGGAAAACCTATATATAGATTTTAATAAGATACATTATAAAGCAAAGATATTTCATCATGGAATAGGCATTATACATTCTAATTCTACAGTATGAGACAATATATTCATGTAATGTTAAAGAAAAGTTTCCTAAAATGAGTTCCAATAGTTCATGGATTAGGGACCCAATCTTATGGTGTTTCAGAGGCTTCTGTTTAGATTAATCTTTCTGTCTAGAAGAGACCATCAGAGATGCTTAGTTTTGCAGTTCACAAACTGTGGATTTGTGTCTCCAGAGATAACATGCTTGTTAACAGCAAAAATGGTTTTAAATAAATAGAGGTGAGAAATAACAGACCTCAACCCTATTGTTCCTCTGCAAATTTATGTACAGAGTCAATCCCTTACCTCTCTCTAAAAATGCAAAGTTTAAAAAAGTTCAATTAATAGAAGATTATTTGGGGCAGAATAGAGCTGGACAAGGAGAAGTCTGGAGATAAATGTGAGAAGGGAGGGACAGGCAGTAGAAACAAAAGTGAAACTGTTTGAGCAGCATATTCCAGAAGTCTTGAGGGTTTTCTGAGTGTAACCTTCATTGATTTGAGATCTACCATACCATTCTCTCACTAGAAGGGAAAGCCTATAATGGCAGCAAGCCGTAAAAGAGACCCAGTTTGGGAATAAGAGACATTCAAGAAATATATGTTTGCTGATGATATTTTAAAGAAAGTCACACCAGTGAACTGGTGGAAGTCACTTAAGCACTTGGATTCAGAGACTGTTAAAGTGAATCTCACTTTACAGCAGCAGCTTCTTCTGCCGATGTAGAAATAATATTTTCTTCCTTTGGACTAATTCATTCCAAATTGAGAAATGGTTTGGGACCTGAAAAAGCAGGAAAGCTTGTTTTTCCTTTTCCAGATTGTTCATAATCAGGAAAATGAAGGTGAAGATGACTGAGTTAACTGTAGAAGCCAATATTATAAGTTTCTCATGTTGACCTGACTGATGGGCTATTTAATTTGTTTTTTTTTAAAAAAAAATTTAACTATTTTAGTTAAACAATATTAGTAGAAACAAACTTGATTTTTAAAAACTTGAATGTTCAACTAACTTAAAAAATTCACATGCTTGTTTTGTTAAAATATTATAGGTGCGGTGTCGAAGAAAAAAAAATCCAGGATACATAATGTTGTTGTTTTAGTTAACAAAAACAATTTAAAATGTCTGTCTGGTGATGTTCTCCTCCTAATACAGCATGGCAAGAAAATCCTCCAAATATTAATGATTAACCTGTTGAATTGGAGATATTTCTGAAGCCACTGGAAGGTGAACTATCTACTTCAATTACCTTTGGTAAATGAAATAAACAATCATTCATTTTCTGACATAGCTGTAAAACTAATCTGAAAAGTTTTCAAAATAAAAATCACTTTGAAAGATGTATAGTGTGTACCTTCTAAAAATGAAAGCTACATCTATCTCCTAGTTGAAGAATATGTATTAAGGTTATACCAACCAAACAAGAATACACTTTTATGTAGAAATCCATGATTAAATCGAGTCTTCCTGAATAGCGATTTAAAAATCCATTCCACCCTGACAATATCAGTAGAGAACAGAAAATACACTGCACAATATTTAACCATATGCTTCTTTTTGAAATTTCTTTGACTTCTGTCATTAACCTCTGAGTAATGCAGTAAACCTTCTTCTTTGACACACTGGAATATGTCCACTGCCAGAGCTCTTATCTAAACCTTTGACATCTTGCACTACAATGACTTTCTGCTAGCAGGCCTCTATCTCTCCCCTCTCCATACCCTTGAATAACTATCTCATGTTGATCTACCTTGATCACTGCTCTGATCACGCAACTCTCTCCCCCCCACCCTTCACTGGCTTCTAGTCTAATTGTACAACACACCTAAACTACTTAGTCTCATTTTCAAAGTTCTGCACAGCACTACATCTGTCCTAACCTCTTGGTACAGCCTGGCTTGAGTATTATGTACTGTCAACTCCTTCCACCTCCTGAAAGCCCTTAACTCATTTCTCCCCTCAATTATCTGCTCTTATCAGGCTGCATCTGATTGCTTCTTGATGCAGTCCACCTCATTGTATTTATTATTCCCTCTCAATTTATTTTTAGAGGCTTAGTTCTTTGAGCCTCCCTTCCACCACAAACCCCTGCTCTCAAGCCTCACTTCACATCCATCTAAATTGCCTGTATTAGGTTACAATGGTAAGCTGTTTAATCAAAAATAAGACAGACCTTGGGACTTTAAAATGGTGCCTTTTGTTAAATAAACCAACTTGCTTTCCCTTTATAATAGGACAAAGAAAGGAATCTGTGTTTACAGTATAAAATTGGACCAACCTCTTTGAGGTAGTAGCCTGTCTTCTTAGCTATCATCTATGTACATCAACTGCGTTATTCAAGTAAGATAGTATGGTGAATCAGTGGAATCATTATCCGTTGCATCACTAGCTAAGTTACCCCATTTATATTTTCTTATTTATTCTTACATATTCTCTACTTAATGAGGAAAATGACAAAAAAAACCCACAAGGGTTTGTTGACCGAGTTTAGATATGCCACAGAGAATGCCCACTTTCCTATCACATACAGTATACAGAAGCTGTTCTGTAACAAAGTGTTTAGAAATGATGCAAACCTTAAGTTTTAAATTTATGATAGACACCATTAAAACGTTTGTCCTGCCACAAAGTTTATCCTTCCAGAGGTATTTCAGATATTCCTAATAATTAGAATGTTGAATACATTGATCATCTGTGGATTTTATTTTCAGTTGCGATATAAAGGTACTGTTAATTGTTAGCTATTATGCACAGTTGGAAAAAATAGCTGACATAAGTTACAGTAACATCACGACATATGTTGCAGAATACAGCAACAGGTTTTAGCACATGAACTAATGCTTTTATCAGGAAATAGATTACTGCAATAAATAAGTCTATCTTTCAGTGTAACATGAGGATATGAATCACACTATAAACAACTCATGTCTCTCAGAGGACTTGTGAAGCACAGAGTAAAGATCAGAAGGTAGGCAGACTATTTCCTTATCTACTGACAACCCAAATACTCAAGGCTCCTATCAGATAAATAGTGTCAACTACAGTACTAGGATATTCTTTTAAATGTGACTATTCACAGTAGTGGTATGCATTACACTTAGTAGTGTTTGCAGGAAGTAGCTCTTAATTGGTAAAAACTGCAAACTGCCTGCTTCATTCTCATGAAGTATCTGAATCCCACATACATTTCAACCTTAAAAAGAAAAAAAAATATATCTTTTGATTAAGTATGGCTGTTGCGTTATCATGCTTTACAGTTTGTATGTTTTGCAGATCAAAGCTAAAGTTTATCTGAATTGGGCGGATGACGAATCCATGATGGCCTTTTAACAAAGATATTCTCTAGGAATTATTTTGTGGAAGTACTATGCATTATTCAGGAGGTCAGACTATACGATATGATCACAAATCCACAGTGGACCCTTCCTGGTTCAGAATCTATGGCATAAAAGTAATATACTCACTTAGAGCAAGAGATAATACAGTGACCTCCAATTACATTGAACTGGTCCTTGTCCAGATGGGGAAGGATAGTCAAACTATATTGCCTCTGTAGAGATTAGATCAGAAGAGGTGCTGTAGCTACATACATCCTTCAGCTTTTAGAAGGGAAGGAGCTATTGGTAGGTCATTCTCTGCAAAGGGCCTCTTGATTCTGGAACTCTTTCCCCCTTGGGATGGTATAGTTCAAAGTATTGGATTTTGCAGCATGCCTTTAGACCAGCGGCTCTCAACATTTCCAGACCACTGTACCCCTTTCAGGAGTCAGATTTGTCTTGCGTACCCTCAAGTTTCACCTCACTTAAAAACTATTTGCTAATGTTGGGTCTAAACTTTTGGTAAACTTTGGGGAGCCAAAACACACCCAGACTGGCCGTCTCTGCATAATCCTTTCTGAACCCTTTATCGAACAAAGCACTGACCTGCAAACTACTCATGACACCCCCTTTATTAAGTAGCCATTAGCCTTTATCTCTATGCATTTACTTGTTAAACTTGCTTTTCCTGTAAAATATTGATTAATTATGCATGACCATTATCTTTTGTTAATCACTTTGTTTACTTCTGTGTATAAATATTGATGCTCACCCCTAATAAAGGGGCCACACTTAATCTAAAGCTTTAAGAGCTAAGAATAGTGTGAGCCCATTGATCAACGCATTGGTGTCTGGTCTCTAACAAAATTGTGTGCCCCATACCAACTCCGCACGAACTCGGGTGCTGAAGAGGTAAGTGAGGACTTGCTTTATTACCTAACAATTTGGGGGCTCGTCCGGGATTCCTTCTGGTGCGGTACCTCTGTCCAGTGGTCAGACCACTCATATATGAATTGGCAAGGCGCCACAGGAGATTTCTCCCAGCCAATTCAATATTGAGGGGTCGTGTACTGGACAGCAGGGTAAACGCCAGTTGGAGGGCTCCTGTCAGACACCATGGGTCAAGGGACTAGCGTGCCTCTTGAGAGTCCGTTGGGGATTGTAAATAAGTTATGGAACGAAGGGAAACTCCCAGTACAGACAGGAATGTCTAGGAAGAAGTTGTACACACTATGTGTAAGGAATTGGACTGGGTATACCGCGGTATTGGCCGACCCGGAGATGAGGTGGCCTTCGTATGGCTCTTTCGAACAGGCTGCCTTAAGAGGAGTAAAGAGCCAGATCGAAAAAGACCATCCGGGACAGTTATGTTACTGGTTTTGTTGGGACACAGCAGCAGAGCTGTGGAAATCTTTAAAAATTATGGCAGTCAGGTACTCTCCCGAGAGTGAACCCCCTCCAGGTTATTTCGATGAAGGGTGTAGACCACGGCGTGTTTTGACTCGTCAGCTGGTCCCCTCTGCACCTGCCCCTATTCCTCCGCAGGGGAACTCTCTCCTTGTAGCAGAGGGGAATCTGCAGGATACCAGATTGGAATTTCTGCAGAAGGATAAGGAGGAAATGGAGGGGCAAACCTCGGGAGGAGTGGTTACTAGGCTAATGTCCAAGCAGGTACGGCAGGGTGCATGCCCCCCCCCTGAGGATAGCCCAGAGGATGTCCCCGTCAAATCTCTTGCGAGTAATAAAAGTATAGTTAGAGAGATGCCTTTACAGGTGCACAATCAACCTTATATGGGCAATGATGGACGGTTACAACATGCTAATATTGTGGAATATAAAGAATGGCTAGAATGGGACTTGAAAGAGTGGGGACAGTTGTCAGGGTCTTTTGGGGAAAATCCCCGAAAGATCATAGAACTTCTAAAAAAATTGTTTTTAAGTTATAATCCTACTTATACGGATGTGGATCAGTTGTTAAGTAGAGTTTTGACCGGAGAGGAACGTAGTAGATTGTGGATGGCAGAAAGGACATGGGAAGATAGCAATGCAGCTAATCATACTTGGATGGATAGGCGGGATCTGGCCGCTGGCTGGAATCCCCTAGACTGGACTCAGCCAAGGCTGACTCAGCTGCGAACAGATCGAGAGCGATTGTTAGAGAGACTCAAGGAAATGGCTCGCCGCTCGCCTAATCAGGCTAAGTTCATGCAGATTCGGCAGGAATCTGATGAGCCGCCCAGAAAGTTCTGGTCGAGGCTATTGGAGGGGGCCCGAATGTTCACTCAGATGGATCCTGAGAGAGAAGCAGACCACCCTACTCTTATTTCATTTTTTGTGAATCAGTCGGTGCCCCCTGTAAGGGATTACTTCTTAAAGTTTCGCCCTGGTTGGGGAGGTGAGTCAGTCACTTCAGTGTTGGACGTAGCTGATTTTGCCTGGGAGAAAGAAAGGAAAAGTAGTAAAAAGAAAAAGAAAAAGGAAGAATATAAGCTGATGGCTTTAGCTTTTCACGGCGGTGTTCGAGGCAAAGGCCGTGGCCGTGGCAGGGGATTCCAGGGTGCTCGGGGAAGAGGGTCCTGGCGACCCCAGCCATCAGGAAATTGTTTTCAGTGCGGACAGCCCGGTCACTTTAAACGTGAATGCCCCTGGGGACGCCCAGAGGGTCTGGTTGCATCCGCAGATGCTTACACAAGTGAGGAATACACCCCTGCACCACCAGCTCAGCCCATTCCCCAGGCCTGGATCAACTACGGGAAACAGCAGCAGCCGCAGCACACTCAGCCTCCTCAATGACGGTACCCCGGGGGCGAAGGCAAACAATGTGATGGTCTTATTTCCTTAATGTCTTTAGAAGGCTCCTTTCTCACTTTCTCCCCTCCCAGCAAAGAGCCTCGTTTAACCCTTTCAGTCCAGGGACTGCCTGTCTCTTTCCTCATTGATACTGGGGCTACTTTCTCTCTTTTAAATCATGCCCCCTCTCCCTGGCTATCCTCTGAGGTTAAAACTGCGACTGGGGTGGAGGGCAACCCACAGTCTCTGGAACTCACTTTGCCTTTGAATGTTGTTTATGCTGATAAATGTTTTCCTCACCGTTTTCTTTTTTCCCCAGCTTGTCCGATCCCTTTGATGGGCCGGGATTTACTCTGTAAGCTTGAGGCTACTTTAACCTGCACTCCTGAAGGGGTAGGATTATTGATGACAGTGTTAGGAAATTCGGCCCCTACTCAGGGTAATTGGGAAACACCCCCCTCTCTCTCCCCTGACCTCACTGACTTGCCTTCAACCCTCTGGGGAATTTCTGACACTGATGTTGGCCTGCTCCTTTCGGCAGAGCCCGTAAGGATTCAGGTGAAGCCTTCCTTAACCCCCCCGTCAGTCCCTCAATACCCCCTGTCGCTGGAAGCCCGGGAGGGCATCCGCCCCATTATCGAGGGATTCATTGCACAAAAGCTAGTCCGCCCTCAGCGCACTCCCTGTAACACCCCTATACTGCCTGTCAAAAAGCCTCCTAAAAAGGACGGAGACCCTGTTCGTTGGCGCTTTGTACAGGATCTACGAGTTGTTAATCAGTATGTGGTCCCTCTTCATGCAGTAGTTCCTGACCCAGCTACTATCATCAGCCAAATCCCCTGGGATGCTGAGTGGTTCACTGTTATTGACTTAAAATCAGCTTTTTTCAGCATTCCTGTGCACCCAGACTCTCAGTATCTCTTTGGTTTCACCTGGGAGGGACAAAGTTATGTCTGGCAACGACTTCCTCAAGGCTACAGAGACAGCCCCACGATTTTCAGCCAGTGCCTCCGCCACGACTTGGAAGGTTTCACCAGTCCGCAGGGATCCACACTGGTCCTATACGTAGATGACATCCTATTAGGTAATCGCGAAAAAGCTGCCCTCCGCATCGATGGTAAGGCACTTTTATTATACCTACACACCAGAGGCCACAAAGTAGACCCTAAAAAGATTCAGTGGGTCTCACATAAGGTCCGATATCTGGGCTTCATGTTAACCCCAGAGGGAAGACAGATGGACCCAGCCCGCATAAAGA
Source organism: Gopherus flavomarginatus (assembly GCF_025201925.1). NCBI lineage: Eukaryota > Metazoa > Chordata > Testudines > Testudinidae > Gopherus > Gopherus flavomarginatus. The sequence continues at coordinate 25,775,469 of NC_066619.1, forward strand.
CTATTCAAAACTGCCCTCTACCAAACACCAAGAAACAACTTCGAGGTTTCTTAGAATTAATTGGCTTCTGTCGCCCCTGGTTGCCGTCCTGCGGGGAGTTAAGCAAACCGCTCCACCGACTCACTGCTAACCTTGCTCCTGACCCTTTGCAGTGGTCCCCGGACACTATTCAAGCCTTTCAGTTACTGAAGGACAGTGTGGCCTCCTCCATGTCTCTCCGCCCCCCCAATTACAGCAAACCCTTTCACCTTTTTGTCCACAAGAGGGGCGGAATTGCTAGTGGTGTCCTTACCCAGCTGAGCGGGCCCCACCATTTCCCGCTTGATTTTTACTCTCAGCAAATCGACCCTGTCGCTCAGGGAACCCCATCCTGCACCCGGACTCTGGCAGCAGCTGCCCTGCTGATCACAAAGGCAAACAGCCTAACCCTGGGTCATTTTACCACGGTTTGGACCTCTCATGCCTTGTCAGCCCTTCTGCGTAGGGGCACAACCCAAGTCTTTTCGGCCCATCGTCAGCAACAGCTAGAGGCCGAACTCGACCCCTTAATCCAGCTACCTTGCTTCCTGACCTGCCAGTCCTCCAGGATCAGCACGACTGTGTGGAAGTAGTTTACAGCATCTTACAGATAACAGACAACCTGTTTGACGTGCCACTGGACAACCCCGATTGCATCCTCTTCTCGGACGGAAGCTCCTTCTATGTTGATGGCAAGCGTTTCACTGGTTATGCTGTCACCTCTGAATGGGACATTCAAGAGGCCGCCTCACTGCCAGGCAACTGGGGAGCCCAAGCCGCTAAACTCTATGCCCTGGCCCGAGCTTGCCAGTTGGCCGCTGGTAAGACCGTTACCATTTTTACTGATAGCAAATATGCTTTTGGAGTTGTGCATTGTCATATCCACCTCTGGAAGTTTCGAGGTTTCCAGACAGCTGCCGGTAAACCCATTCAGCACCTCCCCCTCATCCACAAGCTTTTGGACGCCCTCCAAAAACCCTCTGTCCTGGCTGTAGTTCACTGCCGGGCCCATACTAAAGATAGTAGCCCCGTTACCCGTGGGAATGCCCTGGCTGACGCCTCCGCCAAGAAGGCTGCCACCTTACCTTTAGCCATGCCCACATTGGCTATTGCAACCTCCTCCTTTACTCCACCGCACCCCGTACCAGTACCCGCTGCTGAACTACAATCGTGGGAAAGCCTCGGGGCCACTCTGGTCAAAGGGACCTGGCTTATGCCACATGGCCGAGCCTGCCTCCCTCGCTCCACATACCCCGTGGCAGTTCGCTGGCACCATGATAAAGGGGGTCACTACGGCACGCACGCCCTCGTGGACACTATCGCTCGCTTTTGGTATGCTCCAGGCATTCAACCCTATTGCCTATCAATAGTGAAAGCATGCAGCACATGTCAGCGTAATGGACCTGCTCCGCCTCTTAACAAAATTAAGGGTGAAAGACCTCCGCCTGCTACTCCATTTCAACATCTTCAAATTGACTTTGCAGATATGCCAAAGGCTTTTGGGAAAAAGCACCTCCTTGTTTTGGTTTGCCCTCTAACTTCCTGGGTCGAAGCTTTTCCTACTGCTAATTGTACTGCTGCCACAGTGGCGAAGATTCTCCTTAGAGATATTGTACCCCGTTTTGGCATCCCTCTTGTGCTCGACTCAGATCGCGGACCTCACTTTACTGGTCATGTCCTTGGCCGTTTAGAACAAGGACTGGGCATTTCACACTCCTTTCATACACCCTACCACCCCCAGTCTAGCGGGAAAGTTGAGCGTATGAATAGGGAACTTAAGTTTACATTGGCTAAATACTGTCAGGAAACAGGATTAAAGTGGCCTCAGGTACTTCCCTTGGTCCTGTTTCACCTTCGTACTCGCCCAACCCGCGCATTGGAATTATCCCCCTTTGAACTGCTCTATGAACACCCCCCTTTCAAAGGCGGGGCGCTACCACGTGCTGATGTTTCACTATTGGGAGGGGATCATATGACCGCGTGTCAGTTTCTCTCCCTACAGGCTCGCCTTCGTACCCTTTGGAAAGCCTCGCAGTTTTCCCAGACCGTGCCGCTGGAGGAACAAATCCACCCGTTCCAACCAGGGGACTTCGTCTGGGCCGTGTCAGTTTCTCTCCCTACAGGCTCGCCTTCGTACCCTTTGGAAAGCCTCGCAGTTTTCCCAGACCGTGCCGCTGGAGGAACAAATCCACCCGTTCCAACCAGGGGACTTCGTCTGGGCCAAAAAGTTCGTTCGTGACGACACCCTCCAGCCAAGGTTTACTGGACCCCACCAGGTTCTTTTGACAACCCAGACTGCAGTGTTCCTGGAAGGACGCAAATCTTGGATCCACCACTCCCACGTCAAGCCAGCCGTAGTGGACCACAGTGACGGACCAGCAGCTCTTGTCACCACTGAGGACACTGCCTTCGACCAGTGAACCAGCTTACCTCTCTCAGACATTAGACTTAAATTGACTCAAAAAAAATGAGAGGACCCTTTATTCTAACAACTGTATGTTTTTTTTTATGCTTTTTTAGTTTATTTTCTGCTTATGAAAATAATGCTTTTATTAGATATTCCCACGAGGTTAAAACTCGTATTTTAAAAAATAGAAGTGATTGCTGGGTATGTACTCAATTTCCAGTAAATGCAGCACAGAAACTCCCCTTCACACCCATTCCCCTAACCACTGCTAATATGACTTGAATGCCACCGACTAAAATAAAAAATCCAGTCCAACCCAATCTTACATGGGACAAAACAGGAGTGCCAATTAACAAATATCTCAGGGTAACCAATCAAACAGGATCACTGTGTTTTGTTAAAGAAAAAGGGTCAACTTTTGTGGGAACAAGTAAATGCAACATATATTTTAATGGCACCGCCTTTAGTAAAAATCTTGGCTTCAAGCCTTGCGCATCCCACTTATCCCATATGTGGATCCCTCACCCCGATCCAACCTTTTCAACTTTTTCATGGAGGGGCAGGTTTTCAGAGTCAGTTTTTAAAAAGCCCTGCTCAGATCTCGAGGGTGTCCAACTAATTGTTAAAGAATACACAATTGCCTTCTACAACTGCTCAAGCAGTACTACACTGCCCTTTAAGAACAACACTACCAAATTGTGCCTCTGCAGTTCACACAACGACCCCTCTGCGTTACCAGGGGAACAGTGGTACAACGGGTGGTGGGTTACCTCCTACTTTGAGAAATGAAATACCCAAAACGCATTATATGAAACATACTGGGTGTGCGGGCCCAAGACTTATTATTTTCTCTCCCCTGATTGGGCAGGGTCATGTTATTTGGCATGGCTAGCACCGCCTTCTCGCATCTCCCTCACTCCCCCTCATTTTCCCCACGTTCGTAACATCCGTGAAACTAACAGAGATATTAATCTCCGTGATGGTTTGTCCTGGCAGCGGTGGGCTGGTCACACTAGCTTGAAGGGTGCTATCATCCGCCTACAGGGACTATTAAAATCTTTGACAAATGAAACTGCAACCCTATTTGAAAATCAGGCCGGGAAAATGTCCCAGCTGCGCCAGTTAGCTTTGCAAAACAGAATGGCTTTAGATATAATGTTAGCAGCCCAGGGAGAAACTTGCGCCCTCATAAATAAAAAATGCTGTGTTTTTGTAAATGACACCTACTCTGACACTTTTCAACGTACCAAACACCTAAGGGAAATGGCTAAAAACTACTCCTCTGGCCAGCCACCTTATAATTGGTGGGGAGCCTTATGGAATTGGCTGCCCGGACTTGGGTGGGTTAAAAACCTCTTGGTGGGTGTTGTTGGGGCCATAGTAGTCCTTATAATACTGTGTTGCTGTATTCAGTGTGTCCCCTCCCTCATAAACTCATGTAAGTCAGTTTATTCTTTTCCCACTTCAGCTAAAAGCCTTACTCTCTTCGAATTGGCCCAGGCTGAAATTGCCAAGCGGCCCTTGAGATCTTGAAATAGGGTGTAGCTTTTTGATTAATAGTTATCTCAAAGCTACAAATGGAGGAATGTTGGGTCTAAACTTTTGGTAAACTTTGGGGAGCCAAAACACACCCAGACTGGCCGTCTCTGCATAATCCTTTCTGAACCCTTTATCGAACAAAGCACTGACCTGCAAACTACTCATGACACCCCCTTTATTAAGTAGCCATTAGCCTTTATCTCTATGCATTTACTTGTTAAACTTGCTTTTCCTGTAAAATATTGATTAATTATGCATGACCATTATCTTTTGTTAATCACTTTGTTTACTTCTGTGTATAAATATTGATGCTCACCCCTAATAAAGGGGCCACACTTAATCTAAAGCTTTAAGAGCTAAGAATAGTGTGAGCCCGTTGATCAACGCATTGGTGTCTGGTCTCTAACAAAATTGTGTGCCCCATACCAACTCCGCACGAACTCGGGTGCTGAAGAGGTAAGTGAGGACTTGCTTTATTACCTAACACTTACAAAATCAGACATAAAAATACAAAAGTGTCACAGCACACTATTACTGAAAAATTGCTTGCTTTCTTATTTTTACCATACAATTATGAAATAAATGCAACTATAATATTTATATTCCAATTGATTTCAGTGTATAATATATAGGGCAGTATGAACAAGTCATTGTCTGTATGAAATTTTAGTTTGTACTGACTTTGCTAGTGCTTTTTATATAGCCTGTTGTAAAACTAGGCAAATATCTAGATGAGCTGAGGTACCCCCGGAAGACCTCTGCATACCCCAAACCTCTTGTTTAGAGGTTTAGAGCCACTGCTTTAGATCATATTTGATGCCCTGTCTTTTGGGGATTAGGATGAGATAGATATCAGAGTTGGTATCTGAGTGGTGGGGTACTTTCCAAGTGGTTTATTTTTATTATAAAAAGTGAAGATTAGTTGCTGGATTTGTCTGTTTGCTTATTTTAATCAAGTATTAAAGACACTTAGGGCCTCATAGCTGCCTTATTTTTACTTTTATAAAAATCTAAATAGGAGAAAAAATAAATTTCCTTACTAGTAATTTTTCTCCTATCCACTATTCTGGATATAAATAGCTTAGAGCTGCTCACTGCACCACAATAGAGACAACTTCGTCTTTTCCCCCCTGCCCTCTCTTTCCTTCCTTGGAGTTCAGCCTCCCTATGGTGGACTACTGCAGCATCATAATCTCATCCCAGGAGGGGACTTTCAAAACTGAAACTATATAAATTAGTAGACAAACACCAATAAAGCCACCGTAGATAATGGAATTAACAGAAAGAAAGGTGTAACATCACAAAAGGAACATTTGATACACAGGGACAGTCTGTCGAAACCAATGGATACCCTCTGTTATAAGAAATAAAAGCTCTAGAAAGGGAAAGTAATTCTCTCTCTGTCAGTCTTACATGGGTAGCCATTGCTAGATCTTACATATGAGAAGCAGTGTGAACTAATTCCTAGGGAAGAAATATACATTTCTCTACATGAGATTAAAAGTTTTACTTTTGATTTTAAAATTATTTGTTCCATTTAAAGCTGGGAAGACCAAAGGCTGCATCGGACAATGACAAAATATCAGTCTTGTGCTGGGTGAAGGAAATGCAAATCACAAGTAGCCACATTGCTAATCTCATTGAATCTCATTCTCACCCCCATGATGTTGAGGAACCCTTGGTATGTACTTTGATGACCCCAGGAGGGCTCCTACTAGATACCTCACATATTTGATTTGATTCACTGAAAGCATGAGCATTGGAGGAACTAACTACTGCAGACAGAGTATTTTTTCATTTAAAATATCTGTGAAAGAAGAATAAGGTACCTGATTCTCTTCACTTTTTGATCAAGTATATATAGATTCTAAAGTCCATTTCATATCCAGAGTATGATGCTGGTTTTCTAAGGACATCTGGATTTAGGGCAAATTTAAAGGAGGGGTTTTAGAACTTTGGTGCAAAACTCACTTTTTGATGTGGGAAACTGCCTATATTAATAGAGTGTAACAGTTGAGGTTGGAGCATATGTTAGTGGAAATCCAACTGGCCACTGTTCAGTGGGAGATATTCCCCAGCTATTCAACCACTTAGTAAGTGATTGCAATCTTTCATAATAGACTACAGAAGGATCCTTTCACAAGCTAACACAGCATAGCAACTGGCAAACAGGAATTTAGGACAATTAATATCATGTGTTTGTTAAGGGCAAACATAAAAGCCAAAGTTGCATGCAGACAAGACAGTCTTATGCTAAAATACGTAAATTCCACTCGCATTAAGTTTAAGCAATTATGCTTTTTTAAAAGCAAACAAAAATCTGTTCTTTGCATTTTCAAATGAAGATGAATAGATAATGTAAAAGCACATCCCATAAATATTTAACCAGTTTTTGTTTCCCTTAAACATGGCATAATATAAACCTGCTGCCACTCTTGTATTTATTACATAACAAATCCCTTGAATTTTGTACATAGCAAAGAAGTGCTATTGCGGAAAATTATAATAGAAAACAATCATTACTCTTCAATATCTCATTTTTGAGGGGTCAAAAGGTAGGACAAATTCAGCATAAACTGGTTTTTGAGACAGTGGGATAAATACATTCAATCACTTTGGCCTAGATCACAAAATCACCTAAGCAAACTGTTAGGTGACTGCGGGGGGGGGGGGGGGGGGGAGAAATCAGAGGCACACACACTATGATTGACTAAATCTGAGTTAGGTGCCTAGGCTCCCTATACAAAGAATTAGCAGAGACAGATGCCTTAGACTAACATTCACAAAAGCCTGCATACTAGGCAAGGAGCTGCCTAAGCTAGCCAATAGGAGATGCTGACTACTGGGTTCAAAGTTGAGGGAGAGTCTCCTTTCCCCAACCCTTGGCTGTTGGATGTGAACTCACCTGAGGGCCCAATCCTGACTGTGTTCTTAGCCCCTCAGGTGAGCTAAAGATGCAGCAGCACACATTATCCGAGGCAGAAACATAAAAAAGAGTGGAGAGAACTTTTTGCTGAAAAAACTTAGGTATTGAGAGAGTTTAGGTGCATTTAGAGTGTGTTCAGGGTTCGCCAGGAGTTTTGTGAATTGCAGTAGTGCTGGAAGTGGGATTTAGGTGTTTAAATACCAACTTTAGGTACCTTTATCAATCTAGCCCCTTGTCTTTTCACAGTACTATAGCAGATGCATGTTACAACACACCAATTTCACACATAAATAAGATTGTCAGACTACAACAATTGCCTTAACCCTTTTGAAGTGTTGAAGACCAATATTTATTAGAAAGATGTAATAAGACGACTGGAGATTTACATGGCAAATAGAGTGCAAGAGTTTGAGGGCCTAGGTCCTGAAAGGATGAATAATTTGCAAAACTATTTGCAATTCTCCAGGTTAAACAGGAACTACAATAAAACAATCCTTGACATAAGCTGCTTAAAGTTAATGATAAAATGCAAAGAGATTCAGATTTTCCTTCTACAAGATGAAGCTTGCTGAAGCAAGGAGTTCTCTCTCTTATGATGAATCTCTCCCTTCAAACTGAAATTTTATGTTTGGTCTCTTGGCAAAGTTTTACATTAATCAGGCAAGGCATTTTAAAGATTTTAGAAAGTTCTAATATCCTCTCTAATTTTATCTTTTTCTTCCTGCTTTTTCAGACAGAGTCCACACCCCTCCTCCCCGTTCTGACATCAACAGATCAGCAAGTTCAGCCAGGCACAGCAGCACTGGCTGCTTAAGAAAGAAAACTAAAGCAGCCAAAGAAGGTCGGCCAGGGTAGCAGGGAGAGGGAGATCCCATGTGCTGCCAAAGCTCATGTGCTGCCAAAACACTCTCCCAGCCCCTAAAAGAGAACCAAAGTCAGGTGATTGGGAGTAGATCTGGAGAGGTCAGTTGACCATTCCATTCTTTATGCTCCATCTGTTTTAATTCTTACTGTCCTGGATCTGGCTCCTGTATACACCAAAGGCACAGTCCTGGCTTCCTCTAATGGCAAACAGTGACCTCCCCTACACCCTCTGGACAGCTGCCCCCAACCCAATGTACCCTGTCTACAAGTTCTCAGCATTCTGGCAGCCCACACCTCCTTGCCATCGGTGTGCACAAATTAAAGCTGAACAGGGAGATGGGGTGGGAGGATGATGTAGGTTGCCAGGCTGCTTCTGAGCGTGTGCATTTTGAATGATCACAGAACCTGGTGCACTCCATAGTTTGATGGAGAATATAATGAATTTCTACATGCTGTACACAATACAAGAAGTCACCAGGCTTCAGCACAAGGGTAGCTGAACCCTAAGATGTGTGAGCGGTGTTTCAGATGCTGGCATACCACAAGTGGTGGCTTGTAGGCCTGACAAGGCTGGTTGGTCACCATATTGTAGGCCATAGAGAATTAATGGCAACATGGAGAATAAAGTTGGGAGTTGCAGGTAAGTGTAAAGGGTTCCTGGAACAGTGTTGCACCTAGTAAAGAGGAAACTATGCACTCATGAGTCTGGGCCACTTTAACTACCGATGGCACTCACCACATCTACAATATCAGGGAAAGAAATGAGAAAAAAATTGCAAGTACTAAACATATGTTTCTCTAGTTGGAGCAAAGAATCCACCAAAAATCTGATTCTAATCTAGGGTATCAAGCTGAAACTATACCATAAAAGACCTTATACCCCTCTGTATAATCCATTTCAGGTCCATAAGATGCCATCAAAATGAATATAGTGTCAAAAGAAAAACCTATTTTATAACAGAATAATCAAGACAAAAAGGTATACAGACATCCTCAGTAATACCTTCTGGAAGGTTAAAAATTGCCCACTTGGGATTAATGATGTATAGTGTGCTGCTGCTGTTTTTTTTCTATGTTATAGAACAGCCAGCCATCAATAACTCACCAAGTGCACTTCACCAAGTGGTACAGATTACAAAGGAAGGATGAAGGGCTGCCCTCAGCCCCCACCCCATTCCATCTGGTGCTACAACTGCTGTTAGGAATCTCACCACCCTCTCCTTGGATGAGGGTTAAGGGGGTGGAGAGAGAGGGCTGTTTCCTCACTGTATCAGATATTTGGAGCCCCCAGCTCCATTTTCCTAACCCACTTCCAGTTCCACATTGAGGCATCTTCACCCTCTGTTGAATGAGTAGCTGTACTGGGCATCTACCACCACAAGATGCCAGCAATTTGCTTGGCTCCTTTCCCTTACCCCTATCCAATGCCCAGTTTGTTAATAAATCCCTTTCCTAATAGCAGTCAGAATCATGTCTGCTCCCCGGTCCCAGAGGTGTGCTCAGGTACTGAATCTGCAATTATCAGCCTTTCCCACTCACATAAATTTAGCCACTTGTCAATTTACCCTTCTTCTGGCACAGACCTCCCACAAAGACATGGTGGCTCTGCAGTGGCATCTCAAGCAAGGTTATGCTTAACCTTAGGAAAGGAACTGGCTCCACACCTTAACTCTTCTCCTTTACCCCAGTGCATACAGAAATGTTCACATGGCCCCTCCCCTAACCAACAAATGCAAGAGGGCATCTGCCTACTATCTTTGACAATCCAGAGCTGCCTCACTGCCGAGGCCCAGCTGTGAACAAGTCAGTTGTCTGTGGCCCAAAGGCACAATACTTTTTCCTGCACATCTAGATGGGGCTGGGAGCAGTGCCGCAGCCACTGGCTGAGGCTGGGGGTGGGAGCGGAGCTGCAGCTGGGCTAGGGTGTGGGCTGGTGGCCAGGTGCAGCTCTGCTCCCTGCTTTGCCACGGGACCGAGAATGGAGCTGCGGCCAAGGCAGGGGGCTGACACAGGGCAGGGAACGGAGCCGTGCTGAGGCCGGGGCTGGGGCCATGGCTGGAGCCAGAGCAAAGCTGGGTGTGGGAGGGTCTGGGAGAAGAATAAGTCATTGTGCTAGGTCTTTCCCATCATTTACTAGTTTCCTCATAAGAATGTCACTTGAGCCACACTCTTCATAGGTATCTTTCTGGGCACCTGCTTCAAAAGAGAGGTTCACAGATCCACTATCCTGAAAGGCATTGAACCTTTTAAAAAAATAAAACTCACTTTTTCCTATGCAATGTAAATCCTCTAAGGAGTTTGCAGTCTGGTATCATTCTATCAAGTCTAACCCTTCATTTGATCTCTTTAGTCTCACTGAGCACCCTTCCCACACTGTGCTCACCCCCATCCTGGTAGCCACACAGGAGTACCCACAGCCCCTTGGTCTCAAATGCTGATGAGCGTATTCCCATGATCCCTCTACTAGTCCTGTGCCTACTTGGGGAGGGCCCAATTGACCCCGCCCTGTTGTTGTAGAGTCTCACCTCCCACAAAGGGTGGGGCAAACAGGTGATTCCATATGTGCTAGTAATTTAAAACAAACAAACAAACCCACACACAACATTTGCCCTCAAAGGCGGCCCAGGATAGTTGCTTGCCAAGATCAGGTCCCCAGATTGACTGTCATGAAATCCATAAGCCACTGTCAGTACACAGAAAGACACCAGATAAGCCAAAGCCATTCATTCTAACCATATTTCAGTACCAGTCTGGTGCCACTTCAGCCATTAGTCCAAGTTCCTCTGACTTAGATCATACCATAGATCTAAATGTACTGTGGGCCTAACAGACTAATTTGCTATATTTTGAGAGGCCAAGCCTCCCTCCAAATATCTGTCCAACAGCCTGCCTGCACCTATGCGATAGATGGTAAACCTGTTTCCCAGATCTCTTCTTATCTCTCTCTGCCACAACTTCCATCCTAGCTTTCTTATGTCATTGGGTGATTATTTATCTCATCCTTTAAACATGATCTCTATTGACGTTGAGAAGGTGCAGCATGACTGGAGCAGCCACTCCTACTTAACCCCATCTCACTGAAAAACTTGAGACTGTTACCTGCTGGAGCACCCACCACACCAAACACCACCATGCAGGGGGAAGCCATCTCAATAGCCTTGGCCCCTGTATTTCCTCTGAGTTGGATTCAAAGGTGCTTGAGCTGTAACATCACGCCTGCTGAAAGGCCCCATACCCTACTGGCTGCTGTCACTACCCTAATCCTGCACCATGCATGGCCTACAAGAGGTCAGTGCCCAAGTTTCCCCCTCAGAGGTTGCTTTGCATACACCCCTACCTACAAATGTCTGGGCACTGGGACCCAGGAAATCACAGCCTCATCCTGGTCTGGCAGTTCTGCCACAGGCAGGCCATGGAGCCTGCCCTCGGCTGCTGCTAGCTCCTGGAGAATCCAGGGGGAAGAGAACTCTTCTGACACTATCTGTGTCGAGAAGTCTCCTAGCCCTCTGTTGAAGGAAAACCTCGTGGGCACCACAGCTTGGGGGAGACCCCCCCAGAGTTCCCCGAGGAAAGACCCACACTTAGTGCTATCCTCCACTGCTTCTGCTTGGGACAAGCAAGATTAATGTCACCCCCACAAGGGAAAAGCTCTGGGTCCTTGGTTTTTAAAGGATGTCTGCACTGCAGTTAGACACCCGTGGCTGTACCATTCCAGCTGACTGGCTCATGAAGTTTGAGCTAAAGGGATGTTTTATGATAGTGTAGACCAGTGGTCCCCAAACTGTGGGGCACGCCCCCCTAGGCAGCACGGAGGAACCCTTGCGGGGGGGGGGGGGAAGAAGAGTGCCACCCAGCCCCACCCCACCCCAGCTCTGCCCTCATTCCCTCTCCTTCCCCTTTCCCAGTTCTAAACCCAATTGTGTCTTCAGGCCAAGATCCTCTGCTGAGGAATCCTTGGCTGTGCAGTAATGGAGGGGGGGAATACAGGTAAATTCCATTACTAGTAAGGTGGGGCGGGGGAGGTGCAACACAAAAAGTTTGGTATAGATGTTCAGGCTTGGGCTGCAGCTCAAACTCTGGTATCCTTCCCCCTCACAGGATCCTAGAGCCCAGGCTCCAGTTCAAGTATCTATATTGCAATCAAAATCAGTTGGCAAGGGTCAGCCAAAGGTGTTTCATTGCAGTGTAGACATGCCCTTAGGGGCAGGGCCGGTGCAACCATTTAGGCGGACTAGACGGTTGCCTAGGGCGCCGAGATTTGAGGGCACCAAAAAGCACCCCGACCTTTTTTTTAAATGGTTGAGCAGCTGCTGCTGCTGGGACAGAGAGGGAGTCTGGGCTGCCGGCTGCCTCCTGGGTCAGGGCGCCGCCGCGGCAGCCAGCAGCCCAGGGGCAGGGGTCCCCTGGCCCAGGGAAACCCTGGGCTATCGGCTGCCGCGGAGGTGCACTGACCCTGGGTCAGGGCGCCGCTGCGGCAGCCGGCAGTCCAGGGTGTCCGGAGGGGATGGCAGGCAGCTCCCGTGGAGCTGCCGCAGTCGTGCCTGCGGACGGTCGGCTGCTCGCACGACTCTGGTGGACCTCCAGCAGACACCACTGCGGCAGCTCCACCGGAGCCGCGGGACCAGTGCGCGGGGCGGCGAAATTGCCGTCCACCTAGGGCGCTCAAAACCCTAGCGGCCGGTCCTGCTTAGGGGCCCAGCCACTAGACAGCTACTGGGCTGACCACATGCTGCACTGGCTGTGTTTGTTGTGTCCCTGGGGGGTGACCTCCACCCCATTCTTGCTGGAACCCCACTGGTCATCCTAATGCTACTGGGGATCCCCCAACCTTGCTGACTCCTCTGGTACCTGCTTGCTGCTGCAATTTTCCTCTAGGCTCAGAATCATGGTCCCCATGTGGCAGAAGGGCTTAGAAACCCTTGCTTTTGGTATGCAGGATTCAATAAGATTATGCTATGCCTAACCCATGTCCCATCAATCAGCCACGAAGCTCCTGTTCTCCAGCGCAGAAGGAGGGAAAGAAGAGTGTGTGGGGGGGTTGATTCTTAGAAAGAGCAAAAGATTTTCTTTCCTCTACTGATATAGACAAAACTTCCCCACTTCTGAGGCTGCAAGGAAGTGGGAATTGTGGTCAAACCGTATTATATCTTAATACCGATGTTTTTACTGCTAGTTTGACAAGTTATCCCAGTATTACAGGCAATGGGATTATGAGAATATCTGTACAGTATATAGCACTCTAAGAAGATTATTAGTACAATCTGATTACAGAAGACATCCTGTACTGCTCAAGATGTAAATAGTGTATAGAAAATGTTGGGTGTTATAACTACAGTACAGCAAGAGAAGCTCTGCACAATAGACCTAATCTTGTATGTATCCGAGAGCCCTCTCCTTCCACTTCTGTTGGAGCCATTTGAACACTTGAATAATGTCCTAAGTAAGATGTGGTCATGCTTAATTTTATTTACCTCCTGTTTGGCACTAGAAGTCAAAGCCTAAAATAATTTTCCCTCACCAGAAAACCATCATTCACCCCTAACATCTAGGACAGGGGTTCTCAAACTGTCAGTTGGGACCCCGAAGTGGGTCATGACTCCATTTTAATGGGGTCACCAAGGCTGGTGTTAGATTTGCTGAGGCCCAGGGCCAAAGCCGAAGCCTGAGGGTTTCAGCCCTAGGCAGGAGGGCTAAGGTTACATGCCCCACGCCCATGGCAGAAGCCCATGGGCAGCTTTGGGCCCCTCACCTGGAGTGGCGGACCGTGGACAGGCTTGGGCTTCAGTCCCCCTCCTGGATCATATAGTAATTTTGTTGTCAGAAGGGGGTCACAGTGCAATGAAGTTTGACAGCCCCTGATCTAGCATATTAAGAGCCTGGACATTTTTGGATGTTCAACAAATAAAATACGCTATTTTGTTAAGCATGTGAAACACAATGTATGGAAACATGAGCCTTTCACACCAATTACCCAGATATCAGCTGCAACAAGATAAGGATAAATGGCAACCAGCATTTTCCCTCCCACATCATCCTGGTTCTTAGAAGCGGTTTTAAACATGACCTACAGAGGAAAAGGAATGAAGAGGCCTGAAAGGCTCTCTTTTCTTCTTGCTTTTTAACATTAGAATTTGAAGTGCTGAAAGTTCCTGCAGTGATTGGAGAACTAGTGAAATGGTGACATCACAACATCCAAGAGAGTGAAAGTCAAGCAATTAAGAGCAGAAGGTTATTTTAGTCAGATGACCTAAGGCTTTGTCTACATGGGAGAGTGAAGGGGTTATTTTGCACTAACCTTACTTCGTATGAATTGGAGTGACCTGCATTCACATGACAATTCTTATAGCATATTAACTGGCAAGATAATTCACTGCACATTGAAATAGCGCAGACTAATATTCATGTGGGAGTATCTCCACTTCACACTAACTTGGCAGTCCTCCAACAGCTATCCCACACTGCTTTGCATTATGCCAGGACCAGCCTGTCTGTTTGCCCTCCACTGCTCTGGGGTCATCTTGACTGCATGTCACCTTCCCATTTAAATACTGCTGTGAATCCAGGATTAGTCAGTTTGCTGCTGCATGCTCCTGGAATAGTATACATGGCTATAACATCACTATACCACACCTAATGCAGCTGCCTGGAGTGATACATAGCTCCTGGATCTCTCTAGGGACAGGAGAAAGTATAGGCAGCCCTTACCAGGAAACATCACAATAAAGGAGTGTATAAAGACATTTCTAAGGGATGGTTGAGAGGGGTCACTCCTGGGACTCTATGTAATGTCAAAACAAAAGCAAGGAACTCAACAATTCTTATAATAAAGCCCAGGGCAGAAACAGACCCTCCAGCAGTGCTCGTACAACTGTCCCTACTATGAGGAGCTGGATAGGATTTCTTTCACAGGACACCACCACCAAACGCAAATGTATGGAGAGGCAGTGCCAAAGGTACTAGGGACACTGAGGCCAAACAAGAATAAGATAAGGAGAAGATTACCTTGGAGAGCCAGGATCTCTTTGCTACACCATATCCTGAAGCAGAGCCTGAAGGCATCCACATGGACGCTCTGCCTGACAGCCCTGGGAAGGGGACCTCAGCCAGTGTAAGCATCTTCTTGTTCTACATTTAATTATTCTTTATTATTAAGTAATATTTCCACTATGAAATGCAGCTGGAAATTGTTTGATTCTGGGTGCCCGATAATTGCAGCTTTTTTGGACAGATGGAACCTGGGACCTTCCCCTCTCCTTACCCACTCCTAACCACCACATTCAGCACACCACTGCTGGAGGACACCCACCGCCCCAATTCTGGCATGGCAGATTCGGATAGCTAAACTTCATGCTGTGAATATATTTGAGACATACAATACTATTAAAAAAAAGGCATCACTGAAATTACTTGGCTTCACATTTTGATCTAAGCCTTGCATTAAGTTACACATATCAGAGAATTTAATAACATAAAAACAGCTATACTGGGTCAGACCAAAGGTCCATCCAGCCCAGTATCCTGTCTACCAACAGTGGCCAATGTCAGGTTCCCCAGAGGGAGTGAACCTAACAGGTAATGATCAAATGATCTCACTCCTGCTGTCCATCTCCACCCTCTGACAAACAGAGGCTAGGGACACTATTCCTTACCCATCCTGGCTAAAAGCCATTAATGGACTTAATCTCCATGAATTTATCTAGTTCTCTTTTAAACCCTGTTTTATGAGGTACATTCCATTCCAGGAAGTGTGCTTATGCATTCAGGGTCCAAGACAAATGACAAGGCAAACTCAAGTAGGGGCAAAAGTCCAGAGTTTGAGGGAGTTGATGACACAACCCCAGGCAGAGGTTCCTTGCAACAGCTACCCAATAACCCTTTATGTAGTAAAACAAAGAAGCAGTCCCAAAACCCAAACTCAATAATCCTGTGCCAGGCCTGCCTACCTTCCTCCAAGGGATCAGGCAGTCAACAGTCTCTACAGAGATCACCTTGGGGAGCTAGGAGCTCTTTGCTACACCATATCCCAAAGCAGGTCTGAGCTGGTACTCTTCTCAGAGAACAAAGAGCGGGTGATCTGTTCTCTTCTCTGATCAGCCACCTACTGAGCTGCCCTATTCCCTTTTCAACTGCCCCTTCCTTACACAACAGCAAGTGCAGGTGTAGTGGGCCAGGCCTGAGTGGGCCCACAGAAGCTCATTAACCCTTGCTGGCTCAGTGTTAGGTTAGTTTGCCTGGTCACAGAAGTAATAGTAACTGCATAATATTTCACAGCCTTAGAATTGTGGAAAGTTGTTAAGGCAAACAGCTGAGGTATATTTCATAGCATTTTAGGAGATACATGTCACAGCAGAACACTGTAAACCCTTAATGTTCTGAACAGCAACCACTGCAAAATTTGATTCATTTTGCAGTGCACTTTGTTGGTCTGGATTTGAGATAAAAAACGGAATTATTTAAGACACAGAAGGTGCTATATTTTGTCTTGAACATTGCTTAGAATAGCAGAATTATCGTGCATGCCAGTATAGGTCACAATGCTCTGCCAGTCCTGCAAAACTTCTGAAGGTGAACCATCCTGGTAAATAAAGTCATTGCATATCTTGCTGGTTTGCCCTTAACTTATTTGAAGAGGCCCCTCCTCAGTTTTCTGGTCACCTATATTACTGTAATGTTTTCCAGGGTAAGGACTGACTAAAGAGGTGCAGATTTAATTACTAACCTGTCTCCTGGTTCTACCTCTCCGCTATTCCCTGAACCCCCAAACCCCACTGCTTCATGCAAAGCAAGAACACACAAAGCAAGACATACCCTCCTGTCCCCCAAACCTCAAAAAAAACCCAATCTAGGATTAAAATGAGGTTCAGTGCAGTAGGATCCATAAGCATAGGGGAAGCAAGATGCAAAACAACTTACCATTGCAAGCCTCTCCCTAGACTGGGAAGAAACTTTGGGGATGATCTTCCAATAGTTTATGAAAAAATTTTTTTTATCATTGTTACCATGGAAACTGAAGTAAGAACAATAATTACCTGCAATCCTCAAGAGTAGGGCCCTTATCAATGCCTGTTTAAGGGGGCTGCTGGCCCCTTACTGAATCTTAATGGATTTTTTTGGTCAGCCCTCTTGCAGAGCAGGAGAAAGGGGAAGGGCCAAAGAGGAGTCAGGATCCTGAGACTGACAGGGCCCCATGGGCAATAGGGAGAGGCCAGCATTCTAAGTCAGCCAGATTGAAAAGGCAGGCAGGCCAGGCAAGCCAGAACAATGAAGGAGTCAAGAGCCCAGGGCCCGTCCTCTATGGGTAGGTCTATACTGCAGTTAGACACTCATGGCTGACCCATGCCAGCTGACTCAGGCTAAGGGCTGTTTAACTGCAGTTTAGACATTCAGGCTCAGGCTGCAGCCCAAGCTCTGGGACCCTCCCACCTTGCAAGGTCCTAAACTGTGAGGAAATGACATGGGTAAGGTTCAATGATGCAGTCTCTAAAGTGCTATAAACTCTACAGTTACACAAATGTACAAGTCCGGTGTCATCTTCCCGGACCTGGATTGGCTGCTGTGATGCTGCTGGTGTGCTACTTCCCCAGGATGGGTTTGGACTCAGTTTGACAGAACCTGTTCTCCACCTTCAGTTCTGGCCCTCCTCTCAGGCCATCTCCCCACTTTGGGTCTGGCATTTAATGGCCTCTTGACACGCTTTGGGAAAGGGGCCCGTCTCTTCCTCTTTCCCTGGACCAGCACACACAATCCTGCTGGGAGAGCGGGAAACTCAACCCACTCATATTGCTTTGATGCTTCTCCAGCTCTGGCTGCTGTTCTAGCTCCCCTGCTCTGGGCTGCTGTTCTCGTGCCCCTGACTCTGAGTTACTGCTTGTAGGTAGGCCTGGCCTGACATGAGTAATTAAACATAGTTGAGGGAGGCCTCATCCTTTGGAAGATAGGATTAGGGAGGTAAATGAATTGTCAGGCTGAAAATAGGAAGTTTGTGCTAAGATAAGTAAATTGGTCAGTAGGCTAAAAAAACCCAGCGTGTCTGAGCTAAGAGGGAGAACATTCAGGGAAATATTTACTAGGAACAAGGTAACAATGGACAAGATAAATAAGGAATGTAGAGATGAGGTAAGAGTAGGCCAAACATGGACAAGGCTGGAACAGAGCATGTTGTGCAGGGATTGGTTCCTGCAAAGTAACCAAGTCAATACAGAAATGTGTAATGCAACGTATAGTAAATGCAATGAGAGTGTAATGTATATAAAGGGACAGGGTGTCTGTGTAACTTTGGAGCTGTGATGTACCCTGCATCCACCCCCACATCTGAGTCTGATCAACTAAGCATAGCGTCGCTGGATACCAAATAAAGATAGCTGAGTGATGAAATCTGGAGTTGAACTGCTTGAGAAGCCAGGGGGGAGAAGGAAAGGTCTAGGACTCTGAAGGAATCCCAACATTGCAGGGTATGTCTATGCTGTAATTAAAAACCCGCAGCTGGCCCATGCCAGCTGACTCAGGCTCAGGCTAAGGGCTGTTTAACTGCAGTTTAGACATTCAGGCTCAGGCTGCAGCCCAAGCTCTGGGACCCTCCCACCTTGCAAGGTCCTAGAGCCCGGGCTACAGTCTAAGCCCAAACATGTACACTGCAATTAAACAACCCCTTAGCCTGAGCCTGAGTCTGCTGGCATGGGCCAGCTGCGGGTTTTTAATTACAGCATAGACATACCCTGCAATGTTGGGATTCCTTCAGAGTCCTAGACCTTTCCTTCTCCCCCCTGGCTTCTCAAGCAGTTCAACTCCAGATTTCATCACTCAGCTATCTTTATTTGGTATCCAGAGATGCTATGCTTAGTTGATCAGACTCAGATGTGGGGGTGGATGCAGGGTACATCACAGCTCCAAAGTTACACAGACACCCTGTCCCTTTATATACATTACACTCTCATTGCATTTACTATACGTTGCATTACACATTTCTGTATTGACTTGGTTACTTTGCAGGAACCAATCCCTGCACAACATGCTCTGTTCCAGCCTTGTCCATGTTTGGCCTACTCTTACCTCATCTCTACATTCCTTATTTATCTTGTCCATTGTTACCTTGTTCCTAGTAAACGTTTCCCTGAATGTTCTCCCTCTTAGCTCAGACACGCTGGGTTTTTTTAGCCTACTGACCAATTTACTTATTTTAGCACAAACTTCCTGTTTTCAGCCTGACAATTCATTTACCTCCCTAATCCTATCTTCCAAAGGATGAGGCCTCCCTCAACTATGTTTAATTACTCATGTCAGGCCAGGCCTACCTACAAGCAGTAACTCAGAGTCAGGGGCACGAGAACAGCAGCCCAGAGCAGGGGAGCTAGAACAGCAGCCAGAGCTGGAGAAGCATCAAAGCAATACGAGTGGGTTGAGTTTCCTGCTCTCCCAGCAGGATTGTGTGTGCTGGTCCAGGGAAAGAGGAAGAGACGGGCCCCTTTCCCAAAGCGTGTCAAGAGGCCATTAAATGCCAGACCCAAAGTGGGGAGATGGCCTGAGAGGAGGGCCAGAACTGAAGGTGGAGAACAGGTTCTGTCAAACTGAGTCCAAACCCATCCTGGGGAAGTAGCACACCAGCAGCATCACAGCAGCCAATCCAGGTCCGGGAAGATGACTCCGGACTTGTACATTTGTGTAACTGTAGAATTTATAGCACTTTAGAGACTGCATCATTGAACCTTACCCAAGAGTCCTAGCAATTGCCCCAGTGTAATCTGGGAACCCACCAATAACCTCATCAGTGTTGCCAAATTTTATGACCCCTCCATCATCAATATATTCGAAGCAGCACACACCTCCATCACAACAGCCGATCTGCCTATGCCAAACTGATTAGCTACTGACCAGTGGTAATTGGGAGTAGTGAGCTTCCAAGTGGTTATAGCCACATGCTTCTGAATGTTTGGGGGTTCTCATGCTGGTGTCCTGACACTGTGTTGAGCTCCAAGCAGATCAAGGAAAGTGGCCTTTTGACATCCTAAAATTCTGCAGCCACTGTGTTGGCAACCAAGTTGTGGGCAGTCTTGTCTAGTGGTTGGAGCAAGAGTCCAACCTAACAGTTAGAGCTGAATCCAAACAGGGCGGGACCAGGAGCAAAGCCAAGAGTCATAACTGGGTGTCAGAAACCTAAGCCAAAACCAAAGAGTTAATTGGAGTCACAGTCAGAAGGTGGAATTGTGGGTCTGTACCAGGCATCAGATGTCAGGAAAAGCTGGGTCCTGGAGCAGGTACAGGCTGGGGAGCTGGAGCAAGGCTAGAGCCAGCAGAGGTGGACACAGGACCAAGCACAGCAGTGAGCTAGGAAAGCAATGAGCAGCCATAAGACTGCTGCTGCTACTACTGAGCGTAAGTATCAGCCTGCTGAGTCCTTCAACCAATCAGATGGCACAGCCAGAAAGCTTCTATCAGGGCCAGCTGCACTCCTTAGGTTGCTAGGGGACTGGCTCTGGTACAGGGTAGGCCCCTGACACACTACTGGTCATCCTACAAGTCTTTCCCAACAGTCAGTGCTTGTTTCTCAAGTCCAGAAACAATGCTGCACTGAGTGAAAATGCTCTAAGGAAAGTTTATCCAAAAGCAGCTGCTCAGTGTTTTCCTCTTTCTGCTGATGGTGGTGCTAAGGTTACCAACTTTCTAGTCACACAAACCTGAACATCCTTGCTCTACCCTGTCTGAGGCCCTCCTCCACCCTCACTCACTTTCAGTGGGCTGGGGCAGGGGTGTGGGCTCCAGGGTGGGGCCAGAAATTAGAGGTTCGGGGTGAAGGAGGGGGGCTCTGGGGTGGGATCAGAGATGAGGGGATTAGGGTGCAGGAGGGAACTCTTGGCTGGGGCCAAGGGGTTTGGAGGGTGGGAGCAGGCTCAGGGCTGGGGTACAGGAAGGGGTGCGGGCTCTGGCTAGGGGTGCAGGCTCTGGGGTGGGGCTGGGGATGAGGGATTTGGGGTGTAGGAGGGGGCTCTGGTCTGGGATGGGGAGTTGGGGGAGGTGCAGGGTGTGGGCTCTGAGAGTGGGTTCAGCTGGGGCAGGTGATTGGGGTGCAGAAGGGGGTTCGGGCTCTGGGATCCAGCCAGGAGCACTTACCTCAGGCGGCTCCTAGTCAGTGGCACAGTGGGACTAAGGCAGGTTCCCTGCCTGCCCTGGCTCTATGCTGCTTCCAGAAGCAGGCACTGCCTCCACAGTTCCTATTGGCTGCAGTCCCTGGCCAATGGGCGTTGCAGGAGCGGTGCTCAGGGCAGACGCAGTGCACAGAACTACCCTGATCACACCTGCGCCTAGGGGCTGCAGGAATATGTGGCCACTTCTGGGAGTTGCGCAGATCCAGGGCAGGCTGGGAGCCTGCCTTAGCCCTGCTGCACTGCCAACCAGACTTTTAATAGTCCAGTCAGTACTGCTGACCAGAGCCACCAGAGTCCCTTTTCGACCAGATGTTCCAAAAACCAAATGCTTGGCACTCCTAAGTAGTCTGTCAAAAACAGTGGCTGTGTCACCAGTCTTTGATGTGGTCTTTTGAGCAGTCTCTATTGCCCCTGACTGACTTTCTTTGGTTAGCCCCTGATCAGGACAGTTCTTGGCCCCTGCCCACTAATTAGGCCTACTAGTCTGTTTCAGTACCTTTGGGCCATGATTCTGGAGGCAGCTGGTGCAGGGGTGTTGCTCCTTCATTGTCCTAGGCCTTTCTGACTCCTTTCCTACTCTGAGCTTTCTCCTTTTATAGCAGGCTTTGTTTCCCCTACTGGTTGGAGCTGTGGATGCCTGCCTCCATGATTGGCAGTTGCGTCATCTGCGTGGAAATGTGGTCACGCTGCTTACTTGTAGGCATAGGCACCAACTCTGTAGGTACTCCAGGGCTGAGGCATCCATGGCAAAAAACAGTTGCTCCACCCCCTCAGCCCCCAGTGCATCCCACCACAGATCAGCTGTTCAGCAGCAGGCAGGAGGCGCTGGGGGTTAGGGGGCGGAGTGAGGGTGGAGTGCATTCGACAGAGGGTGCATAATGGGGTGGGAAGAGGCGGGGCGGGGTGGAGAGGGGGCAGGGCCTGGGGCAGGGAGGGGGCCGAGCATCCCTGGGCAAATGAGAAAGTTGTGCCTCAGCTTCTGTGCAGGAGAGCTTGCCCTTCTTCTTCCACTTCTGCTCAGAAGAGGGTTTGGAGACCCCATTGCAGGCTGCCTTCTAAAGCAAAAGCAACTCAGTTGCAAGAACTGTAATATCCTCCACTAGCCTCTTAGTATCAGCTTTTGTCAGCACTGTGGCATGGAACAATATTCTATCCATGCTGGCTGACAGCAGTCTGAAAATGGCACTGGCTCGCAAAACAGAGATGAATCATGGGATTGTGGGATTGTGGGAGAGGAATCATGTGAATTTTGCCCAGAGTGCTGAGTGCTTACTCCAGATTAAGTCCCTACTGTGTAGATGCAAGGATAAAGTAGAAAAGAGCTGATCATATGGATGCAGTTATTGTGGGTTATCTAACATACAACAGTTAGTGCACAAAAATGTAGTGTGAAAGAAATCCCTTGTATAGACAAGGCCTAAAATTCTTTTGGCTTGTCCACCGTAGGATAAGAGGTTTTTACCAATGGTGTTAGCTAACTTGTTTTGAAACTCTACCACACTTAACATCTGCTGCAGTTTGGCTTTTGGTAAAATAAATGAGAACCCAAACTTCTACTGAATATCTAGGTTTAGGAAAGATTGATTAACTATTTTAATTAAAAAAAACACCTGTGCTTTCTAGTTACAGCAAAAAAACACAGGAAAAAAATTATGCATTTCTGATACAGAACAATTTAAAAATTCTTAACCATTATAATAAAACAAAGGAGAGAAATGTGCAAAAAGGCTAACTTCAAGATCATGCCAAGATAAATATATCCAAATACTAAACAAGGAAGTAAGAAGAGAGACTCTCCCAAGATATTTACATATTTATTTTTCTTTGCTCATGTTTATTTTGATCTTTTTATTAGCATGGCTTTAAAGCTTTCTATAAACACAAAGAATATCTTAACAAAGACAGAATAAGAGTAATCATATACATTACCTATTATAGGATTATCAAAAGGAAAAAGAAAACGAGGGATAAAAAAATATAGCAAAGTGTGTTTTACATGCTCAGGTAAGAGGAAATGGAGAAGGAAAGGTAGTGGTTTCCACCGGGTATTTATTATTAGAGAACATCTAATCAAGAGTAAAAGCTCTTCCCCCTCTCCTCCAGGTTCTGCATCAGCTTATGGACCTAGACTGGCAGTGGAGGAATGTTACGGGAAATATCAGTGGTTGCTCCCAATCAGTGCACCCAGGAGTTTTGTGCTTGTCTATGTACTCCACAGGCAGAATGCCAATCTGTGTGTGCACCTCCAAAATCCTTATATGGTAGTGACTGATAAAGCCACAGTCAGGTCCATTATGTTGTTTCCTTCCAAAAATAACTCAATTTGCCTGGGAGGAAAAACACAGCAGCCTGAACGCCAGTGTGCATGAATTCTAGTTTCAAAGCTTTCAGCATCTCACTTGTCTGCCTTTGCCTGGCCAGAAACAGATGAAGTGTTCTGTTGAAAAAGAACACTTATTTTTATCATCCTGATGAATCTGGTCTCTACTGTGCTTATGAGAAAGACCAGCCAGCCACAATTGTTCTACATTTGTCAGACATTAATGGACTATCAACAGCCATTAATAAAATCTCAGGATATTGATGTGCATTGAAAATCATTTTCTCATCAGTACACAAAGGAATTCAAATTTAATTTCCAAATGCAACTTCAATAAATCATGAATATCCTTAGTTGTTTTCAGTCTTCCTGAATCCTGCTGAATGCCAAGGACCATTGACTTCTTTGACTTAATTTTACACATGTTCTTCTATTCTAAGTGTTTCTGCTAAGTGTTACATTCTCCTAGCCATGTTCACATTTTTAAGAATATCTATGCCCGCACTCATTTTGCCACAGTGTATCCTGATGATTTTTCTAATATTCTTCTTCCTTCTATTTTTTATTTCCAGTGGGCCATTTAAACCAGTTTCCCACAGAGTAAATGGAGGCAACACACTGGAATCCCCAGCAGACATAGCTGCTATGCATGAGGAAGACTGAACAGCTATCACAATGGATCTTTTTGTGGTACTCTCGACTTTCTAGCATGCCAGAACTGACTACAAAGAACAGTAGTACTGTGTCCACAGTCCACCCTGTTCTGGAAGGGATGAGTTCTTCCCAGGGAAGCACCATGTGGCATCCCAAGATGAGTCAAAGAGCTACATGGAGGAGAGGGAAACTCCTTCTCTGTATTCATAACATCAGCATCAGCCCAAGAAAGATCTGAGATCAGATAAACTGCTCAGCAGGCAGAAAGTGAGACCCACTCAGAACAGCTGATATCCTGTCTCAGCAGATTTCAGCCAGCTCCTCAATTATTTCTCTCTGCTTATGTAAAAAAGTTAAGAGAAACTGTGTCCATTGATCTCTCTAAATGCCTCTCTTCTGTATGCAGCTTCAAAGACTTTGACTCAGAGAGTTGAAAGGTTATGTCTACATTTACAAGCTTACAGCAGCACAGTTGTGCCGATACAGCTGTGCCACTGTAAGGCCTTGGCTACACTGGCGCTGTACAGCGCTGCAACTTTCTCGCTCAGGGGTGTGAAAAAACACCCCCCTGAGCACAGCAAGTTACAGCGCTGTAAAGCGCCAGTGTAAACAGTGCCCCAGCGCTGGGAGCGTGGCTCCCAGCGCTGTAAGCTAGTCCCCTCAGGGAGGTGGAGTACCTGCAGCACTGGGAGAGCTCTCTCCCAGCGCTGGCGCCGCGACCACACTCACACTTCAAAGCGCTGCCGTGGGAGCACTCCCACGGCAGCGCTTTGGAGTTTCGAGGGTAGCCAAGCCCTAAGAGTGCTCGCGTTACACTGCCAGGAGAGAGTTCTCCCGTCGACATAATAAAACCAGCTCAACAAGCGGTAGTAGCTATGTTGGCAGGAAAGCACAGAGGAGCTAATACTGGCAAAACTTACGTAGTTTAGGGGTGTGTTTTTTCACACTCCAAAGTGACAAAAGTTTGGCCGACATAAGTGCTAATGTAGACATGACCTAAAAATCTCTACATCAGAAGGGTCTTCTAGTGCCTGTCTAGCTTCAGTAATCTCCATTGGTGCCAGTCTGTATTGGCTAGACAACCAAAGGCATAACCTAACTGTTTGATATCTAGAAAGAATATAGCAGGACCTAGTCAAAAGTTCATTTTTTCAGTCTTATCTAAATTTATAATGAGACGCACAACTCTCACTGGTTATGGAAACAAAACTTGAATTGGAAATGGCACATGATAGTTATCTTAAGTAAATTGTAAGACTCAGACTGGCTCTGCCAAAGGAGCTGTCCCCAAAGAGCTTCTGCACAGGGACTGACCACAGCTGCAGTTCCTGCATCCCTGAGTGCAGAGACTTCCCCATTAGCACTTCCTCATGCGCAAGCCACCTCAGAAATGGCAGAGAGGAGTCCAGGACTAGGCTCCACTCCCTCTACCAGCCGCCCTGATGCAGCAGGCACTCTCCTTCTAGATACTGCAAAGCTGCAGGAGCATAAGGCCTCCAAGTGCTCTGTTGGGCAATTCCATGCCACCCAGTGTTCAGAACAGCACTATAACATCACAAATGAGAGAGGAAAGATCAAAGGAATTCAGAATATACTGCTGTGTACTCTGGAGAAGTATGTACAAGGGGAATGGAGACAGGCTGTCCTCATGAGTGAAAAATAAAACAAGATCAGTACAAGTTAAATTACAGGAATTTTTTAACAATAAAATACATTTAGGCAATGGAACATGTGCACTGACGAAGGGAGCAGAACTGTAATCAACATCACATTGAAATCAAGTAATGAGAAAATTTAGGGAGGGAGTCATGCCAAGAGATATACAGATGGAGAGTCCAGGACTAGGCCCCACTCCCTTAAGTATTCCATTAAATCCTATTGTCATCCATCATCTCCAGAAGGGAAGGGGAGAAAAGATAAAATGAGAAAAGGAAATATTTATCACCAACCAAGCAGTGTGCAGGAAGAAAACTGTTTCTATTTCCCCCCTGGATTGAAGTTTGAAATGTTTGTTCTTTTGTATGCACATTTAATTACTTAAAATCTGTTATTACAGCTAAAAGTCCTGGAAACAATTTTATCTTCTACAACAAGGTATGCGTACAATTCCTTGCATGCACAAGGAAAACAGTTCCATGGAGTTTTATTTATATTTTTGATTCTTCCCCTAGACTGTTTGTGACTTTAGTGCTACTGAGAGGTTGATAGCCTCGGAAACTAAAATCTGGTACTTATCCATGAATGTACAGAATCGGCAGCACCAGGGGAAGATTTCCCTTCTCCTACTTCAATAGGGCCAACACTTTTCTGAAGCTCCGAAAGAATAAACTAATATGATGTGCTGAACAATATAATGTTAGCCTACAAGAATCAAGTCTAAGCACACTACACTACTGATCTTTCAGTCAGGATTTTAATTTTTTTTAAATAACTCACAACAAGGAAGAGAGGTTCCGAAAAACTTTCAACCATATTTGTAATTCAGGCAAAATGGTTTTATCTTAGTCTGAAAAGCTCTAAACGTAGATTGCTTATTTTACGTAAAAGGAATAAAACAATTCCAGGAGTACTTGCAGTGAACTCTTAAAACTAACTGAATTTAAGAATACTGAAGGATTTTTGTGTGCATGCTGTACATTTGTTTGTATCTCTTCTGTGATTCTATGTGATTCTATTTATGGCTCAGTAAAGTATCATTGCAGTGCTAGACACATTTACAGTTTAATTTTATAAACAGGTCTTAGACCATTGTCAGAAAGATTAACTAGCAGGTGCGTGAGAGCAAAGTGGCTGAATTATTTATATGAAGAGTCCTGAATAAATATTGATATAAAAACAAGATTATCCCAACTGCCTCTTGGCGATTCACATCTTGACAGTGCCCTTTCAACCTAACCATATGATCAAGGACTTTCATTAGAGCTAAAACAAAATGGTAAATATGCCAATAATAAAAAATGATACAGCGTCTCTAATCTTACTTGAAAAGTTAATTTAAACTGGCTAAGAGAGGAACACAGTCACACAACCTGGAAACAGGCTAAGATCCTGTAAATTGCTATTTATTGTGTCTAGCAGGGATCAGTATCAGGTCTGAACTTATAAAACACTTAAATTTTCAGGAGTTGTCAACACCAGTTTGGTTAGAGAAATAAAGGGACCAAGGCAGAGATTACAAATATGGGCAGAAAGTAACAAAATTAGAATCACCTTGTGTAAACAAACTGGCACATCTGAGGGAAAATAATATGAAACACTTATACTCAGAAGGAGGAAGAAATCTGGGAAGCAGCAGTACTGAAGGTGACCCGGGGTGACCTGGGGTGACAGCAGAGTAAATCAGAATTGAGTTTGTAATGCAATACAGCAGCAAGAAAAGCCAACATAACCAGCATCATGTCTCAGAACATTACCTCCCAGTTCTATCTGTAGTAGGTTTGGTTCAGCTTCAACTGGAATAGATTGTGTTTACTTTCAGGAACCATATTTTCAGAAAGATAGTGACAAATGGGAGGGAGTCCAGAGATGAACAACAAAAAGTGGTCAAAAGGTTGGAGGGAGGAGAAACAGCAACTCTTAAGGTGCAGCCATACCCTAGCTCCCCGCATTCCAGAGACACCCCAGCTGCACATCCCCATAGACTTAGGATTCCAATCAGGTCTGGATACATGCTCTATAACTAATCAATAGACTTTGTCCTCTTGCCTCTGACTCCTATAGAGACTCATTTAGCCTGCTGGACAGCAGCAGGGAGTGGCAAAACCTTAGGGCCATGGTGTCTTTCCATTCTTACTTTGACAGCAAACTTGGGGAAAACAACCTAATGTCTGAAGGAAATATGGAGATAGCTTTTTTCTTTTAAAGAACTAATAATGGAAGGTAGAGGGTGGATGGAGATAACATACAGAATGTGAGAAATAATGTATGGGCTCTAAAAACAGGCAGTAAGACCAGGGACATGTTTTCTGGTGTGTGTACAGGTGTTAATGGAACACAGGAGATTTGATAGGGAAGTTTAAATGATAATCAGTGAAATCATTGCTAGCCTGTATAAGTTCATCTGATCACTAAAGTTACTCTCATTCACCCTCATTCTGCCCTTTCATCCTATTGCTTGTTATACTCACAGGATCGGGGGGACACCATAATTCACATTGTAAGGTATTTGTGGCAGGAGCTCTGTCTTTGTATGTGTTTTTACCGAACCTAACACAATGGGCCCCCGATTCCAACTGGGCATTTCAGTACTATTAAAAATATAAGTAAATGATAGTAATATGTTTCTGTATTCTTTGAAGAGTGTTTATAACAAACTCCTAAAGATTTCACAATTAGTGTGAATTGAATTACAAAACACATCCATGTAGTCATAGTTGTCTGTATTTAAGGTCTGCACTTAGAGACAGTATTAGATTATTTACCTTGACATTATACAAATGAAATCTGGACACAAGTATTTTGTAAGCTAAAATATTATTGATTTAATCATTCCATGTCATACTTACACTTTGCAATTTAACCTCCTTTATGGACCAGGAAGAGCCAAGTGTTGTAAATACCTATAAAACCCCAGGGACCACATCTTGAAAGAAGTCTTTCCAAATCCTTTCCTCTGGCCTTCAAACAAGCCCCCGACCTCTTCAAGCTCATAATCAGAAGCAAGCTCCCCATAGACCAGGACACATCAACTCAAAGTGGCACCAGACTCTACCAGAACAACAGATGCAAAACCTGCAGACATATCTCCACTACTACAATGATCCACCCCCCCACACAAAACACCTTTCAAGATCCATGGGTCCTATACATGCCTACCACAACATGTAGCATACCTCATCCAATGCATTAAATACCCCAACAACAATTATGTGTGTGAAACTATACAATCACTATGTTCTCAAATGAACTTGCACAGAAAAATGGTAAGATACAAAAACACCATATCAGCTGTGGGTGAACACTTTTCACAAAGCAATCTCTCGATATCTATTCTTTCAATACTTGTCCTCCAGGGAAACCTCATAGACTCATAGACTCTAGGACTGGAAGGGACCTCAAGAGGTCATCGAGTCCAGTCCCCTGCCCTCATGGCAGGACCAAATACTGTCTAGACCATCCCTAATAGACATTTATCTAACCTACTCTTAAATATCTCCAGAGATGGAGATTCCACAACCTCCCTAGGCAATCTATTCCAGTGTTTAACTACCCTGACAGTTAGGAACTTTTTCCTAATGTCCAACCTAAATCTCCCTTGCTGCAGTTTAAGCCCATTGCTTCTTGTTCTATCATTGGAGGCTAAGGTGAACAAGTTTTCTCCCTCCTCCTGATGACACCCTTTTAGATACCTGAAAACTGCTATCATGTCCCTTCTCAGTCTTCTCTTTTCCAAACTAAACAAACCCAATTGTTTCAGCCTTCCTTCATAGGTCATGTTCTCAAGATCTTTAATCATTCTTGTTGCTCTTCTCTGGACCCTCTCCAATTTCTCCACAACTTTCTTGAAATGCAGTGCCCAGAACTGGACACACTACTCCAGTTGAGGCCTAACCAGTGCAGAGTAAAGCGGAAGAATGACTTCTCGTGTCTTGTTTACAACACACCTGTTAATGCATCCCAGAATCATGTTTGCTTTTTTTGCAACAGTATCACACTGTTGACTCATATTAAGCTTGTGGTCCACTAAGACCCCTAGATCTCTTTCTGCCATACTCCTTCCTAGACAGTCTCTTCCCATTCTGTATGTGTGAAACTGATTGTTCCTTCCTAAGTGGAGCACTTTGCATTTATCTTTATTGAACTTCATCCTGTTTACCTCAGACCATTTCTCCAATTTGTCCAGATCATTTTGAATTTTGACCCTGTCCTCCAAAGAAGGTGCAATCCCTCCCAGTTTGGTATCATCCGCAAACTTAATAAGCGTATTTTCTATGCCAACATCTAAATTGCTGATGAAGATATTGAACAGAGCCAGTCCCAAAACAGACCCCTGCAGAACCCCACTTGTTATACCTTTCCAGCAGGATTGGGAACCATTAATAACTACTCTCTGAGTACGGTTATCCAGCCAGTTATGCACCCACCTTATAGTAGCCCCACCTAAATTGTACTTTCCTAGTTTATCTATAAGAATATCATGCGAGACCGTATCAAATGCCTTACTAAAGTCTAGGTATATCACATCCACCGCTTCTCCCTTATCAACAAGGCTCGTTATCCTATCAAAGAAAGCTATCAGATTGGTTTGACACGATTTGTTCTTTACAAATCCATGCTGGCTATTCCCTATCACCTTACCACCTTCCAAGTGTTTGCAGATGATTTCTTTAATTACTTGCTTCATTATCTTCCCTGGCACAGAAGTTAAACTAACTGGTCTGTAGTTTCCTGGGTTGTTTTTATTTCCCTTTTTATAGATGGGCACTATATTTGCCCTTTTCCAGTCTTCTGGAATCTCCCCAGTCTCCCATGATTTCCCAAAGATAATAGCTGGAGGCTCAGATACCTCCTCTATTAACTCCTTGAGTATTCTAGGATGCATTTCATCAGGCCCTGGTGACTTGCAGGCATCTAACTTTTCTAAGTGATTTTTTACTTGCTCTTTTTTTATTTTATCTTCTAAACCTACCCTCTTCCCATAAGCATTCACTATATTGGACATTTCTTCAGACTTCTCAGTGAAGACCGAAACAAAGAAGTCATTAAGCATCTCTGCCATTTCCAAGTCTCCCGTTACTGTTTCCCCCTTCTCACTGAGCAGTGGGCCTACCCTGTCCTTGGTCTTCCTCTTGCTTCTAATGTATTGATAAAAAGTCTTGTTTCCCTTTATTCCCATAGCTAGTTTGAGCTCATTTTGTGCCTTTGCCTTTCTAATCTTGCCTCTGCATTCCTGTGTTATTTGCCTATATTCATCCTTTGTAATCTGACCTAGTTTCCGTTTTTTATATGACGCCTTTTTATTTTGTAGGTCACGCAAGATCTCATGGTTAAGCCAAGGTGGTCTTTTGCCACATTTTCTATCTTTCCTAACCATCGGAATAGCTTGCTTTTGGGCCCTTAATAGTGTCCCTTTGAAAAACTGACAACTCTCCTCAGTTGTTTTTCCCCTCAGTCTTGATTCCCATGGGACCTTACCTATCAGCTCTCTGAGCTTAGCAAAATCCGCCTTCCTGAACTCCATTGTCTCTATTTTGCTGTACTCCCTTCTACCCTTCCTTAGAATTGCAAACTCTATGATTTCATGATCACTTTCACCCAAGCTTCCTTCTACTTTCAAATTCTCAACGAGTTCCTCCCTATTTGTTAAAATCAAGTCTAGAACAGCTTCCCCCCTAGTAGCTTTTTCAACTTTCTGAAATAAAAAGTTGTCTGCAATGCAGTCCAGGAACTTATTGGATAGTCTGTGCCCCGCAGTGTTATTTTCCCAACATATATCTGGATAGTTGAAGTCCCCCATCACCACCAAATCTTGGGCTTTGGATGATTTTGTTAGTTGTTTGAAAAAAGCCTCATCCACCTCTTCCACCCGATTAGGTGGCCTGTAGTAGACTCCCAGCATGACATCACCCGTGTTTTTTACCCCTTTTAGCCTAACCCAGAGACTCTCAACACTTCCATCTCCTATGTCCATCTCCACCTCAGTCCAAGTGTGTACATTTTTAATATATAAGGCAACACCTCCTCCCTTTTTCCCCTGTCTATCCTTCCTGAGCAAACTATACCCATCCACATCAACATTCCAGTCATGTGTATTATCCCATCAAGTTTCAGTAACGCCAAGAATGTCATAGTTGTATTTATTTATTAGCACTTCCAGTTCTTCTTGCTTATTACCCATACTTCTTGTATTTGTATATAGGCATCTAAGATACTGGTTTGATCTTGCCTCCCAGCTTTGCCCTGACCCTCCTTTCTCTCTGCCATTATAGCCCATGCTTCCTCCTATTTCCAACCCATCTCCCAGGTCTTGTTCCCCACTTACCTGTGGGGTTTGCTCACCTGTCGCTGCACAATACCTTCAAAAAGCAAATCTGGGAACTTAAATTCATAACTCTGCTACACTCTAAAAGCTAGGGACTTAACAGGGACACTGGTTTTATGACTCACTACAACAATTTGTAACTCACCAACGCCTGCTACCCTTAATTGCCGACCTCAAACTCTTTGCGCATAACAATCTAACTCCCAATTGTCCACTTCAGTTCAAGGGACTGCTTCCAACATGTTACCCCTTCTGCTTAACAAAATGTCTCAACTTGCATGCATCTCAGACACTCTGCTTCCTTCCTCAGACCTGAAGAAGAGCTCTGTGTAGCTCTAAAGCTTGTACATTCCACCAGCAGAAGTTGGTCCAGTGAAAGATACTACTTCACCTACCTTGTTGCTCTTATAGAAGACAACACATTTGGGGAAGCACAATGAAAATGTTAACTTTCAAGGAATAACATGAATGATTTTGATTACCTCATTTGCTTTCTTGAAAGTATTACAAAATTTGCTTTGCTTACAACAAGAGAAACATCTGTTCTTTTTCTGTTAAGAAATCTGTAAGTGGCAGACTAAAAAAAAAAACAATTTCCTTACTGAATATAAGGTATAATTTTCTTTGAAAGGTGAATGAATTGAAGCGACTGGCAGGCTTACTTAATTATGGCCCCTCAACAGCTTCAGAATAGAAATGATGGATTTTTCGTTATGGTAATGACTATACATTATATAGTATGTGCAATTATGTGAACTACAGCTTTTGCTTCAAACAAGGACTCTTTCATTGTAATTGGACACATTTTTAATTAAAAGTGGTGACAGAAATGTCAGTGCTTTGCGTTTGAGTTTTTCTAACACTACAAAAATTAATTTCCCTGTATTTATGTGTTTTATTTTGCTGTGCCATGGCACAAAACAAAAAATCACGTCCAGAAGGATGCTATCAAGGCAAAGAGTTTGTTATGAAAAAGAAAAGCTTTATCCTAATAGAATGGAAACAGGAGTCATCCCTCATGTTAATACAAGACTTCAGCGGACTTGCACCAGAGATTAGTTTTGCCCAGCATGTTTTGAACATAAGATGAAAATGATGACTATGTGGGTACTGTTAACTCAGACCAAATGCTAAGGAAAGCTCTCTAAATATGATTTGGCACAGGAGTCATATGTCCAGCCGCCCTGTCCATCAGTGTTATCCAGCTGAGCCAAGAAAACCACCAGTCAATCTTTCAACCAGCCAACAGCCTCTTGAAGCTAAATGAAACCATTAGAGTTGCAACTATCACATTGTAAGAGTATAAACCTGCTGGAGTCTAAAAAACAGAAGTGCAAGATGCTGAGGAAGAGGCATCCCTCTACTAATCAAAACTGGAAAAAAGAAAACAAAACCAAGAAGGTTTATTCTTGAGGCAAAAACATTAGAGAGAAAACATATGAAAAACAATAGACATGCTAATAAGCTTACCAGAGATCACCCCATCCCAGCACCACAAGGGCTCTGGTTAGTGTGATTACTTCCAGCCCTTCCCTAAGGACTGCCCCTACCCTAGGACAGAAGGCCCTGTCCATTTTCTGGGTCAGAATGAAGGCCCCAAGTCAGTTTAAATTCAGGTTATTTATCCAAGAGTCCTTTCTGTGTCCGGTGGTCTCTACAGAATTCAGTTTGAATTAGTACATAAAAACTACGAATGGCCATAGTGGGTCAGACCAACAGTTCACCTACCCAAGGACAGTTGCCAGATGCTTCAGAGGGAATGAACAGAACAGAGCAATATATGCAGGACTCGCCAGGTGGTGGTGCTCCTCAGGAGGTGTTACAACCTAAGTTAATTTGCCTAATCACCTCCACACACTGTTCTCAGTGGCTGTGGCTCACCCTCCCCCATGGAATTACATACAATCCCTGCCCCACAATAAATGTAATACAGTAAAATTTAACTTAATCCAATAAGCTTTGACCAGAATATTGCCATATCTGTCACATGTATTTTGCTTAGTTATTTAGCTTAGTTAATAAATTATATAAAATTGTAAACTTCTGTGGGTTGATGTTTGTTCCCCAGTCAGTGTCTAGAATTGCCAGGATACCCACATAGATAGAGACAACTCGATAAACCCCCTAGTGGTGGTCCATAGAACTGCTCCCTTTAGTGCTCAAAGTGGCTATTGGGTGCTTTTGAAAGTAAGCACTTGACTCAGGGAATGGGAAATGGATAAGGAAGATGACAGGAACATGGCTTGGATTGAGTGAAGAAAGCAAGAGGGAGAGCAGGAAGAAATGAGATTAGAGATGGAAGCAGAAAGGAGATGTGCAGTCCTGAAGAGAAGTAGAAGCTTAAGGTGGAAGGTTAGGGGAGGGATTCAAATAGGGGCATGACATGGTGCAAGCTTTGGGATACAAGACAAAGATACAGAGTTGAAAATGATATGTCATTTTCTGCAATACAGTGTACAAACTCACAACAAAGATGATTTATTACAGTGCAAAATAGTGAGGGGGAGTGGGAGGAGGAGAAGAATAGAGATCATCTTGAGAAGAAAGAATCAAAACTCACATTCCCTTAGAGAAGATCAGAAAAAGAACTGAAGCCATAACTAGAAACAGAAATGTAACATATTTCCTATATTATCTTGTTTCCACTTTCGCTATATTTGAAAGAGAGCAGAATTTTCTCATTTAAGGGACTTAAAAACACCCTAGAAACTTTTTGAAAATGGAAAGTTATTTTCACTTATAACTCAAAACACGTCTTTAGCAAAATAAATAAACAAATAAATAAATAAATAACATGCAGATTTACTTTATACATTAAGCACCAATGAAAACTAATGCACAGGCCTAATTCAACCATTTTTAAGGTCTACAGAATTTTGTTAAATTTCTATTCCATAGATATCATAACTGGCTAGAAAACAAAAATTCCATTTCATGAAAAGTTTAGGGGTTTTGATATTTGGTTTTGTTCAGCAGTGGGATGAAACCAAGACCTTTCAAAGTTTTACTGGGGCAAAGTGCCCAGAGTAGCTAATAGGCCACAGGCTAGGGCATTTGTCCAAGATATGAGGGACACAGGCTGAGTTCCATGCTTTACCTGATGCAGCTTGGTTTTGACTAACTGGCATTTTTGACATCACCTATATCCTCCAAAATTAAAAAATGCTCTGAAAAAATTTCCAACCAGCTGTAAGTATAACTACCATATGATGACTGAGGACCTTGTAGGAAGCATATATGGTCTGCAAGCATGCCAAGCTCCACAGTCCATAACCTACAGAGTTTGAAAGCTTTATTCTACCAGAAGCGACAACGATGTGCTGTGGCACCTTAGAGACTAACAGATGTATTAGAGCATAATTTTCACCCATGAAAGCTTATGCTCCAATGCATCTGTTAGTCTACAAGGTGCCACAGGATTCTTTGTCACTTTTTACAGATCCAGACTAACGCAGCTACCCCTCTGATACTTATTCTACAAGGTGAGTGGAGTAGGGTGGTCTGCCCCTTTAAGAGCCTGCACAGACCAGGCTGCAGAAAGCCTTGGCCTAAGGAGAAGCCCAGTAGGTAGATGTTGGGGAACCAGATGATCTAGCTGAGAAGCAGCTAATGATTAGCTCGGATTCCCGAGGGGGCAGAAGAAACAAACACTTTCCTGAGCAGTTGCAGAAGTCTGAGAGGGGAGGTAGGTCCTGTAGTCCTTCTGAGACAAAGGAAGGGCTGAGACCTTTCAGCTCCTGGAGGATAGGGGACCCTGCAGTATTAGTCAGGGTCAGGACTATCACTTTTGTAACTTTTCCATATTTGTTGTGTTTATGTGGCAGATATGAATAAGACGGCCTGAGTAGAAGGCTAAAACAAGAGCTCAGTGTGGCTGACTGATTTCCCCCCAAATGGGTCACAAACACACCAGACCACAGTGAGCAAGAATTGTCTATAGCACAATGTTCATTTTTAATCTCTAACAGACAATCAGACAAACCAATCAGATTTAGATAGCTTAAAAGCTCTGCAAGTTTACCAAAGTAGCATGCAAAGTCTGGAGCAGAATCAGCTTTACTCAAGATCAAAAATCTATTCTATACAGGGTTTTAGCACCATCATATCTGAGTGCCTTCCAGTAGTATATTAAGCAATGTGATTATGTAGCTCACACACCTCCCAGGTGTGGTGTTCTGTCCCATCTAGTGGCATCGAGATCAAAAAGAAAAAAAAAGATTAATGAGTTTGCTCTACAGCCTTGGCTAACAAGCCATATACTTTTAGCTTGTGCAGTAGTGGCTCTTGCACACTAGCCCAGAGATCCCAGGTTTGATCGGGGCAATGACCAGGGTCTGTCAGACAACTACACAGCTGTCACTTGCTGTTTGTTCTCTCATCCTCTTCCTTGAGGGAGAAGTGTCTGCAATGGAGTGTCTTGTTTGGGTAGATTTTGTTTTTATTATTAATAAATAAACCTATTGCTATGTATTTACATTTGAGAAGAGGAGGCCAAAGAAATGTTGTCATAAACAAATAGCTAAGGGTTAATGTCTCTTTCACCTGTAAAGGGTTAACAAACAACACCTGACCAGAGGACCAATCAGGAGACAAGATACTTTAAAATTTCGGTGGAGGGAAGCCTTTGTTTGTGTTTTTGAGTTTTGCTTTGTTTTCTCTGGGATCTGAGAGTGACTGGATGCACTACAGGCTCTAATTTTCTATTCAAGTAGTAAGTGCAAGTAGAAAGGTGGTTTAGTCTTTTTAATTGGTTTTCTTTATTTGCAAATGTGTATCTGGCTGGTAGAGTTCTAATGTGTATTTGGCTGGAAGTATTTTAAATTGTATTTCTGCTGGAGGAGGCTTTTTCTCCAGTTTCTATAAGCTGACAGACCCTGTAACTTTTACCATTTAAATTGCAGAGAGAACTTTTTTACTTTCTTTTTATTAAAAGTTTTGCTTTTAAGACCAATTTTCTCCCCTTGTTAAGGCTCAAGGAAATTGAGTCTGTACTTAACAGGGGGGGAGAAGGGTGGAATCCCTTTGTTTTAGATTCACGGAGCTTGAATCTGTCTCTCTCTCCAGGAGCCCAGGGAGGGAACACCTGGAGGGGAAGAGAAGGGGAGGGAAATGGTTTATTCCCCTGTGTTGTAAGACTCAAGGAATTTGGGTCTTGGGGTCTGCAGGGAAGGTTTTTGGGGGCACCGGAGTGCCTCAAAACACTATATATTTTTGGGTGGTAGCAGTGTATCAGATCGAAGTTCCTAATTAAGCTTAGGGGAATTCATGCTGGTACCCCAACTTTTGGACTCTAAGGTTCAGATTGGGAAAAAATACCATGACAAATGTGCCTTGTGTTTGGAGCGGAAAGTGGTGAGGTTTTTGATGGCCCTTAGTTCCTAGGGGAGTTTATTCCAATCTTGGACCACCCCTGGAGATGGTTCCACCTCCTGCATGAACAAGCTTTACCCTTCTTGTTGAGAGTTCCATTATGCCAGATGAGCGAAGTGGTCAACCACTGTCTTTGTCTTGGAGCTTTAGACAGTCTTTTAGACAGCCTGGCTCCAGACCATGGAGCAGTTTGAAGATCAGGACTAAGGCCTCCAATTTGATTCAAAATTTGATGGGAAGCCAATGTTAAGAGGGGAGGGAAAGTGTGATGTGCTCATGGTAGCCTGTGTTACTGAGCAGATATGCTGCAGCAATCGGTACTAGTTAGAGTTTATCAGATTGCATTAGTGCCGCTGAGAGGTGATGAAAGCATTGTCATGGGGTAGCATGCACCTCTCGTGCATACCCCCTTTTCTCTGGCTGATATACCTGTAATCACAGTTCTTTTTTGGGGGGAGGGGGACACCCACCTGTCATGGATGGCCCCCTTTCTCTCGGTTAGATGTGAGCCTGCTTTTGGTGTTAGTTCTTATACTGGGGTTGCATCTGCCACTTGCGAGCACCCCCACAAGCTGATGGTTCTCTTGGCAGGTCTTCAGTGACTCAGCCCTCCGGCCAAGTCACGTACACAGTCACCCCTTCAAGTCCAAGTTCTTTTTCAGCCCTAGTATGGGGCCGTAGCTCCAAGGTTTCTTCCCCAAGGCACTGCCTTCTTCAACCATGCAGCCAGGGCCTATCTAGGTACCCTCAGCTGGTGTCCTTTTCAGCAGCCCTCCCTGCGCTCAGACTGCAACCAGACCAGCAGAGCTGGTCTCGCCTGATCTGGCTAGGTCTGGGCTCAGTCCCTTAGGCTCAGCCTGCCCGCACTGACCTTTTCATGGTGTTGCTGCTGCTCTATCCAGCCAGCCAGACACCTTGTCTTTGCCACCCTTCCCTGTTCTGCCTGGTGAGCTCTCTGCAGTGAGCTATGCGTGGCCTGCTGTTCCTTTAGACAGCCAGGCACCCAGCCCTCCCTCGTCAAGCTCCACACAGCAACTGAAGGCTTTGCTCTGCTGCTGGCCTTTTGTCTGGCCCTTCTGGCCCCTTATTGATCACTCCTCTGCAGCCACTCTAGGCTGTCTGGAAGACTTATCTCTGCTCTATTCTGGGGCAGGATGATGCAGGGCCACAAGGCCTCCAGCAGGAAGCCTATGGACCTAGTCCAACCTGCCATGGACATGAATACCTGAGGCCAGGTCTTCATCTACCAGGGTGGGATGGAGTCCCCTAGCTCACTGGAGATGGTAAACAAAAAAAATTACTCATCAGCAACAGTACTCTTGAGGAATTCAAGAATACTCCTAGACTATGGAATCTTGTGTGGGTGAATCTTCATTCAAAGGAGACTGCACCGTGGCTGCAAACCCCTCAGAATATTTTCCCCTGTCCACCAGCATCACCTCTGTTTTGTTTGAGTTCCACTTCAGCCAGCTGTTCTTCATCCATGAGTGGATATCATCCAAGCACTGGGCAATCTTGATAGTATGTGGTGAAGGACAAGTAGAGCTGCATATTGCTGGCAATTCAGTCCATGTCATCTGACCAGTTTATATAGAGTTTGCATGAAGATATTGAAAAGCATGGGAGATGGAACAGACAAGTGTCTAGCAGTGTAGGTGCAGTTTCCCATCACTACTCTTTGGGTGCATTCCTCCAGCAAGGACTTAAACCTTTTTATCACATTACCCCGGACTCCTGACACCTTTCTCAGGCAAGACTGCAGTATCTCATGTTTAACTGCCAGAAACTGCAGAGGGGTCCAGGAGGATGAGAATGGATATCCGTTCTTCATCCATTGACAAATCATCAGTGCTACTAAAGCAGTTTCTGTTCTGTGTCCTGGCTTGAATCCAGACTGTGCCAGGTCTAGCATCTTGGGCTCAGTTAGATGCGCATGTAGTTAGCCTTTTGGTAGCCTCTCTCTAAACTTGCTCGGGATTGGGAGGTTTGACACCAGGCATTAATTGACTAGGACTGAAATATCCAAGGTGGGTTTCTTCAGACTATTGTGTGGTTTTTAAGGAAGGATTCCTTCTCTGAATGAGGATGTTGGCTGTTTTGGTCTAGAGTGGTATCTGTTGTTCATGACTCTCTTCACAGGCCAGGAACAGCATGGATCGGATTCACAAGTCCTGGGCTGGGACTCCTGTTAGGTGTCTAAAATTTCTTGATGAGTGAGTGTCCTGACTAATGGAAATGCATGTAGGCTGTTGATTGGTGGGAGCAGGTGGAGCAGATCCTTGCTGTTTGAGGAGGCTTCTCAGATTTTCCTAAACTTTTCAGCAAAGAAAGATGATAGTTCTTTACAGCACTTGGTGCTTGGGTCTGACACAGGTTGTAGGCACTGAGGATTGATGAAGGAATTTACCACCCTAGGTAGCTCGTTGGGGTAGGATTTCGGACCTTCAGTGAAGGCTGACAGAAAAGTTTTTTCTTGGCCTGTAATACAGCCTTAGCATAGGCTTTGAGGAATTTTGTTGTTTCATCCTATCTGTCAATCTTTGTTTTCTGCCTCTGACGCTCAGTTTTCCACCCCTCTCTCTTCAGTTACCACAGGAAGTCAGAAAACCAAGGAGATCAGTGTGGTCAAATCAGGATCACTGTTCTATTCTTGTTGCCTGGGCACTGCAAGGTTTC
Source organism: Gopherus flavomarginatus (assembly GCF_025201925.1). NCBI lineage: Eukaryota > Metazoa > Chordata > Testudines > Testudinidae > Gopherus > Gopherus flavomarginatus. Next base: position 25,815,363 of record NC_066619.1, read on the forward strand.
TGACCACTGCCTTAATGAGGGGATGGTCTCCTCAAGACAGTGGCGGGGTTGTAGTGTCCTGTATCTTGATACAGAGACGGAAGATCAGGTTCAGAGTATGTAGGGTGACCAGAGAGCAAGTGTGAAAAATCGGGACAGGGGGTGGGAGGGGTAATAGGAGTCTATATAAGAAAAAGACCCCAAAATTGGGACTGTCCCTATAAAATCGGGACATATGGTCTCCCTAAGAGTATGTCTGGTTATATGGGCTGGGTCAGATGTGACTTGTGAAAGTCCTAGGAAGGCAAGTCAAGAGATGAGGTGTTTTGTATCTGTATCAGATCCTCAGCTGCTGCAAACCAAAATATCTCCATTGACTTAAACTGAACTATGCTGATTTACACCAGCTGAGGAACTGGCCCAAACAGCTTAAATCTTGTGTGAGGTATCCAGTAGAATATCTAAGATTAAGAGCCAAATTAGATGGGCTCAAAGAGAAATGATGATTGAGCATAAAAGGATTACTGGCACAATTTAGGATGACAATACCCCTATGGACAGCGTATTCATAAATGCCCATATGGGATTTCTTTTACTTCCTCCTGAAGCATCTGGGTCATGCCAACATCAGAGACAGAATATTGGGCTAGATAGACCACTGTTCTGATTCAGCATAGCAATTCCCTTTGGGGAGCCCCATCCGTTGATGAGCAGCTGTGCTATGAAGGAGAAAATGCCCTCACAGAGCTCTGCTTGGCTAACAAGCAGGCAGGAAATCCCACCCCTAGCTCCTGCTGCCAGCTGTCTTGCAGCTGGAAAAGGAAAAGAGCTCAGTGGGGTATGGGAGAGGGTGTGTGCAGTAGTGGCTGCTGCTGCAGGGATGTAATAGGCCAAGAATCTGAGCTCAGGGGTGGGGAACAGGCCCAAGAAGCAGCCTGAATACATGGCACTGCACACAAGGATCAGCCAGAGCCCAGCAGGAAGGAAAGATCCTGAACAGTGACTGAGGGACTGATTCTGGACAGGCATCGAGGCTGTTTGCTGATAAAGCTGATGGTTGGTTACCCAAAGGTGCTGGAATGATTTCTGGGTGAATCCCTGCCTCCCAAGGGCTCTCCACTGCAAGGTTAGGGCTGGGAGGTGGAAGTGTGGGACAGCCACTGAACCAAACTGTACACCCTGTATGTGATGGGAACCACTTCAAGCCAGAGGGTGTAGCAGCACCCTTAGTTTCAGCACCTATAAGCATGTTTGTCATCAGCAGTATCTTCAGGATACAGCAGTATGCAACTTATATCATACTGACAGAAAGACATTGCAGGCTGGCCTCCAAGGGGCTGATTCATACTATAGACACCAGTACCAATCATTAACTTTCAAAAGAGTTAGATTTAAGGAGGTGAGAAAATGTCTCCCATAGTCCACAAAAGAGGAAAGTTATACAGGAGCTCTGAGGGCACTCCACGCATAGTAAGATATAGTGTTTACAAATGAAAGTGGTGCATATATAAATTAATTGGCATTCCATTTAAAGATTCATATTCAAAATAGTCAAGTCTGCCTGCAATTTTTTTTTAAATCAGAAGAGCATACACTCTGGTGTTTCCTCTTGCCTAGGATGCACCTAGAAATATTTATATGGAGAACAACAACAAAAAAAAAACCTCAGCAGATATTCTTGAAAGATCCTACAGTACCTGTGGGATGTGCTGTCTATTCTGCTATCAATGTGATGAAGTATATTTAGCTGTCTGCAACTTTACTGGGAGTCACACGAATAAATCACTGTACATTGATGGAAGATTTTGCTTCCTTTAATGGACCACGAATTTTGCATTTAGCAACTATTACAAAGCCAGTAAAGTCATCTACTAGGGCACCAGAGTTGTCATGTGCCATAATTTGCATCTCGGAATAGTATTGTATATCTGTTCCAGATTAAAAAACTTAATCTTGTAATCCATGTTTGGTTAATAATTTATAAAATATGACTGACTGCTTTCCTAAAATCACCATCACATGACATCATATGGGGGCTGTCTTGTGATCTGCTGGGGTGAATATCCACGTATCTGTCTGCTGTGACCATTTGTTTGACTGGAGCTAGTTGCAGGGACTGTTTGACCATGTGGTTGGTTGTTTGAAAAGTGTGAATGGGAGTGATTTGTTCCAGGTGGGACTTCAGTGGTTGATTGGAGAGACTTTGAGCCAACAGCCTTATAAAAAAAGCAGCCAGTTACCTACCAAGTGAGCTGGGAACAGAAGACAGGCAAACAGAGGGAGTTTGCCTTGGGGGAGTTCCTACAGAGCTTTACTTTTTTGCCTTTCAGGCTTGTGTGAGCAGTAAATACAATACCTTAAGAGGCTCTTAAAAGGAAGACATTATGGATAGTGAGCAATCGGCTGCTGTGATCTGCACAGGGTGTACCATGTTTGTCTTTCTCTCAGAGGATAGAAGTGACTTCATCTGTCAAAAGTGCAGGCTGATCTCCATATTGCAGGAGAAGGTTAAAGGACTAGAGACCCATAGACTTTAAGGACAAAAGGGACCATTATGATCTCCTAGTCTGACTGGCTGCACAATGCAGGCCATAGAATCTCACCCACCCACTCCTGTAACAAACCCCTGACCTATGTCTGAGCTATTGAAGTCCTCATCTTATGGTTTAAAGACTTCAAGGTGCAGAGAATCCTCCAGCAAGTGACCTGTGCCTCACGCTGCAGAGGAAAGCGAAACCTCTCCCAGGGCCTCTGCCAATCTGCCCTGGAGGAAAATTCCTTCCCGACCCCAAATATAGCGATCAGCTAAACCCTGAGCATGTGGGCAAGACTCACCAGCCAGATACCCAGGAAAGAATTCTCTGTAGTAACTCGGATCCCACCCTATCTAGTGTCCCATCCCAGGCTATTGGGCATATTTACTGCTAATAGCTAAAGATCAATTAGTTGCCAAAATTAGGCTATCCCATCATATCCATCCCTTCCATAAACTTATCAAGCTTAGTCTTAAAGCCAGATATGTCTTTTACCTCCACTGCTCCCCTTGGAAGGCTATTACAGAACTTCACTCCTCTGATGGTTAGAAACCTTTGTCTAATTTCAAGTCTAAACTTCCTGATGGCTAGTTTATATCCATTTGTTCTGGTGTCCACATTGGTACTGTGTTTCATCAGAGAAAATGCTGACTTTCTGGCTAGAAGTCAGCGTTTGGTACTGCAGGCACAGCATGATGAAGAATCAGAGTGCACAGTGCAGAACAGAGAAGAAAATTGGCAATATGTGACCTCCAGAAGAAGAAAGAGGAGAACTTACATACCCCCAATGCAGATAGAGGTAAGAAACCATTTTCAGGCTCTCTGCACAAGTACTATGGTGGAGAATGGTTTGGAAGGGTTATCTAATGGAAGGGATCAGAAGGAGACCCCATCAACCGGAAGGCATGGGATGCATTGTCCTAGGGATGGGGGTTCCACAACCACTGTTCTCAGGAGGGGACAGAGTCATCCATCTGCCGTCCAGAGTAGGAAACACAAGAGGTGTGCTGCTTGCCTGGGGCTAGAATTCAGGATGTGACAGAGTATCTGCTGAGACTGATCAAGCCCTCAGACCGCTACCTATCTTCTTACTTCTCCACATGGGCACGAATGATGCTGCCAAGAATGACCTTGATCAGGTCGCTGCAGACTATGTGGCTCTGGGAAGAAGGATAAAGGAGTTTGAGGCGCAAGTCGTGATCTTGTCCATTCTCCCTGTTCAAGGAAAAGGCCGAGGTAGGGACCATTGAATTGTGGAGGTAAAGGCATGGTTACGCAGGAAAGAGGGCCTTAGATTCTTTGACCATGGGATGTTGTTCCAGAAAGGACTGCTAGGAAGAGATGGGATCCACCTAACAAAGAGAAGGAAGAACATCTTTGCAGGCAGGCTTGCTAACATGGTGAGGAGGCCTTTAAACTACGCACAGAACATGGATGCTAGGGCCCTAAATTCAGTATTAAATAGAGTACAGTACCATAGTTTTTCCAGCAGTGTAATTCAAGTTAAGGGCTCTCTGTAGTTCTGTATGGGACTACAGCTTTGGGGTTCTCTAGAGACCTAGATAACAGGACCGGAGTCTCCTCTCACTTACACCAATGTAAACCAGGAGAAATGCTGCTGAAGTCACTGGAGTTATACTGGTGTAAGTGAGGTCAGAATAAGATCTGAACTGTCAGTGCTCTCTTAATTGACAGCATGTCATTTTTCATGGACTGTGAGCTGACTAGTGCTACTTATTTAAAACCTTTAAAACACTGGTCACTTTCCAGAATGTCAACCAAATTAACGTTTAGCAGGATATGTCTGTACCCTCCCAAAGGTTTAGAAGAAAGTTTTACATCAGCTTCAAATCCAATCTATATGCAGGGATCTTTAAACAATAATAAAAAAAACTGTATTTATTACCAAAATTAGGATAATATACAACTCGAGTAACTGCCCCTAGTCCAACAAATGCCATGTAGGTACCCTTTTAGTATGTGAATATGGAATATGTACATGCTTAAAAAAAACCACCACGGTTACATGGAGAGTGTTTTCATCAATAAGCTGCTTTCTGAGAAAAGGGCATGATGTCTGACGAGAGTTAATTTTTCATTGTGTAATGAGGTTCCTTTAAACACCACCTTTAAATATTTGAAAATTAGATTTTATAAAAGCGAGGGCCTGAGCTGGTAGGTGTCGGACAAGCTTCCATGTGTTACTGTGCAAATCATCTCAGTCCTGAAATAAACACCCTTGTTGTTTACAGCCAGATGCAGGATGGGAAAAGTCCCAATGCCAAGAAGCCTGGGAAAAGTTATACCTGGGCAAGTGTCAGGTTTCTTGCCTTTTAGACCAGCAGAACTGCAGAGGCTGGAGGCAGGCTGAGTCAGATTGGCAGAGATCCTGCATTGGTGGGTTTTTTTGGGGGTGGGGGTGGGGCAGGGGCTTCCTCTGCAGCATGGGGCACGAGTCACTTGCAGGTTTAAACTAGTGTAAATGGTGAATTCTCTATAACTTGAAATCTTTAAACTATGATTTGAGGACTTCAGTAACTCAGCCAGAGGTTAGGAGTCTATTTCAGGGGTGGGTGAGGTTGTGTGGCCTTCAATATGCAGGAGGTCAGACTAATGATCATAATGTTCCCTTCTGACCTTAAAGGCTATGAGGCTGAACAGCCTGAGGGCACAGCAGTTACTGAATTGCCAAAGAAGAGGGTGGCAGATGTGACTGATTAGAAATAAAGCAAAGAGAACTGTGGTGGGGAGGAAGAAAATGGATGGGCAAAACTGATCTGCCAGTGACAGGGGAGGGGAATGGGCCTAGCTACTGAAGTGAAGCCTTACAAGCAAGTGTGTAACCCACACACCTTCTGGGTGCAGTGTTCTGTCCCATCTAGTAGCATCAAGACCACTTAAAGAGAGAGAAAAATGAGTCTGCTCTACAGCCTTAGGTAATAACCAGTTGGCTTTTGGCTCATGCACTAAGCCCCAGAGGTCCCAGTTTCAATCCTGCCTGCTGACAACTGAGGTCTCTCAGTATTATACAGGTGAGGTCAGAAAAGCATAATGCTGAGCCTCAAGCAGAATGTTCTGTTACTGTTTTATTTAGAGCTGCAGTTCTCAACCCCTCCCCACACCAGGTTTCAGGGGGTCTGCCAAAATAAGCTAGAGATCATACAAAAAAAAATTGTTTCATCTCATGCTATTTGGACACATTGGTTTTGGTTTTTTTTTTTTAAAGCAGAGAGTGTGTTAATTTTCATGCATGATATGCTGAAACCTATTGGCTTCAGCAGGGCTGGCGTTAGGACGTAGCAAACAGGGCAAGTGCCTAGGGCCCCATGCGACAGGGAGCCCTGAAAGAAAAACAGTTGCTGTGGCACAGGTGGGCCATGCAGTTTTTAATAGCATGTCAGGGGCTCTCAGAAAGAAAAGGGTTGAGAACCTTTGCTTTGGAGGACTGTAATAACTGGGGAGTAGAGAGTTTGGGTAAGAATTTTTCAGCTACAGTCGGTCAGGTTGTTCAAGGTTCTCTTTGCCAGAAAGACAAGCAGCCCTTTAACTTCTCAGCCAAGTTGACATGGGCACACAGTCTACTCTAAGAACCTTGCATATGTAGCAGCAGCTGCAAGTCACAGTTTGATTTGATTTTTAAGAGAGAATAAGGCTCATAAACAAATAGTTCAAGGCAGCTGTTTCCAGAAGGGTGAGTGATAATTTAAATTACCAATTAAGCCACAGAAGGTTTTATAGTAAAATAAGCTTAACATTTGATTATTTACTGCTTCTGCTAAACCATTTGAATTTAGGAAGGAGCTGGGCTCTCTAATATTTTGATACAGCCTTGTAATTGCAAGATTAGCTTCTGGTATCACAGCTAATATATTTAAATTAGTGAGTAAATCAAGGATAGATTTGCAAATTATATAAAAAAGCTACATATGCACAGACTGTTTTCCACCTTTTTAAAAATAAACTCAACCCACCATACTATGTTTAAAAAATAATTAATATTAACAACATTAAAGGGTCAAATAAGCATAAAATATATACAGAAGAGGATGCTAAAGAGTATGAAAAGCTTAGATGTAAATACACTTTTCAAAATTCAAAGTAAACTAAATATCCATGTGTTTCATGACAGAAGAATGAAATGTTTTGTGTAATTTGCAGAAAACGGAGGCTTTTGGCTAACAGCACTTTTAGTGTTTTCTACTTCTGCACATCACTGTGTATCTGCCTTCCATATAAAATAGATTAGTGACCACATTGTTATATAATTTAAAAAAAAAACCACAATATGTGCACTTATGGTTCTACATAAATAAATGACAGCCTATAAAGATTGATACGGTTCTAGTCACCAAAAATTCCAAGTCTTGTGGCTAGAGAAGACACAGAAACCTGTGGAGTCTATTTGTCACAAAGCTCATTCCTGGTTCACAAAGCGAAGTTTAGTTACCAAAATGAGAAACAGGTAAACCAAAATACAACTCTAAAGTTAATTTGCAAAGCCAAACATTTGGAGCACAGTTTTGCTTATGAATCTATGCAAATAGAACTGAAATGGGTGCAAATTCAGGTGAAGTGTTGTGAGATGCCCTTTTGCTTAGAGACCCTTAATAAACTACGTACTGACATAGAAGTAGGGTGACCAGATGTCCCAATTTTATAGGGACAGTCCAGATATTCAAGGCTTTGTCTTATACAGGCACTTATTACCCCCTCCCCCATCCTGATTTTTTCCACAGTTGCTATCTAGTCACGATACATGGAAGTGAGTATAAGGAAATCTAAATTGATGTAATTTATATGAGAAAGAATTAGAAGAAGACACCGCCGTAACTAGGTAGAAGCCTACTTTAACTTGCACATTCTTGTACACTGTCCTGCTAGTTGCTTTTCAAGCTACAGGCTTCTCTTAGATGCTGGCCTCTCACCATTTAAGTCACACTAATACACAGGGCCTGGTTGTTCATTGACTTGCATCTCGTATAGTCATTAATACCTGTTCAAACAGTATTCAAAACACTACCATTCTGTTTTAATACAGAAGTTGTGTAAATGTCTACACGCGGTGAAAAACTGTGGGGGGGGGGGAAGGGGATGGGAAATCAGGCTCATTTAGGGTCCAATTCTGATTCCACTTGCACTGTTTTTACAGCACTTTACTTCCGCTGACTACTCCTGACTTACATTGGCATATAGGTAGGCAGATCAGGCCTAATTAGTCTCAACTCTGATTTTGACTCACTAAATTAAGTGTCCTTGATAAGACATTTGTAATTGTGAACTATAGCCATAAAAGCTATTTGGGAAAAGATGAAATACTATTTAACCTCCCCTCTCAAAGAATTCATTGCTTGAGCAAGCTCATACGTACTAGTGAGCTTCACATTCAAAATAAAATCCAAATCAAGTTGCTTATTGAATCAAGACTGCTTAAAGAAAGACAAAACTGCTGGATTAAAAAAAAAAGGATACAGAGAATATATATATACAGATACAAAAATATTTATACAGAAAAGTAGGAAGAGAGAAAGATATGAGGAGGAAAGATTAAAAAAAGGTAGAAAAATCCATCCGGCTGTCTTAGCACTACTTCTAAAACAACCAAAGGCGGTGGGAACTAATAGCAGCAAGAGAGGATGAAATCAGAGATTCCAAGGCCAGAAGGGACCATGGTGCTCTTCTAGTTGGACCTCCTGTATAATACAGGCCATAGAACTTCCTTAAAATTATTCCTACTGCATATCTTTTAAGAAAAATATATAAGCTTCATTTACAAATTGCAATGATGGATAATCCATCACAACCCTTTGTAAGTTGTTCCAATAGTTAATTACTCTCACTGTTAAAAATGTACAACTTATTCTCAGTCTGAATGTTTAGCTTCATCTTTCAGCCATTGGATCATGTTATACCTTTCCCTGCTAGATTGAAGAGCCCATTTGTTTCTCATGTAGGTCCTTGTAAACTGTAAATCAAGTCACCCCTTAACATTCTCTGTGTTAAGCTAAATAGAGTGAGCTCTTTGAGTCTTTCACTATAAAGGTATGTTTTCTAATCCTTCAGTCATTCTTGTGGCTCTTTCTGAGCACACCACAACTGGACACAATATTCAGCAGTATTTGCACCAGTGCCAAATACAGAAGTAAAATTCCTATTCAAAATTCACCTGTTCATGCATCCAAGGATCACATTAGCCTTTTGGCTGCAGAATCACATGGGAGGTCATGTTCAACAGAGTCAGGGCTGGCTCCAGGCACCAGCATTCCAAGCTGGTGCTTGGGACTGCATTCTGCAAGGGCCGGCAGTCCCTGTTGTTTTGCCCCCAAGCAGCGTGCTGAATTGCCACCCCAGGCTGCGGGGGCAGTCCATGCACCATTAGGGTGGCAGGCACGTTTCTGCAGTGAGGGCAATTCGGCAACAGCTTCTATGTTTAGCTGTCCGGGGAACAGAAGCTGCCACTGAATTGCCGCCGCTGTGGAAACGCACCTGCCGCCCTAAGGGCACACAGACTGCCCCCGCCGCCCCGCGGTGGCAATTCAGCGCGCTGCTTGGGGCGGTGAAAACTGTAGAGCCGGCCCTGAACAGAGTATCCACCGTGAACTCCAAATTTCTTTGAGTCACTCTGCTGTATGCATGACCTATATTCTTTGTTCCTCGATATATACATATTCAAATGCATATTGTTAGGTCGGTATGCTGGGTGCAAGCTTTCTGAATCACTTGGTAGCAGTGACCTGTCCTTTTCACTATTTGTCACTCCCCCAATTTGTGCGTCATCTGAAAACTATCAGTGATGATTTTACGTATTCTTCCAGGTCATCAATAAAAATGTTAAATAGAATAGGGCCAAGAACTGATCATTGTGGAATCTCACTGGAAATACACCTGCTGCATGATTATTCCCTGTTTATAATTACATTTTGAGACCTATCAATGAGCCATCTTTTAATCCATTTAATGTGTCATGTTAAGTTTATATTGTTCTAGTTTTTAAACAAAATCAAAATGTGATGCAGTACCATAACAGCCTTACAGAAGCCTACATATGTTACATCAGCACTGTTACCTTTACCTCATAAAAAAAGATACCAAGTTATTTTGTCAGGATCTTTTTTCCATAAACCCATGTGGATGGGCATTAATTACATTACTCTACCCTCTTAATTCTGTATAAATCACATGGCTGATACGAGAGTGATTTGAAAATAAGAAAAAATTTAAAAATAGAAAATAAAACTGGCTAAAGGAAATAAGGAAAGGATGTCACATTTCTTGACCCATTCATTTGGAACATCAGAGCATCTGTGCTTCTAAGTATACTCAGATCATACTGGACTTTTCTCAAGGACTTAATCCACAGATTTATGGAGTTCAACAGCTGCGATACTCAGATGACTTAAAAGGTTCAGCATTACATAGGTTGTCACCTCTTGAAGCTTAACATCTCTACATTTTAAAGAGATTAGGGACAATGATGTCCTTTTGGAGGCACTGCTCCTTAGTCACTGGAGTGGCCTAAAATCTCCCAACCACTTTCACCTTTGGTTTGGTTTGTTTCCCCAAGCTTTTGATCTGAAATGTTATCTATGATGATGGTAACTGCCTTAGAAATCGATTTGTAAAACCAGAATTTTGATTTTAAATTTTCTGCAATTGTCAAAAATAGCACTGCATAGTATTTCAGCATTCTGAAACTTCAACCAAAAAGGAGCTTTTTATTGTGCCTTAGAAGCAAAAATAAAACACTGTGAAGAGAAAGTGAGACAATACTGAAGTGTTGGTGGCACTTTATCCAAACTTTCCCCTTCTTCTACCTCACCCATCTTGCAGAAAAAAAAACATTCAGCATTTTTCCCCTCTCCCCATTGGTTCTACTTGTATTTTAATTCTTCTTATTAGAAATATAGATCTGTAAATACTGAATTGAACATATACATATGTTGCTAGACAAACTTACTTCAGTATTGTGTCTGTTCTAATTAACTCTTAAGAATGAAAAGGGTACCATACTAAAACACAGTGATAATCAACTCTACTGCATATCATTTTCTGCCTATCAGCATTGTTTCTTGCCATGCAAACTATCAGATTAATATTATTTTGTGCAATGACACACTTACTTGTCTGAGTTGTCTTATATAAAAAATTATCCCAGAAAAACATTTCACTTACATACCAAAGTTCTAAATAAAGTCCATTGTACAGGGTCCTGCACGTTTCACTTCTCTCTGGTTTCGTCCATAATGGTAACATAATAGCATTTAAAAAACAAAAGTTACTTACAAAAAACTGAGCCCTTTAATCCATTTAACTAGAAAATGCATTCATTGTTTGAATAGTCCAGGTCTGACATTTAAATCAGGTACATTGTAAGAGTATATCTGTGCATATCTCCCTCCCTACTAAATGGACACCTGCACAGTAAAGAACAGACAGATCTTGTTGCTCTCTGATAAGGTCACAGAGGCTTAGCTAGAATATAGCAATGCTTAATCCTCATTGGTTTTGCCTGCTGAGCACAAGGCTGTTTCCTTGACAACACAGCTGCAGTTGCTACGGCATCCACAGCCACATGTGATGTCAACATTTTGGGATGGCCCACCATAAAAATCATTTACATAATGCTATTTTCTAATCTTATAGATTAAAAATGAAAATCAGTGAGAACCTCCAATATGTCCCCACTCTGCCCAGATTTAAGCACTTAGCTATTATGCATGTATTTACAGTAGTTTACCCAATGTGCCAGTCACTAAACATGGAAGACATGATTCCTGCCCTGGTGAGTTCACAGTTTGGTTATTTTTTAAAAAATCTCTTTGAAGATATAAAGTGTTTTAATCTTCAACTAGAGATTTAAAATGACAGACCGTATTAGGAGCTGTATTCAGAAATGCAACAATATTCTGGGAAGTAGAAATATGATCAATGACATACCAAATAATTTATGCTAAGGGCTGTAGCTATAGCCAAGAAGAGGATTTTTACAGAAACAGAAATGTCTTCAGGCACTGAATAATAGCTACTGTCGTTAATATACTACCTCAAGGTTGAAATTCACTATAGTGTAGAGAGACAAGGTCTAATACATTACTTAAGCTTTACCTCAAGACCCATGTTAATCGCCAAGCCTTGGTCTCATTGAAATCAATGGGAGGTTTGCCACATGACTTCAGCATGACCAGTATTTGGCCCTACAAGCTTATGTGGCGCTAAAGTGAAACAGAGGGCCTTGTGTATCCCTTCTGTACTGGAGTTGCTAGTTCATTTGGGAAATTGTTCAAGTAGCTCTTTTCTACTATTTTATTACTGCTCAATCCATATAGATTGTCTCATAAACGCTGAAAACACCATCACCGATTACCTGACAGCTTGCAATTCATGCTCTTCTGTTAGATTTTGATATCCCATTTCTCTATTAAATTTCTCTATGTTCTGTTTTCATAACAGTAGTGTAACTTCTTGCTGACTGAATCCTACAGGTTCACTTCATTTTTCACTTTGATGTTCCTCCCCGCTGCTCATGTAGTAATCCAGGTTAAGGTGTTTTCTTGGCAGTAACAAGGATTAGTCAAAATGCTAGATATGCATTTAACTTGTAATAACAACCCTAGTTGCGATTTAAGATGAGCAAATAGCTGTATATTCATCTTCTCTGTTTATTGAGGCTACATTATAACAGTGGCAGTGTACTCCACTATATAGCTCCATTCCAGGAAACCCAGAGCAGGCTGCTGGCTGATTATAAAACCAAGTGACCCTAATAGCCATCCAAAATATTAGAATCTAGTGATGCATGGCTAACAGAAGTGTGTGTGAGACAGTGGTTCCCAAACTTTAACAACCTGTGAACCCCTTTCACTAAACTGTCAAGTCTCGCAAACCCCTTCCTAAAAATGAGTATTTCCAGGGATTTTCTCCTGTACCTGAGTATAAATTATAAAACAGTGATCTTGGAAATATAAAATTTGTTTTTATGACATGCTTATTACACACTCTTATTTATCATTACAGTATATTTATTACATTATGAAAATGGCAACACTTCCAAGATCTCACTTTTGTAGCTTGTATCGCTTTGAATAAGCCTATTATAAGACAAGGCTCCTATGTTTCATCAAGGAGTATCAGATGTGAAACAGCATGAAGGTATTTAAGAAGCCAACTCAAAGAGTTCCTCCTACACAATCATTCAGATCTTGAGCAGTCCAGGCAAACAACTCACGTTACAACAAAGCTTAAACTTGTTCATAATAATTTAAAAAACAATTCAAGCGGCCTATTTAATTTTAAAACAGCAAAAACTATCCACCTCCCTTTCCATTTCCTATAAGGCAGGTGTTCTCAAACTGGGGATTGGGACCCTTCAGGGAGTCATAAGATCATTACATGGGAGGGTGGTCCACAAGCTGTCAATCTCCACACCAAACCCCACTTGCCTCCATCATTTATAATGGTGTTACATATATTAGAAAGCGTGTTTAATTTGTTGGGGGGATCGCACTCAGAGGCTTGCAGTGTGAAAGGGGTCACCAGTAAAAAAGTTTGAGACCCACTGCCATAAGGAGTCTTGAAGTTTAAATCTCAGTGTGACAGATCTGCTTAGCTCTTGGAAGTCCAGGGACTCTGGGCTGCTGGCCCCACGCTGCCCAGGGTCTCTAGGAACAGCTCTGTCTGCCATTAGGGAATTCCTCCCCATGCCCCCCCCCCCGCCCCGAGAACCCCTGTAACATTTTGCAAACCCCAGTTTGAGAACCACTGGTGTGGGGGACAAGAAATCTTCCATTGATCCATAAGCCTTAGGTCTCATGTAGTGCCCTCTGCTATGGAGCAACCTTATTTCTAGTGAAATCAGCAGAACACCCCAAAACTGCTGCTTACACTTTTGAGTGTGAATAGTTCCACACAGGTCTGTTTTGATGCCCCTAGAGGGGGAATAACTTATTGTAAACAACAACTAGAGCTACAGTACATGTGAAATGTGATCAGTATATTTTGGAGAGTGAATATGAAGTGTGCGCCCACAGAAATAGCCAGAGAATGCATGACAGCTGATCCAGAAAGCTTTATCTGTATTAGCTGATGTTTTAGAGTATGTAGTGTTGTGTCTAATAGCGGATATGTGCTGAATTAGGAATACCATGTTGTGTTGTCAGGGATGGTAGTTAATGAGGAATGATTCCCAACTACAAAGTTTTAACTTATCACAGTCTTGATCTCTTCAGCTTGCAATTCATGCTTTTCTGTTAGATTTTGATACCCCATGTGGACTTCATCATTCTAAAGCCAGTGTTCCCCGGGAACACGAGAATTAGGAACTGCTTAGACAACGAGGGTGAAATCCAGACTCCACTGAGCTCAGTGAGGCAGAATTTCACCCCAAGTTTTTGAAACGTCTGTCAAAATGTGACATTAAAAATTAGGCGGCATACCCTGTTAATTCAGAGGAGAAATTTTCTAGAGATAAGATGGCACATGTAACATTCTCAAGCTCACTTGTTGCTTGGCACCCACAGTACACTTATGTTAATGGCAAGCATATGAGCCATTTATAAGATGCATAATGCCTCCTAAGAAATCGGCATGACACTAGGTGAAAAGGGGACCATCCTGCATCTAATGAATGTTAAAAGCATGCTTGCCAAGAAGGGGGCCCTAAAATTATTTTATGCCTATGAACCTTTCAGCTGCTTTAATGTTCAAATGTAAAAAGGGCCTGCCTACTTATTTGAGCGTTAGTCAACTGAAAGAAGATGAAGACACAGAAAGAAAATTAAAAAGAAGCCTCCACCCACCACAGGTGCTTTGCAGGAAGAATGGCTGAAAACAAGATTCAGCAGCCCAAATACATTTCTTGGAATAAACTGGCAGAGTGTAAAACCAGTTCTATGGTGTTTCGTTGGCTTTTACTAGCAGAAACATTTTGCAAAACAGATTGCAAATAACACCCTTGGCTAATGATTTTACAATTCACTCTCAGATTTGAAATGATCATATACTTCTAAGTTATACTTTAATGAAAAAAAGGAAGCAATATGTGAAACGAGTATTACTGAAGCAATGAATATCTGAAGGCCTATGAAGCTAAACGGCAAATTATAGTGGCTTCCTTTTCCCCACTCAGATCTGTTGCCATTTCTTTAAACGTTATCTATGTGAATAAGATTGTAAACAGCTTGGAACAGGGAGCTTGTCTTCTTTTCTGTAATGTACCATGTTTATCAGTGGCATTTTGTAAATTATAAGCAATACATTCATCCAGTCTGTCTAAAACCAAGGAGTACTAGAAAACTCAATGACACAAAAAGATGTCTGAAATTACTCCCAAGAATCAAGAATTGGTATACTGGCCAAACTGAACTTTTCTAGCTTCTGAAATGTTTCCATCAAACAAAAATCCAATCCCAGAAGGACAAAGCTTTTGACAGTAATTAGGGATGAAAGTGTTAATTTACATTTCTATATCATGAGGTGGTTATTAAATGCAGGATTTTCAGAAGATTATTTTACTTTCACACTGCCTCAAAGCTCTCCAGTTGGAGATCATATTCTATGTATATGGTGAGTGTACAAAGCCAGCTAATAATGACCACCCACCTAAGACGACTGAAACTGTAACAATTAATTTTATATTTTTTTTTTAAAATTGCTCTTTGATGATAAATATGCAGGGGTCGGGAAGGAATTTTCCTCCAGGGCAGATTGGCAGGGGCCCTGGAGGTTTTTCGCCTTCCTCTGCAGCGTGGGGCATGGGTCACTTGCTGGTGGATTCTCTGCAGCTTGAGGTCTTCAAACCACAATTTGAGGACTTCAATAACTCGGACATAGGTTAGGGGTTTGTTATAGAAGTGGATGGGTAGGGTTCTGTGGCCTGCTTTGTGCAGGAGGTCAGACTAGATGATCATATTGGTCCCTTCTGACCCTAAAGTCTATGAGTCTGAGGTTTCTTTTCTGCACATAGTTCTCTATTCTTTTCTATAGCAAAAGAAAATTCACAAACAAAACTTTATTTAACATTACTTAAGGTTGCTCTCATCAAACTAAACCATGGAACATTAGGAAATGCAAAGTTAAGGTTTAAAAAGAGTTGCAAGATCCTGAAAATATCAGAATGAACATTGCGCAAACAACTTTAATTTTTCCCCCTGGGCATGTGTGTTATGTACAGGATTTAATTATAGGCAGAAGTGAAGTTTGCTTTAAGAGATTAGCCCAGCATCACCCAGAAACTCTGTGCAAAGGCAGGGATAGAATCCAGTTCTCCAAGGCAGCATTCAACTGTATTAACCAGGAGATCATCCTTTCTCTTCCTACATCACCTGCCTCATTCACTTCACACCTTCCAGGTTGATCTGCCTCCAAAGCATTCCCAGAGAACATCTGTATACACTCATGCTTCATACCATCCACTTCCTTGTCCTTGTGTCCCATCCTGACACCAAGTGGTGGGCCTTGCTGTAACGTGAGGATGGTGAGGATCCTTGGTGGGACAGTTTGTACTCCACTCTGGTCCCAGGGCCCACCAGAAATATTAGTTGGCTGCTCATACATGGAGCCACAAGCATGGGTGTGTGTCTAGCATGGTTCATGAATTCCTCCAACACCGGCCCTTTCTGTGGTGAGAGGCTGATCCTGGTGCACATCTACCTACAGTGCATCAGATTGGAGCCCCTCTTCCAGCTCCTCCAGAATCTCCTACAGAGGTTCTGGCTGTACTTCACTCTGCACCTCCTGATCCACACACATACTGTGGCCCCATAAAGTTGCAAGACCTCCTCGTCAGCCTTCTTCTGGTGCTCACCACAATGGCCATTCATCACACCAAGAGGAGGAAACTGGATGGGGAGCACTCTGACTGTAGGGCCTATTTCTAGTCCCTTGTTCAGTCATGCCTCTAGACAAAGGTCCTCTGGGAGGAGTCCACTGCCTCCCTTGGATGCCTTGGAAGCACTGGGTGCTGTCCAGGGTTCTCTGCTTGATGTCCCCTTCCAGTTCTCTGTTTCTTTACTTCTGACCTCACCCTTTCTCCTGCATGCATCAGTGGTTCCTCCCCTTTAATTGAGGGACAGAGCCTTTAGTTTTGGGTGGGCCTACATCCACCCATCCTTGGTACTTCAAATAGTACAAGCCTTCCAACTTCTGCAACAAATGAGGAAGGGGTGATACAGACAACAGCCTCCTTAGTACATAACACTGATTCACCCCCAGAGTAGCTTCTGTGCACTGAAGGAACCAGTGGTCCTGTGTAAAAAATAAAAATAATGAGATCATGTATGGGCAACATTCATCTGATATATCTTAGCTTGGGAATAATTAACTTTGTATTTCCTTATTTTTTATGGTTTAGTTTACTGAGGAGAGCAACCTTTATTAACATTAAATGAAGGTTTTGTTTGTGAATTTTCTTAGTTTTTAATAGAAAAATATTTAACATGTGCTACTTAAACAAAACAGTAACACATTTGTTATCTCCAACATATTTTATTGCTATGTGATGGTCTCACCACTCAGTGACATGTTGATCAGTATATTGATCAAATTAAACTGTATTCAAAACAATTTGTTTTTAAATGCAAATTAAATTGTACTTTTCTAAATAATTTTTAGCTGTGTAACAAAAGAGTTGAGACCTCTAGAATTACCTTCTTTTTTTTAATAAAAGGTAAATAATCATAAAAGCACAGGCCCACCAATTTGTAACAAGCCTATAAATAAAATTACAGCTCTTTTTCAGATATATTGTATCTTATTTTCATGTAACCCTTGAAAGTTACAAAATAACTTTAAGTAACAAACCCAAAGGTGCACAGGACTTTGTCAAAACCTAGTCTGATTTTGTTACTGCTCTTCCCAGGACCTTTCTTTGTAAAAGTGTTATGCTAGTCTGAGGTAAATCATTTATCAAAGGCAGCCGTTGCCATTACAACCTAGGCAACAGTGATTCTACCAATGTATATGAACAAACTCAAGGGAGTGAGGGAGGAGCAGCTGATTATCGCCAATATCATCACGTTACTATTCAGGCAGCAGCAAATGTGCATTGGGAAGTGGGGGACAGAAGTCAGGTTTTCCCACTATTCAATTTTTCCCAAATTTCCTAAAACCCCAACATACAAACACAAATTATACACTGGAGATCATTCCACACACATTAATTAGTTGCTGAAATTTGGTTCAGATTCCCCTTTTACCTTGAGCAAAAAGGTGAGACACAAAGTAAAGAAGTGATCTGAGACAGCTAATTATATGTGTTTCTAGAAGCAACACCTATAGTTAAAGTTGCCTAACACATTCTCTTAAAAACTCTTATTTTCAGTGGCTTATAATGGAAGTAGCCCAGGGAGTTGCAGCTGTCATGCAGCTGTTCCAGGAGGCACTATAGACAGCTGCAATCCACAGGGCCCTGGGCTGGAACCCGGAGTAGAGGGTGGGTCTGGGTTCCCCCCAAATCTCTCAACTCCTAATCAGATACAGGAGGAATTGACCTGGACTGTGGGTTCTACCAGAGAAGGTCTCTGGGCTGTTCCCTGACCCACATGGTGAATCTCTGAGGTGAACAAATCCACCAGTAAGCGCAGGGCCCACCAAGATAGAGGAGGAACTTTGTTACAGTACCTATTGGGACCCCTGCCTCAGTCAAAGCACAGGATGGACCGTGAATGACACATCTGTAAGATGTTTTCTTGTGGTTAAGGTACTTGTCTGAAAGCTAGGAGAGTTGAATTCTATTTCTGGCTCCATCACAGACTTCCTATGTTGAATAAGACAATCATAGCGTATATGCACAAGGGCACTGGATTAACATGGCATGAGCAAGCTTCATCTCAGCATTTCAGTACGCAACTTTGCAACAACAACATTACATACAAAAAACTATTAAAACCAAATCTTCTCATAAACCAAAGAGACAGAAGCAATGAGTTTCTTTCTTTCCTTTTTCCTAGAAGCCACCCGATCATATCAGTAGAGTTCTAGACTATGACTCAATCTATCAATTCAGATTTCACTAATATATTCCAGAACCCAACCTTTATCAGTGGGTAGTACTATCAGGTTATTTCACAGTATCACCCATCCACATCATGGGAGACCTTTCCAGAAGGAAGGATGTGAATATCCGACACAGGTCCAACACCACAACATCATCCTTCAAATTTTGCCCTTGCATACTTAAGAGCATACAGAAATTTTGAGAGAATCCAAACTGTGCCCTGCAAATTTGGTACAAGCTCTTCATTCACCCAACATAAAACATGCAATAATCAGCAAGCCATTGCCTGATGTAGCCTACTCACCTAATACCACCCATTGTCTCATCTTAATCTCTTCTGAGCAAGTTGATCAAGATAAAGAGCAACAGCTAGTGTCAACTAAACATATCCACTGCAAACATCCTTGACCCTTCCCAATTGTCTTCAGGCTGGGATTTGGAACAAAGGCGGCTCTTGTCACACAGATGGACAAGGGGCAAACATTCATATACTTAGTTCTGTTGATCACTCTGCAGCACCTGATACCTTTTAACATGAAATACTGCTATCTGGCCTGTGAGCTGAGGCAGACTGAGGTTTTGTGGGGCCCAGGGCCAGACCGGGAGGAGCACCAGGCTGGCAAGCAGAGCAGGGTCAGGGATCAGGGTGCCCAATTTTCTGGTCCCCCTCCCCAATTGGCTGGGGCTCATTCAGCCCAGCGGCTAATCCACCACTGCCTGTGAGACATTGCTGGGGTTAGTGGGAATGCAATGAGGTGGCTCAAATCCTTCCTCCAGACCACGCTTAGAGGAGAATGATAGGCAACTGATGTTCCAGCTCTAGAGTCCTGACCTGGGGAAAGTCAGTAAGAGGAATTCTCTCATTCAACATCTACACAAAGCCACTGGAATAAAAAAAAAATTAGTCACATCTGTTTGGTAACTGTTGTTCTTAGAGATGTGTTGCACATGTCCATTCCAATTTAGGTGACTCACAAAGCAGTTCCAGATGGAGTGAATATCAGAGGCTACCTAAACAAAGACTGCAGCACTACTCTCCCAAGTCTAGCATCATCTCTTGAGGCCTGAGAGAGCACAAAATGAGTGGTGATGGTATGAAGAGAAGACCAAGTTGCAGTCACTGATGGGAACATGACCTAAGAAAGCAGCCAACGTTGCTTGTGTTCTGGTAGAGCACACTAAAACTCTGAGGCTGCTGAGATTCCACCACATCTTTGCACAGTTGACTACAATCATAGAGCTGGAAAATAAAACAAGAACAAATCCTCCCTCTACCAGAGGATGGAATGCAGAGATAGCTGCCATTTGAACGCTCTGGGAACTGACAGAGTCCTTTTCCCATGAGGTGATGCAGGTAATCCAGAATAAACTAAATAGGAGCCCAGGAAGGAGAAATATCTTTCTGCTGGGACCATACAGAAAACATCTTCCATTTCTTGAGGTAGTATAACTGGTGGAGAGATTTCAGACATTTAAAAGAACATTCTGAACTCCAAGGGAAAAAAGTCTGCTCAGTGACTGGACTCCCCCACATGTAGACTGAGGGGTTGAGATGCAGAATCTGGCTGTGGTCCTGGAAAACTATGTCAAACTGAAAGACTCAACAGGTCCAAGAACTGAAACTGATGAGGTCAGGCTGGTGCTATCAAAATTAGCATAGTGTGATCCTGTCTGAGGTTGAACAAAACTCTCAGCACAGTGGGTATGGGAGGAAAAGTGTATAGAAGTTTCCCTCTCCAAAAGAAGTAGGAAGGCATCTGGCTGTGACCTGCAGTTGAACTGAACTGATGACACTTCCTGTTTTGTTGGCAAATAGGTCCACTTCTGGCACTCCCCCAATCTGAAGAATGGACTTTGCTATGTCAGGTCTGAGGGATCATTCCTGCTCTCTGCTGAACACTCGGCTGAGATGGTCTACTAGACAGTTCTGGTGACTGGGGGGGGTGAGATGCTTTGAGAGTAGTTCTGGTTTTGGATGCAGAAAGCCCACAAGTTCATTGCTTCTTGATGGAGGAGCTCTGACCTGGCACCTCTGCTTGTTTAGATAAAACATGACAGCAGTGTTGTTGGTGAGCACTTGCACAGAACAACCTTTAATGTAGGGAAGAAATAAACTTGATGATCCAGGTAGATTGCTTGACATTCTCAAACACTGATGTGGAGAGAGAGAGAGAAAGAGAGAGTCCTGAGCTGATCAGAGACCCTGAGTCTGAAAGTCTCCTAAATTAGCTCTCCAGCTGGGGGTGGGGGGAAAAGCATCTGAGAGTAGGATCATGGAGAAGAGGACTGGGGCAACAGGAACCCTGCTGCATACATTGACAGGGGCCATCCACCCAGCCACAGATGGCTAAACATTTGCAGGCACATGAGTTAGCATGTCCAGTGGATGATGAGAGGGAGACTAGACAGACTTCAACCACCTCTGCATGACTCTGAGGTGAAGTCTGGCATAGGGAGTCATGTATGTGCAAGATGACGTGACCTAGAAGTTTTAGGCAGTTTCTCACTGTCATATGAGGTTATGCCTTGAAGTCTTTACATAGGTCCAATATCTCCTGGAACCTCATCTGAGAATATGCTCTCATAGGGGTCAAGTTGTCATCCAGTTATGGGTACACCTGGACCCCTCCCTTCCTGAGATGTGCTGCAGCTAGTGTCATGCATTCTGTGAGGACTTGAGGGGCTTGTGACAGGTCAAAGGGGAAGACCATAAACTGATAATCAACAGCGGACCTTAAGAACCAGCTTTGATTCTAGTGAATAGCCAGATGGAAGCAGACATCCTTGAAGTTGAAGGCAGCAAACTAGTGATTGCGATCTAGGAATGGGACAACAGATGCTAGGGTACCCACATGAAACTTTAGCTTTTTTTTTTTTTTGATGTATCTGTTGAGGTTTTGCAGGTCTAAAATGGATCTGAGGCCTCCTTTGGACTTTGACATGAGTAAATAATGGGAATAGAATCCCTTGTTATGAAGCTGAGAGGTAGTTCCTCTACTATAGCCCCTAGCCATAACAAAGACTAAACTTCTTGAATGAGTATGATCATGTGAGAATGGACCCTGAAAAGGGTTGGTGGGGGGATAGAGGTGAATTGCAGGGTATATCCCAGTTCCATCATGATTAGAACCCAATCAATCTTTGTAATACGGTCCAAGAATTCAAGAAGTAAAATAACCCGCTCCCAAAGAGGGAGTGAGGAACCATAGATACTGTTTGTGATCATTCCTTAAAGATACAATTAGAAAGACAATTTAGGTAAGTATAGAAAATCTGAAACAGTAACTGTTACACAATCTATTTTCATTGTTCTCTTTTACCTCTTCAATAGATCAAATTTCCAAAAACAAGATAGAGACGTAACTCTTATGCTTATCACTGGAGGCATCAGATGAAATTCAGAGAAGGATAACTGCAGTCACCAAAAACTGCACGATATGATGAAAGAAATGACTAATGCCGACAACACTGGACCTTTCAGATCAGAGCTTTCAGCTTTACTTCTATTTTAGCTTAGCATGTGCTGGTCAAGATCCAATACAAAGTAGGAGGTAAGTGGATAAAGGATTTTCTGCAACAGATGGAGGAGGTGAGGAAGAAAAGAGGCTGATTTACAGAGGGGAATATGAGCATATTATGGGCTGCCTCATGTGTAAGGGCAAGTTATTTGTAACAATTTTATAACTTACTAATCAAAAATAACCATTTCTATACCTTTAAAAATCTTAAAAAGAATATCATAAAATATATTAATGCATAAGAAATAAAATAAGATCAGTGCTAAATAACAGACTACATGTAAAGTGACTTATGCTACTCAGATGTGCCACTCCATCTCGGCTCACACTCACCGTCGCTTCATTGTCAGGACTCCCACTACATTCCCACGCTAAGGCCAGCCTATCTTAATGCCCCTGCCCCCTCCCTGGGAAAAAAACCCCTCTCCTATCAGAGTCCTCTCTCTCTCTGTGGTCCTGTCTAGATTATAATGAAACTGTGTTCACAAGTCTATAGCACAGTTTTGGGAACTTGTATAGAACATTAACATCTTTGGTCAAAAGCAGCAAAGAATCCTGTAGCACCTTATAGACTAACAGACGTTTTGGAGCATGAGCTTTCGTGGGTGAATACCCACTTCACCCACGAAAGCTTATGTTCCAAAACGTCTGTTAGTCTATAAGGTGCTACAGGATTCTTTGCTGCTTTTACAGATCCAGACTAACACGGCTACCCCTCTGATCTTTGGTCAAGAAAACTGTTTTAATATCCTGCTAACAAGGCACATATTTAAACATGGTTTCTGATAACAGTGTGTGAGTGTAGGAAGGGCCTATGAAACTCTTCAGTCTCTTGCATCTCTCTCAGTTCACACTGTAAATTCCTTTGCGCTCTCCTCTATCTCCTCTGTGACCATAGGCCCCCTATATCCTCTCATCCTCCCTTTCTGTTTGGAGAGTCTCTTTCCTATATATCCCCTTATTCAGTAGCAGCCAACCCTCAGCCAAAGAGCCATTTCATTGCCAAGCTGTCACAGCTCCAAGAAATGGTTAAACATGATACAATTTTATAATCTCATTACATATATTGAATACAATAACAACACCACGTTGTATATAGCTCTTTATATGCTCAAAGTACTGTAAAGAAAGTAAGAAATTAGCCTAATGAGACAAGTACACAGTGATATCCCAATTTTACAGCTGGGGCAACAGAGACAGAATGGTTAAGTGACTTGCCGAAGGTCACACATCAAGTCATCAGCAGAACCAGGCTTAGAAGTTAGTACTTCCTGCTTCCCAACACTGTGCCCATTTCTCCAGACTACTATGCCTGAAAGAAGAGTTAAATAAAAGTTAAAACAGAAGCTGGATTAGCACCTGATGCCAAGAGGAAACCTTCTTTCCATTCACTACCAGAGCTTCAGTCAGGGCCGGCTCTAGGCCCCAGCACGCCAAGCGCGTGCTTGGGGCGGCATGCTGCAGGAGGCACTCTGCCGGTTGCTGGGAGGGCGGCAGGCGGCTCCGGTGGATCTCCTGCAGGCATCCCTGTGGAGGGTCCGCTGGTCCCGCAGCTCCGGTGGAGCATCCGCAGGCACGCCTGCGGGAGGTCCACCGGAGCCGCAGGACCAGCGGACCCTCCACAGGAACGCCTGCGGGAGATCCACCGGAGCCGCGGGACTGGCGAGTGGCAGAGCACCCCCCACGGCGTGCCACCATGCTTGGAGCGGTGAAATGGCTAGAGCCAGCCCTGGCTTCAGTTTCCATCTTTATACTGACTATGCTTTTTGAAGTACTTGCAGATGTATTTTTCATATTGTCAAATTTTATGTTACATCTTCAAACACTTTCAGCCACTTCTGCAAATAACCCTAATTACTATGAGTTTAACAGTAAAACTGACAGCCCAAAACTTCCAGCTTCTTATTAAATACCTGTTATACAAGTTATCAGTTACCACAACTCTAATTTCAATTACTGTTCTGTAATTACCCTCCATTACAGCAACTCTCAAAGTTCAGACATCAAAGCAGAAGGTTTCACTCATCTTAGTTGTCTTCCGGCACTAATACACATTTAACACATCTTTGTATCTATGTTGTCTTTGTTTTTTCTGTATAGCACCATATTTTCATGAGGCAACAGCCAACCTGTTGTCAGGATGTTATTTAATTTACCTTTGTTCATGAAGACATTTTCAAGGTCCTTCTGAATGACAAGCTTAACGCAAATGTAAAAGATTAACTATCTTACTTGTCTATTTCTTAAAGAATTAATTAGAGAAGGTGTAACAGCACCAACTCAGAAGACAGTGCTTAAAGTCAGTGTAAAGCAAGGCATGCATCATAGAAGTTTTAATTAGAGTTTAGCAGTTAATGAAAGTTTCTATAGTATTAAACATTTTGTTTTATCAGTCTCCTTCTAGTGAACTAATAGTGGACTGAGGGAAAAAATCAATTTTAGACTTTCCTCATGATATTTTCTATTTTCTAACCTAAAAGCCTTGTTTTCAGATTATTAGTAACAAAGATAACATCCTTGTCATAGGACAGCCCCACCTGGAGTGCTGTCCTGCAGCAGACCCAGCAGGACAGGTACACCTGTCTCAATCTCCCCTTTCAGGGTCCTACAAAACAGTCAAAATAGTCTTGCCCTTGTGGGGTTAATTTATTACAAAAGTCCCACGCACAAGCCATAAGAAAACAAATCCTAGCACAAAGTCCCACAACCATAATCCAGACATTACATCAAATACAACACTGGCATCCCTCATCATACACTAGCTCTCTGCCAGTCTTCTCCCATCCTTGTACCAGGACAGCCACCCCAACTCATCCACCTGGAATGCAACCCCCCTTTTCTCAATAGGAATCCCTACAGTCTCTCTGCTGGGTGGTCATCTTTATAAGGAGAGCATCCTTCACTCCCCCTGGCCCTCTCATGGTTCCTTTATGTCCAACTCTCTAGGACAGAGACAGACATCAGCAGGTAAGTCATCCCAGCCCTCTGCTGCTCCCATTCTTTCAGCCCTATGTGGGCTTTGGCTTCTGCTCAGAGCCAGCAGACATCTTCTGCTGCTCCTGCCTTCAGTTCTCTGGCCCTGGCTGTCTGGCTTGGGGAAGTCAGCCAGTAAATCCCTCTTACTGTTTTCTTTGACTTCAGTCTTTCCCCCAGGAAACAGCTTCTACTTCCTTCCAGGACCTTTCATTGTCCCCTGATCTCTAGCAGCCCTCATCTGCCTCCACTCCCACACGGGCAACTCTGATTCACCAAGTCTGTCTCATGGGGTCACTCCCTGACCTTGCATAGCCCCCACGTGCTCTTCTGCCTTCTTAATTGGCCAAATGGGAGCAATTGCTCTGTTGCAGGGAGCCAGACCTGCTTTAATCATAGGGGTCAGCCACCTTGTCCTATATCTGTTTTTAGGGGGTGAGAATTCTCCAATAAAAGTTGCTCAAGACTCTTGTCTTTTTATCCATCCCATTAAAAAAAATCAATTAATTTAGTTATTTTTGCTCAAGAAAATTTCCATCTGCAATCATTAAAAATCAAGGAAGTTGCATGTAAAGAACATATTAGCATCCGCATAAAGTAACTCACATAAGTTATCCCTCAAACATCATAATAGCTGAATGCAGTCAAAGAGTTCTCATTTATAATAAATCCAGACTCCTCTCTATTCTCCTCCTGGGATCTCCCACTAAAGAAGCGAAGCTAGCCAAAAAGACCAAAGCCAAGAGGGGAAAAAATATGTTTAATTACTTTAATCTATTTAATTGTTCATTTGTTGCCACTTCCTTCAGTTTTAGGAATGCAGTGTCAAAAAATCATAATGTTTGGTAATGACTAATCATCTGTTTGCAGTATTGATCAGCAGCTTTCACATCTTCTCCACTTAGAATGAAAAATAACTACCTAAGGAATTGAATACTGGAAAGACTGAAAAATGAGATATCAGCCAACTTTTTATTTATTTATATAATAAAAAAATCACATTATCAGAGGCCCTGCCCCCTTTCCAGATGTTCATAGAGTTTAGTAAATGAAGCCCTACTAATTGCTCAAAACTTCTAATGCTTCCCCCTCTTCAATATCCAATGGCTGTGGATTCTTCACACTACCTACTAACTTGTCTCCAATCACTAGCATCTTGACCCATTCTTCTGCCCCTCTAGATATTTCTATAAGATGTTTTATTGCTTTCTCATAGGCACAAGAACCTTGACGTTCTTGTTACTTTTCTTTCAACTTTTCTGAGTACTTAAAAGTTTCAGTTAGACTCTGAAATCAGAAGCTAATGTTTCTAATATTAAAAACCTTTCCAATATAAGTTATGTCCATGTAAGTACTTCAGAGTGACATAGAAGTTCCAAAAATAAAAAAACCTGGAAGAACAAACAGTTTTTTTTTTGGAGTTGTGAGTGGAACCGACACACTGGAATTTTCATAATCCTGCCTGTTGCTATCAATTGCAAAATTAAATTAGCCACAGGGTCAAAGAGATAGGAGTCTGATGAACTTTCTTAAGGTTCTCTAGGTTTTAATCCTATTTGGATCAATCTGATTATGTGGAGAGGATCAAAGGTATCCATGGTGAATCTTAATAGGTCTCTTGTATCATGTCTGGGGAATCATTTTTCGGACTGACCAGTAACTACTCCATAAGGGGACCCCAGGGCTTTTAGATTCCCTACCACAGCGCTGGGAGCCTACCAGCTTTGGAAGTCCTGGCTCAAGCCATGACTCTCAGGCTCTAGGCTCCTGGCACTGCAGCTGGGAGCCTGGAAGTCCTGAGAACTCCAGCTCCAGTTGGGGCTCTCACGGCTTCCAAGCTCTCTACTGCTGAGACATACTTCCTGGCCATCTGAATCCCCAGGCTGCCTGACTCTCAGGCACCTGGCTCCCCAGGCTGTGGGAGTCAGGCAGCTCAGGGAGCCAGCTGACTCAGGAGTCTGGAAGCCCCAGGGTTCCCAGGTTTGGGATAGTCCACACGGCAGGGCTACCCTGGAGCTGTGGGTCCCAGGATCCTCAGCAGCTGCTGACATGATTCATGTCAAATTTCACTGATGTTTTTCAATAGCTGACCACAGTGAAATTGACATGAATTGTGTCATTTCCACTAAGCAGCTGCTGGGGATTGGGGAGCATATTTTGATTTGAAAACAAAATTTTTTTGCAAACCCCAGTTCACAAATAACTTTGAAAAAATTGGTTTAAAATTAAATTGAACTAAAAACCAATTTTCAAAATGTCAGAATTCCTTGCAATCTGGAAATTCAAAATGTTGGCAACCAGATTTGATGATGGCTTGCCCCAACGCTTGCAGATCTGTAGGAACACATTCTGGTTTAGCTCCCATTCCCCTGGGAAAAGAGATGTTTGATTCACAGTGATGGGGTATACAAACCCCACACTGGACAACAAGGGGTTAAAGAGCTGGTCTGGGCTCACTCAGCTCTGCCCTGCTACACTTGCAAGACATGTACAGGCTGGAGGAGGAATTGAAAGGGAAAGAGACAAGCTCATCACTGGGCAGACCAGTAACCCTCAACTCTTGAGGAAAGGCAGGAACTGCCCCAACAACTGTTGCCTGAAGGTCCCTCACTGAGGGAAGGGAGGGCCTGATCCTGATCCACACTGGTATTCACCTCTCTCTTTCATTAACTCTGTTTGCGTCAATTCCCCTTGCCTTTTCTTTACGGACTACCCCAGAAGGAGAGAGTTTTTGAAGTGACCTGGCTTAAGGACCAAGTCACAGGAAGAGGCAGACCACCACAGAGATAAAGCACCTAATGTAATGCCCCACAGGCCTGTAGAGCTACTAGGCTGCTGAAAGCTTCAGGTTGCCCCTCAGTGGCAGCAGTAACTAACCTGTGCTCCACTTCCCATGAAAAACTGGACACAGATCATACGCAGTTCCATCTCAAGGGTTTGACAGACAGCAGCCCCATGGCTCCTGATTGGCTCCCTGACCTTTATAAACTTAAGGGCATTTCAGGAAGTGTCCAGGCAACAGTGTGGATCGTCTGTAGTTGTCATGACTGTTCCTTGCTCTTGAATTCCTGGCTTGATTTGGACTTTGCCTCCTGAATCAGACCCTGAAATCTGACCCAAACTCTGATCCTTGGTATCAACCCTGGCCTAGACCTGACTATAAACTCCTTGGCTACTCCTAGCCTCAGGTTTGTCCCTGCTCTGACCCTTGGTGAATCCATGCTGACTGTTCCTGATCCCTTTCCTCTCCTCTAAGTGCTTCAAAATTGATTCCTTGAGGACCTGGTCCATGATTTTTCCAGGGACTGAGGTGAGGCTGACTGGCCTGTAGTTCCCTGGATCCTCCTCCTTCTCTGTTTTAAAGATGGGCACTACATTAGCCTTTTTCCAGTGATCTGGGACCTCCCCGGATCACCACGAGTTTTCAAAGATAATGGCCAATGGCTCTGCAATCACATCCACTAACTCCTTTTGCATCCTTGGATGCACATTATTAATAAACCCAGAGTAAGTGATTAATATGTGGGGGAGCAAACTGCTGTGCATATCTCTCTATCAGTGTTATAGAGGGCGGACAATTTACCCTGAATTTACCTTATGAATTTACCCTGTATAAGCTTTATACAGAGTAAAACAGATTTATTGGGGGGTTGAATCCCATCAGGAACTGGGTGTCTGGGTGCTGGAGATAAGTAACCTGCTGAGCTGTTTTCAGTTAAGTCTGCAGCTCTGGGGGGCGTGGACCAGACCCTGGGTCTGTGTTGCAGCACACTAGTGTGTCTGGCTCAGCAAGACAGGGTTCTGGAAGTCTGCAGCTGGCAGGGAAAACGGGCTCAGAGTTAATTTCAGCACATCAGGTGACAGTCCCAAGGGGATCTCTGTGACCGAACTTGTTACACCTCCAGCGTATCTACCTATCCACCCATCTTAGTATCTTCCGCGAACTTGCTAAGGGTGCAATCCATCCCATCATCCAGATCATAAATGAAGATCTTGAACAAAACCAGCCACAGGACTGACCCCTGGGGCACTCCGCTTGATACCAGCTGCCAACTAGACATGGAGCCATTGACCACTACCTGTTGAGCCCAACGATCTAGCCAGCTTTCTATCCATCTTAAAGTCCATTCATTCGATCTATACTACTTCAACTTGCTTGCAAGAATACTGTGGGAGATCATATCAAAAGCTTTGCTAAAGTCAAGGCATATCACATACACTGCTTTCTCCATATCCACAGAGCCATTTATCTCATCATAGAAGGCAATCAGATTGGTCAAGCATGACTTGCTCTTCGTGAATCCATGTTGACTGTTCCTGATTACCTTCCTCTCTTCCAAGTGCTTCAAAATGGATTCCTTGAGGACCCACTCCATGATTTTTTCAGGGATTGAGGTGAGGCTGTAGTTCCTCAGATTCTCCTTCTTCCCTTTTTCAAAGATGGGCAACATATTTGCCTTTTTCCAATCGTCTGGGATCTCCCCCGATCACCATGAGTTTTCAAAGATAATGGCCAATGGCTCTGTAATCACATCAGCCAACTCCCTCAGCACCCTCAGATGCATTGCATCTGGCCCCATGGACTTGTGCATGTCCAGCTTTTCTAAATAGTCCTGAACCTGTTCTTTCACCACTGAGGGCTGCTCACCTCCTCCCCGTACTGTGCTGCCCAGTGAAGCAGTCTGGGAGCTGATCTTGTCTGTGAAGACCGAAGGAAAAAAAGCATTGATACTTCAGCTTCTTCCACATCATCTGTCACTAGGTTGCCTCCCCCATTCAGTAAGGGTCCCACACTTTCCCTGACCATCTTCTTGTTGCTAACATACCTGTAGAAATCCTTCTTGTTGCCCTTCACATCCCTTGCTAACTGCAACTCCATTTGTGCTTTGGCCTTCCTGATTACATCCCTGCATGCTTGAGGCATATTTTTATACTCCTCCCTGGTCATCTGTCCAGGTTTCCACTTCCTGTAAGCTTCCTTTTTGTGTTTAAGCTCACTGAAGATGTCTCTATTAAGCCAAGCTGGTCGCCTGCCACATTTGCTATTCTTTCTGCATACTGGGATGGTTTGTTCCTGCACCATCAATAAGACTTCTTTAAAATATAGCTAGCTCTCCTGGACTCCTTTCCCCCTCACAGGGGATCCTGCCCATCAGTTCCCTGAGGGAGTCAAAGTCCGATTTTCTGAAGTCCAGGGTCTGTATTCTGCTGCTCTCCTTTCTTCCTTTTGTCAGGATCCTGAACTTGACCATCTCATGGTCACTGCCCAGGTTGCCACCCACTTCTACTTCCCCTACCATTTCTTCCCTGTTTGTGAGAAGCAGGTCAAGAGGAGCATGACCCCTAGTTAGTTCCTCCAGCACTAACACCAGGAAGTTGTCCCCAACACTGTCCAAAAACTTCCTGGATTGTCTGTGCACTGTTGTATTGCTCTCCCAGCAGATGTCAGGGTGATTGAAGTCCCTCAGGAGAACTAGGGCCTGTGATCTGGAAACTTCTGTTAGTTGTCCAAAGAAAGCCTCATCGACCTCTAGTGGTCTACAGCAGGCGCCCACCATGACATCACCTTTGTTGCTCTCACCTTTAAATTTAACCAAAAGACTCTCTACAGGCTTTTCTCCAGTTTCATACTGGAGCTCTGAGCAATCATACTGCTCTCTTACATATAGTGCAACTCCTCCACCTTTTCTCCCACACCTGTCCTTCCTGAACAGTTTATACCCATCCATGACAGTGCTCCAGTCATGTGAGTTACTCCACCAAGTCTCTGTTATTCCAGTCACATAACAGTTCCTTGACTGTGCCAGGACTTCCAATTCTTTCTGCTTGTGTCCTAGGCTTCTTGCGTTCGTGTACAGGCACCTAAAATAACTAGTCGATTGCCCTACTTTCTCGGTATGAATCAGGAAGCCTCCCCTGTTGCACCCTCCATGTTGTGTTTCCTCTCAGTACCCCACTTCCCTCAGGGCTTAGGGCTCCATCCCTCGCCGAACCGAGTTTAAAGCCCCTCCCAACCAACTAGGTTAGCCAGCCTGCCCACAAAGATGCTCTTCCCTATCTTTGTTAGGCGGATCCAATCTCTTCCTAGCAATCTTTCCTGGAACAACATCCCATGGTCGAAGAATCCACAGCCCTCTCTCCAACACCACCTGCTCAACCATGCCTTTACCTCCACAATTCGATGGGCCCTACCTGGGCCTTTTCCTTCAACAGAGAGGATGGACAATAACACGACTTGCGCCTCAAACTCCTTGATCCATCTTTCCAGAGCCACATAGTCTGCAGTGACCCACTCAAGGTCATTCTTGGCAGCATCATTGGTGCCCATGTGGAGAAGTAGGAAGGGGTAGCGGTCTGAGGGCTTGGTCAGTCTCGGCAGTCACTCTGTCACATCCTGAATTCTAGCTCTAGGCAAGCAGCACACTTCTCGAGTATCCCGGTCTGGATGGCAGATGGATGACTCTGTCCCCCTTAGGAGGGAGTCCCTGACCATCACCACCTGTCTCCTCCACATGTGAGTGGTGGTTGTGGAGCCCCCATCCTTAGGACAATGCATCCCATGCCTTCCAGTCAATGGCTTCTCCTTCTGATCCCTTCCTTCAGATGACTCTTCCAAACCATTCTCTGCTGTAGTACCTGTGTAGAGAGCCAGAAAACTGTTTCTTACCTCTTTTGGCATTAGGGGTACATGAGTTCTCCTCTTTCTTCTTCTGGAGGTCAAATGCTGCTAATTTTCTTCCCTGTTCTGCACTGTGCACTCTGATTCTTCAGCATGCTGTGCCTACAGTACCAAATGCTGACTTCTATCCAGACAGTGAGCATTTTCTCTGATGCAATGTGGGATTGATACTTGGGTCTCTAGTCCTTTAACCTTCTCTTCCAATATCGAGACCAGCTTGCACTTCGTACAGATGAAGTTGCTTCTGTCCTGTGGAAGAAAGACAAACATGGCACATCCTGTGCAGGCCACAACAGCTGATCGCTCACTATCCATATTGTCTTCCTACTAAGAGTCTCTTCAGAATTTGTATTTACTGCTCAGAGAAGCCTGAAAGGCAAAAACTCTGTGGGAACTCCCCTCAGGCAAACTCCCAGGCAAACTCCCTCTCCTCTGTTTGCCTCTCCTCTGCTAACTCGGTTTGCAACTGGCTGCTTTTTTATAAGGTTGCTGGCTCGCAGCAGTTGCCTTAGCTCAAAGCCTTCCCTCAAATCAACCACTCAGGGTCCACCTGGAACAAAGCACTCTCAATTCACACTTTTAAAACAAACAACCACAGGGTCAAACAGTCCCTGCAACTAGCACCAGTCAAACAAATGGTCACAGCAGACAGACACTCAGATATTCACCCCACTGGCTCACAACACAGCCCCCCCAAATGCAGCACTCTTCAAAGGTCCTCTCCAATGGTCCCCAGGCAAACTCCCTCTGTTTGCCTCTCCTCTATTTGCCACTCATTAGCTACATTCATGGGGAATTCAGAGCATTTTACATATCCAAAAGAGAAATATGTAAAGGAGAGAAATGATGAACAGCCCATTAGTACTACTCCTAATTATGAAAAGGAAATGCAGAAAGTCAAGCCATTTTCAACAACTCTGTGCTGGTGGTCTGAGAAGAACGGACAATGATGTAATGATCAACGTTGTACACTGTGTAAAGTCAGGGATCAAAAAATAGTGTGTATAATTTTTTCTGTTAAAGTGTTTTCTCTCTGCCATTGGAGAATAGCTTGCTTCTCAGAGCAAATTTCAAACTTGAACAGGCTGACAAAAGAAATGTGGAAATTGAACACACAGGCAGATGGGAAAAAAAACATTTGTACAGAATTATGCCTTGTGAGAAAACCTGGGAAATATGGATGTGGATAATCTAAATTCGGAAAGAAGTAAAAAAACCAGAATGTTGTTTTGAAAGAAGTGTTAGGCCTACTTCTCTACACCTATAAACCACATTCTGATTTCATATGAAATACGCCCTGCATTGAGCCCAATGCCCAGAATGAGAACAACGTAGCACCAATAGATTCTATAAAGAACCTTGAGCAAAGGCCAAAAATCTGTAATCTAAAGGGTAAAAAAGTCAATTTGGCAGTTCTGTAATGAAAAAGCGGTTAAAGGGAGGAGGAAAGAAAAGGTGGTTTGACAACAATAAGGACTGGTCGAGCAACATAGCTCCATGGGTGACATAAGGATGTCAACTTGGGTGGTATGCTGTGTTCTTATAGCCCTTTTGGTCCCAGGATATTAGAGAGACAAGATGGGTGAGGTAATGTCTTTTATAGTTGGTTCGGTAAAAGATATTACCTCACCCACCTTGTCTCTCTAATTCCGGTGGTGGTGATTTGCAGACTATCCCTTAGTAAAGCAACACAAAACAACTTAGTTTTGAGGAAAAAATAGTCTAAGTGTGTGTAGCGTGACTGCTGATAGTCTGTGGTGGGAATTAGCTGGCAGTCGATATTTATTTACTATTTTCTACAGACAAAATACAAGCCCCTCCTGTGTCCAAAGTCAAATGCAAAGCTAAAGTTCAAAATGAAAATTAATCAGGTTTCTTGCCAACAGAGTCTTACTCTGCTATATTGCCTCAAACAGAGTCTGTTCCTTGTGTTACTTTAATCCCAGAGTAAATGAATCCCAAAACTAAGGCTAGGCAAAGTAGTGTGTCAATTACTGGCAATGCTCAGCCATCCAAAATCCAATCATTATTTTCAACTGAATTTGGATGACCTACTTGGTTTTCCCAGTAGAGCCATTAAAGGAGTGCCACAGGTCAAATCAGGCTGGCTCATGATGACTTGGCAAGCTAGCACTCATTTGTGGTTATTGCCATCTTGTGCTCCAAGATCCAAACTTTTCTTTTCTTTTAAAATGGTGCCTAGTACTTATGGTTGGGGAAAAAATGCAGTGTGAACCATCTGCAAACCAACAAAATCCCCAAAAGCAACAGCTCTTTGTTTTAAAAGATAATCACTATACCTAGTGGCAAATTATGAATGAAATGTAATAAATTTGTGTTCTGTAGTAATGAAAACAAACCACCAATATCCACAAGTATGATTTATTTTTCCCCAAGGGTACACTTTTATTGAAACTAAAACTTCTAGAATGAAAAGTAAGTGGAAATAAAGTGTACAGCAATTTAAAGGAACTAAGAGTCAGTTATAAGTAAACTGAACTGCACTAGAATGGTAAAGTATGTCAGCCATAGAGTAGCAGAGAGAGACAATTTCTCTGATGTTATCCTGAGTTGCTTAGAATGGCATATAAAGAGTGTCATAATGAATTTGGTCAAGATAAACTTTGTTTTTTGTCATTGCTATATATGGAAAGTAGACTTCAGTCATCTTTTGTGTCAAAGATTACTGACTTCACAAGAGTTTTTTTTAGACTTTTAGATGTCTAAATTTTTATTTATTTATTTATAGACCTTCCCACAGGTTGGCAAGCAAGGATAGTAACATTCTCTAGTTGTGTCTTTAATTCCTGCCCCATCCCCTCTTCCTGGCAAAATACCTTCTTTTGTTATTTATGAATATGTCTTTGCTTTAAAAGTTTCACTGCCCCGCATTACTTTGGTATGTTCCTGACTTGTTTGACACTACAACTGCACACATGCTGATAATCAATGTCAAAATGGGCACGGTTCTTTTTCAAAATAACACCTCTGTATGTCTTCCTCTGATTTTTTGGGCATTAAAGTTCATTATTCAACACATCTTCTTTGGGAAAATGGTGACCTCCACGTTTAGGATGTGTCCTGTCCAGCGAAGCTGTGCTTACATAAGAATTGCATCAACAATGGTTGTGCAATCTCTTAGCAGAACCTGATTATTAATGATTTTATCTTGCTACTTTACATTCAGAATAGCTTGAAGATAGTGTTGATGGAATTTTTCCAGCCCTTTGATGTTCCAGCAATAGCTTGCATATTTTTCACAACTGGAAAATAAAGTGGATACCACCACAGTGCAGTAAACATAGTCTATGAGTATACTGTCATAACAGCAAACTAATTGGGTCAAATTCTTTTCTGGCATAACTTCATTGGCTTCAATGGAATTATTTGCCAGCAAAGAATTTGGCCTACCATGTGTGGTAACTCCCTCTCTCTTTCTCTCTCTTTTTTAAACTTTTTATTAGCATTGGCAATTTTGACAAAACTTGTCCAAGGTAAGTGAAATGTTTTATTCCATTAATTTTGGCATGACTGTTCACAAAGTTGGCAAATATACGTAAGATCTTATGCACATTTACTCTATTTTCTTCAGTTTGTTGGTAAAGTCCATAGATTTTACCTTCCTCAGAAAATTTGATGATGATGGAGGTCTTCTGGAGTTTGTATAGGTAGGGCAAAATCATTTCCATAAAGAAACTAACACATTAGCTCCTTAGTTACTTAGTTACAGGTATTCAGTCTGCTCAGATGAAAGAGTTGATCACATGTTCAAAATATAATAAAATTCCTAGTACCATCTCTCTAATTGCAGTAATAATTGCTGGTGCTAAGTTGCATCCAAAGTGATTCAATGCTCACAGGGTATGTCTACACTACGGGATTATTCCGATTTTACATAAACTGTTTTTTTAAAACAGATTGTATAAAGTCGAGTGCACGCGGCCATACTAAGCACATTATTTCGGCAGTATGTGTCCATGTACCGAGGCTAGCGTTGATTTCCAGAGCATTGCACTGTGGGTAACTATCCCGTAGCTATCCCATAGTTCCCACAGTCTCACCCGCCCACTGGAATTCTGGGTTGAGATCCCAATGCAAAAACAGTGTCGCAGGTGATTCTGGGTAAATGTCATCACTCAATTCTTTCTCCGTGACAGCAATGGCAGACAATCATTTCGCGCCCTTTTTCCCTGGATTGCCCTGACAGACGCCATAGCATGGCAACCATGCAGCCCATTTAGCGTTTTGTCACTGTCACCGTATGTGTATTGGATGCTGCTGACAGACGCAGTACTGCAGTGGTACACAGCAGCATTCGCCTTTGCAAGGTAGCAGAGACAGTTACCAGCTATAGCACCATCTGCAGTTGGAAATTGGCAATGACGTTTATCAGTCATTTTGCACCGTTTGCAATTGGAAATTGGCGATGACGGTTTTCAGTCCTTTTATACTATCTGCTGCTGTCATGGGTGCTCCCGGCTGGCCTCGCTGAGATCGGCCGGGGGCGCACAGACAAAAATGGGAATGACTCCCCAAGTCATTCCCTTCTTTATGTTTTGTCTAAAAATAGAGTCAGTCCTGCCTAGAATATGGGGCAAGTGTACTAGAGAACCAGAGAGCACAGCCGCTCCGGGTCAGAGCCCCAGAGATCCCGCAAAAATGATGATGCCATGCTAGGGGGTGCCCCTGCAATGACCCCACCCATTGCTTCCCTCCTTCCCCAACCCTTCTGGGCTACCATGGTAGTGTCCCCCTCAT
The DNA here is from genome assembly GCF_025201925.1 of Gopherus flavomarginatus. Classification (NCBI taxonomy): domain Eukaryota; kingdom Metazoa; phylum Chordata; order Testudines; family Testudinidae; genus Gopherus; species Gopherus flavomarginatus. Next base: position 25,851,792 of record NC_066619.1, read on the forward strand.
TTGTGTGATGAAGTAATAAAGAATGCAGGAATAAGAAACACTGACTTTTTAGTGAGATAAAATGAGGGGGAGGCAGCCTCTCGCTGCTATGATAGTCCAGGCAGTACAGATTCTTCATCAGACATAAAAGCGGGGGACTGATGGAGCTCAGCCCCCAGTTGCTATGATGAGGATGGTTTTCAATCCTTTTGCACCATCTGCCTGGAATGACCAGGAGTCATTCCCATTGTTTCTCAGGCGCCCCCGGCTGACCTCACAGAGGCCATCCAGGTGCACTCATGGGATGATGAGGACTGTTTTCCACCATTTTGCATCATCTGCCATCAGGAAAGGAAGGGGAGGGGATGCTGCTGTTCAGCGCCACAGCACTGCATCTACCAGCAGCATGCAGTAGACATACAGTGACATTGAAAAAAGGCAAGGAATGATTTTTTCCCCTTTTCTTTCATGGGGGGGAAGGGGGTAGATTGACGAGATATACCCTGAACCACCTGGGACAATGTTTTTGACCCTTCAGGCACTGGGAGCTCAGCTAAGAATGCAAATGCTTTTCAGAGACTGCGGGGATGTGGGATAGTTGGAGTCCTCAGTCCCCCCTCCCTCCTTCCATGAGCGTCCATTTGATTCTTTGACTTTCCGTTACGCTTCTCACGCAGCACTGTGTTGAGTCCCTGATGTGGCCTCTGTCTGGAGATTTTTACAAATGCTTTGGCATTTCGTCTTCTGGAACGGAGCTCTGATAGAACAGATTTGTCTCCCCATAAAGCGATCAGATCCAGTATCTCCCGTACAGCCCGTGCTGATCAGCGCTCCATGCTGGGCAAACAGGAAATGAAATTCAAAAGTTCGCGGGGCTTTTCCTGTCTACCTGGACAGTGCATCCAAGTTCAGATGGCTTTCCAAAGCAGTCACAATGGTGCACTGTGGGCAGGGCCGGCGCTACCATTTAGGCAACCTAGGCAATCGCCTAGGGTGCCAGAATAAATGGTGGGCACCGTTTTGCCGGAGGGGGCAGCAGACGGCGCCGGCAGGGGCGGCAGGCGGCTCCGGAGGAGCTGCCGCAGTGGTGCCTGCAGAGGATCCGGTGCTCCGTGGCTCCAGTGGAGCTGCCGCAGTCATGCCTGCGGGCGGGCGGGCGGGCGGCTGCTTGCGCAGCTCCGGTGGACCTCCTGCAGGCACGACTGTGGCAGCTCCACCGGAGCCACGGAGCACCGGACCCTCCGCAGGCACCACTGCGGCAGCTCCACCGGAGCCGCGGGACCAGCGCGCGGGGTGGCGAAATTGCTGTCCGCCTAGGGTGCTCAAACCTCTAGCGCTAGTCCTGACTGTGGGATACCGCCTGGAGGCCAATATCATCGAATTGCGGCCACACTAACCCTAATCTGACATGGCAATACCAATTTCAGCGCTACTCCCCTCGTTGGGGAGGAGTACAGAAATCGGTTTTAAGAGCCCTTTATATTGATATAAAGGGCTTCATTGTGTGGATGGGTGCAGGGTTAAATCGGTTTCACGCTGCTAAATTCAGTATAAACGTGTAGTGTAGATCAGGCCACACACAGCCTTGTTCATTTTCATTTGACATTGCAAATGGATCTGAATAGTATCCTTAGAGACGCTACTAAGTATTCTTTCCTATGAGTGATTCAAAATTCGCAACCCTGCCAAAACTTTAGGTAGTTCATAACTACAATTTTAATAGTATTGTAAATAAACATAGCACTGTATGGTAAGAGGCCAGTGCCTGTCAAGAAAAAGGATTCCTGCCTTAACAGATAAGAATCTACTGGGACACAGACAAACAGGTGAAGACAAGACCAAACACAGAATGAGGAGTGGTCACTAGAACTTGAATGTTTCACAGAAAAAGTGAGATTTTAAAAGTTCCCTAATGGAGGATGTGGAGGGTTTAAGCAGCTGCACTGCTATCTGAGACGTGTGTATGGGAAGACAGAGTAAGCAGTGGATGAAGGAGACAAATGGGTCAACGAGAAGGGAAGACTGGGTGGAACATAAAGAGTGGGATGTAATGTAGGAGGAGATGATAACAGAGATGTTTTTAAGGTGCCATGCAATCTTCAAAGTTCCCACACACAGTAATGTGAGATATGCATAAACAACAAGTGGAGTAAGGAGGAGGAACTGAGAAGTATGAGGATAAGTTTGGACAACTTAGAGAGGCTGGAGTAATGAGAGAAGGAGATGACTAGCAGTTGAACAGGAACATCTCATAGTTTTTTCTGGAGGCTGCCATCTTGTGCTCCAGAATTTGAACTATCATTTTATAAAATTCTATTCTCTAGACCCCATGGTTACAAAGATAACCTTAAAAAAGTGAACTAAGGATAACCTGTGCCGTGAGGGTTGCCTGAATCTGCAGTATTACGATATATAGCTTCCCACCAGGATGTGTTACAGTATGGCAGTATGTTTATACATATAGGACAATGTCTAGGAATTTAGAGGACTCTGCTTTCAGAAGGTGCTTGGTGAGACAGTAGAGCATATGGAATAGAATAGAGACTGTAGAGTGGTTGAAGGAATAAAGCCTCAATGTTGCACTGTCTTCTCTCTCTCATTTTATACTTGAATACACAATATAGTATCAGAAGTGAGTTGGCCCCTACAGATATGTGAAATCAGAAACTAAGAACATTGCAAAAACCAAACCCCCAAAACTCATCAAAAAGAAAATAAGGATTATTGCAGCATACCAGTTCCTGCCCCTAAGCAGCTGGATGTGAAAGAGGGTTTGTTTAGTAACTGGACTTTCTTTAGGTCACAATGGGAAAACTATGAAAATACAATGGGGCTGGATAAAAAAGAAAACAAAATGAGAGAGGCCACACTATTACCTGTAATGGGAAAAGGCTGAAATATGTTCCAACAGTGTCTGGAGATGTCACCAGGAGGACCTGTGTAAAATTCTAGAAGTTGTCCAAAAGCATTTTCAACCCACAAAAAATGTCATATACGTTGAGGCAGCCTCTGAGACCTCTTCCACTCAGTTCCCCAAGCACTCAGTCAACGTCGGTCTCATCACTCAAGTTCCTTTATTTAGCATACAGCAAAGCTATGCTCAGTTAATCATACTCATACATACAGAATAAGTACAGGGTATACCACATATCCAAAGTTACAGAAAAAAACTCATTCCTTTACATACATTTGCACACAGGGGCAGCTCGAGCTGTTTTGCTGCTCCAAGCACGGCAGGCTGCCTTCGGCAGCTTGCCTGCAGGAGGTCCCCAGTCCCATGGATTTGGCGTACCTGCCGCCAAATCTGTGGGACCGGCGGACCTCCCGCAAGCTAGCCGCTGAAGGCCGCCTGACTGCCGCCCTCGCAGGGATCGGAAGGGCGTCCCCTGTAGCTTGCTGCCCCAGGCACGCGCTTGGAGCATTGGTGCCTGGAGCTGCCGTTGTTTGCACATCACATTACATTCACTATACATTGCATCACATGTTTTGGGATTGGCCTAGTTACTTTATAAAAAACAATCCCTGTACAGCATGTCCATATGCTGTCCATGTTCGATTTTACTTTTTATCACATCTTCGTGCTCTCAACTTTTCTTGTCCATTTTATCTTGTTCCTAGTAAACGGTTCCCTATGTGTTCCTTCTTTTATCTTAATTAACCTGAACGTTCTGTCTTTTAGCTTACTAACCCATTTACTTATATTGGCACAAGCATTCCATTTTCAGCCTGCTAATCTAGTTACCTCCCTAATCTTGTCTTCCAAAAAATAAAGCTTGCCCCATGTTTAATCACTCATGTCAAGCCAGGCCTACAATATACAAAAGGTATCTTTTCAAAAAGTGTAATCAAGAATCTGGAGAAAACAGATAAGTAAGTATATTGCCAAGCTGCACAACAGAGCTGATTCATGCAATGATTAAATCTTAAAATATTAACTGATTTGTGATAGATTAATAATAGAAATGAAAGATGTAGGTGCTTGAATGAGAGATCCCACATTAACTCTACCAAAAGCTATAGACATGTACAAAGTTAGTGAACAGGCTTGCAAGTGGAGCAGATGCAGGGATAATTCACCCAGTAACTCAGGGAGAGCATGAAATACAAGGAAAAATACACCAAAATTTGTGCAAAATCAAATGCACAAACACACAGCAGAGAAGACAAAATGTAAAGGATGACTTCTGGGAACTGTGAAGAAAAACATGATAATTGCAAATACCCTACGTATAGCATCATATCCAATAATTGTGGCAAGAGAAATCATTATGCAAAATCTAGTAGACAAGAAAAACAAGCAAAGAAAAAATGCATCATATTGAGGAGGCCAGCAGTGACTCAGAGGATGACATTTTGCATTTACATGACATTAATGCAGTGCAAAACAGCAAAAATAAAGCTCAGACTAGTACCAGAGACAAGGCAGCAACACATAAAAACAGGAAATTGAATTCCAAATGCACTGTGGGTCTTCAGTGAATGTGCTAGGCTACAAAGCCTTCCTCAGCATTATGCAAGAGGAGAAAGCAAAATTGCAATCAAGTAAAGTCAAATTAAAATTGTACAATGGCACAGTCATAATACCACTAGGATAATGTAAATCACGAGCAGAATGCCAAATAAAAGCATACAGGCTGAAATTTCAGACAGTACAAACAACAAAAGCTACTAAACAAGTGAATGCATGAACCTAGTGACAGTAAATCTGAGACAAATCTTTCATACATAGACACACAAATGAAACAAAAAACATATCCCAAGCAGACAATGAACTGTGTCATACTCAAAGCAAAGCAGCTAAAAGATTACCAAGATGCTTTTGAAGGACTGGCATGTCTTAGAGGCAAGTTGCACTTGGAAATAGAGAAAGAGAGAAAATAATTCAGCCAGTACAGCACTTGTCTTGCAGAGTACCCATTGCATTAAAAATAATAATAATAATACTGGGAGCAATAAAGTAAACAGAAAAAGAAGACATCATTGCTGAAGTCATAGAGCCCACTAGTTAGATAAGTAGCCACTGAGAAGCCAGGCAAGCTCTGTGTTTGTGTAAACAAACGGAAACAATCTGAACAAAGTACAAAAGAGAGGTCAATACCAAATACTTATAATTGAGGAAATATTACCTGAATTGGCAAAAGCAAAAATATTCTCAGTACTTGATGCCCAAGAGGGATATTGGGAAGTTCTACTAGAAAATGAAAACAGCGACATCACCACAGTCTTGACTAGATACAGATGGTTGAGAAAGCTATTTGGGAATTAAACCTGCAGCAGAAAATATTAACATTACCAGCCAGACTATCACAGAGTGGCTGGCCCTTTAAGAGGAGATGGATCTCCTCCACCTGAAACAGCCAGATCACCTCTCTCAGTGGGGAAAATGAAGTAGGTCACATGACCCAATCAGACCTCTCCATTATCTAGTCCAGTGAGCTGAGGAGAAAGGGGAAGTATTGGTGGTATATGGCTGCAGAAAGGCTGACAGGAGTCAAAGGAGAGCACAGCCTGTGGAAGATGCTAGGTAAGAAGGTATGGGAGGGCCTGCTTGGGAAAGAGCAGGGAGCAACCAAAGGAGCCCAGGAGGAGCTGAGGGGCAGAAAAGAGCCCAAGAAGGTTTGAGAGCTGAGCCCAGAGGTCAGGCAGAAGAATTACAGGAGAGAAGTTAGACCTTGGGCAGAGAGTGAGCCCTGGCCTTGGGGATTTTAGCCCCAGCTGGCCTGCCGCACCCCTCCCACCCCCCTTCGCCTGCTGGAGCTCAGCCTTCCACGGCCTTTGATACCTGCCACCCAAGAGTCAGATACCTTGGGGAGGAGAGGCTGGACCTAGTTTGAGACTGGGGCAGAGACTTTGTGTTTTGTTTGTTTTGAACTTGGAGTAAGAAACTTTGTTTCCCTTTAAGGGTTGGATTTTTGTTAAGGAATTAGGCACATCATTGCAATAAGTTACAACAGCAAGCCATGGCAGTTACTGAAGCAGGCTGAGAATGGGCACCTGGGGCAGGGCTGCTGCAGAGCCACCCCAGACTGGAGAAGCCCAGTAATAAAGATGTACTAACTGGACTCACAGGGATCAGCATCACATTTTATGACATTCTGATCACAGCAGAAGCTATGGCAGATCACAAGCGCAGCCTCATCTGTCTACTAGAAAGAGATGGGGAAGTAAATCTAAAAGTGAATAAAACCAAGATAAAATTGACTGCACTTGACTACAATACCATACTGCTGACCTTCTAGACAATATGACCTGACTCCCAAAAGGTAAAGCAACACAGAAGACGTCTGCACTATTAAGATTTGTAAACTATCTAACAAAATTTCTCCCAAGCCTCTGAGGCAACTCCTGGACAAAGATGCTGTATAGAGTTTATTATTGCAACATGAGGCAATCATCATGCAGATCAAGGAGCTGGTGGCCAAGCATGCCATCCTGAAATACTATATGGTGAATGAAAAGTGTGATGCCAGTAAGATGGGGTTTGGAGAATCACTCCTACAAAATGGACAGCTGATAGCTTTCATGTCATATCACCAGGGGAACAAAGATAGGCCCACAATAGGGGGACCATTCTTCCGCTTACACGAAGTATCTCATTATTGTAGATTACTATTCAGACTTGCTGGAATTAGACAGTGACTGCATGATATGGTTTGCAGACTCCACACTAAGGCTGAAGGAGTGATGGAGCAGTACTGGGCCAAGGAGGCCCCGTGCCTCAGCAGATGCAAAGCATGCTCCAAATGGAGGAGTTGATTAAAAGGGGACAGTCAAGCTGGGGGGAGGATGTCTGCTGGAAGGAAGCCAATTAGTAGCTTTTGAGACAGAGTGATCCACAGGGGAAGGGTCTAGACTGTGAGTAAGACCCAACTAGGAGGCTAGGGCCAGAATCTTTTTCTCCCCTCCCCCCACTTCTCCTTGACAAAAGGGAATACCTGGATACTGAAGAGTGAATTGGGAAGCCCTAACTGACAATCTGGATTGTTTATACTGTGTGAGCACCCCTCTGCGGGGAGGGAAGCAGAATGCTGAGACCCTACCTCCCTGGTTCTTTCTTCAGTTTGGGGTGTGAAGTGGCCCAGGGGAGGCTGATCTGGTGTATTAGCTAGAGGAGACTGAGACATTCCTTCCACCACGGGCGGGCCAGGACTTAATGGAAAGGGAGAACTGGTGACCGGGTCTACTTACACTTCCCTTCCCTTTGTCTGACTAGGAGAACCCGAAGAACAGTGGGTGATGATGGACTTTAACTTGGCTGTCAGGCCCTCAGATTGCTCAGCCAGGCCATCCCAGGACTTTGGGGGATTGCTGAGCCCTGGCCTGCTCACAGTTTCAGCATTGGGTCCCAGCATGTCTAATGCTGGCCTTGGTGACCCACTTTGGGGTCCCAACCTACAGTTTGAGAACCACTGCTTCCATTATAATCACAATATTAAACATAGAGGGCAGTGAAATACACGCGCTGCAGAGACTTCTTCAGCAGGGCACAGAAGAAACACAGGCTGACAAGTGACCAACAGGTATGAAAACAGACTCTCAATACACCACACTACCAGAAGGACCATGTGCACAACAGTCTACTCTTGTCCCAAGAAAGACTCACATTTGCTCCAGTATCACACTATCTGCAAGGTATACAGACTAACATGGCTACCACTCTGAAACAAGCCTTTATACAATACTAAGGCAAGAAATAACCTTTCCAAACCCAGAGAAAAATACCTTAGATCCCAAAAAAGTTAGGAGTGAGGGCTAGTCCACACTGCATGGTTTTTGCCCAGGCAGCTATACTAGTAGCGTAGATGCAACATATGCCAACAGCCTGGGAGGTGAGAGACCAGAGTTGAAGTTCCTGTGCCAAATCACACAGAATGCAGATTTGAACCTGAGTCTCCCACAGGCTGTGTGAATGCTCTAACCACTGGGTTATTGGGTATAAAGGACCACCATCCCATTTTGTAGGGGGTTAGCATGCTCAGAGCCCAGATACTGGATCAGGTTGCATAGGTGAGATAGACGGGGAATGCCTAGGGTTTGTGAATCCCAGAGTTTAGGCACTGAGCAACTTCACAGTGTTATAGTGTTAGGACTCCGGAGGCTTTGCACATGCACACTGGCAGAAATGTAGTTGCCTACACAATTAGGCAGCAGCTGAGCAGGGGTATTGAGTATCTAAATTTTTGACTTGGGCACCTAAAGTGGCAGTAAGTATTATAATTATAATTATTTATTTGTACTACCCTAGTGCATGCATCAGGATCCCATTGTGCCAGGGGCTGCACAACTCACCTTTGTGGCTCTAGCGTAATTTCTTCTAGAACCTCTGCCTTGCTTCTGTTATGCTTTGCATTGCTTATAACCCAACCGACCTTGTCTCCAAATGGGAGTTTTGCTTGAACAAAAATTGCAGGGGAAGACCATTTATACAATTTTCCGGAGTTAATCAGGCTAACATATTCACTCACACAGGAAAAAACCATATGGTTCTGAGCTGGAACAAGTGTGAAAAACATAAGGAAAAGAAGGAAAGCAATAGGTCCCATGAAAACACTCTGGTTAACACTTCAAGGTAATAGAAGTAACCCGTCCCTCTATGTGGCCTGATATCAATAAAAACAAAGAAAAAATCAAAATTCTATCTGTTCTGCAAGGTACTTTTGTCCTTGCACAGTGACTTCCAATCAATAACCTTGAAAAACACTGTTCCTGCAAGACACATAGAACCATAGAATATTAGAGTTGGAAGAGACCTCAGGAGGTCATCTAGTCCAGCCCCCTGCTCAAAGCAGGACCAATCCCAACTAAATCATCCCAGCCAGGGCTTTGTCAAGTTGGGCCTTAAAAACCTCTAAGGATGGAGAGTCCACCACCTCCCTACGTAACCCATTCCAGTGCTTCACCACCCTCCTAGTGAAATAGTTTTTCCTAATATCCGACCTATAACTCCCCTACTGCCATTTGAGACCATTACTCCTTGTTCTGTCACCAGGTACCACTGAGAACAGTCTAGATCCATCCTCTTTGGAACCCCGCTTCAGGTAGTTGAAGGCTGCTATCAGATCCCCCCTCACTCTTCTCTTCTGCAGACTAAATAACCGCAGTTCCCTCAGCCTCTCCTCATAAGTCATGTGCCCCAGCTCTCTAATAATTTTCATTGCACTCTGCTGGACTCTTTCCAGTTTGTCCACATCATTTCTGTAGTGGGGGGCCCAAAACTGGACACAGTACTCCAGGTGTGGCCTCATCAGTGCCGAATAGAGGAGAATAATCACTTCCCTCAATCTGCTGGCATGATCTTGTTTGTGTTAAGTTCCGTATGGATGGTGACCAAAGCTGTACAAAAATGCAGAGTTTGGTACAAAAGGCTCCACACAAAACACAAGCTCTGAAATGTGTTCGTCAACAAATATGAAAGGTCTGAGGGCTTCAACCTAATCCAAAAGTGAACTATAGTCCCATGACAAAGGTCATCACAATTTAGCTGGAAACCATCACTCTTTCTTTACACCACAGTCATGTTCATGCTATTTCTGCTGCTAAGTAATTAAGTGAATGTAATTTCAGAAGAATATTTTAAAGTGACTCAGAGCAAATGATAGAGTCATCATGAGAAAACACATTAAAACCACATTTATTCTAGATTTGGTAGGATGCAGGTTCCAAGAAAAGACAAGTATGTGCCTATTGACGTAAAACTAACTCTTGTGGTCACCCACAAGAACTTAATAGGCATCAGGTTCAAAAACAAACAAAAGGAAATATTTCTTAACACAACGCACAGTCAACCTATGGAACTGATTAGTATGGGATGTTGTGATGGCCAAAAAAGAATCGGGTTCAAAAAAGAATTAGAAAAGTTCATGGAGGATGGGTCCATCACTGGCTATTAGCCAAGATGGTCAAGAATGCAACACGATGCTCTGGGTGTCCCTAGTCTCTGATTGCCAGAAGCTGGGAGTGGATGACAGGGGAGGGATCACTCGATAATTGCCCTGTTCTGTTCATTTTCTCTGAAGCACCTGGCATTGGTCACTGTCGGAGAGAGGAAACTGGGCTAGATGGACCTCTGGCCTCACCCACTATGGCTGGTCTCATGTTCTTATGATGTGTCAGGGTAATATTCAGGATCTAAAAGATTGCACATCTTGAGCCACATGCTCCAATCCACTATATACTCTAAAAGGGAACAAAATAGGGAAAAAAAAGTCCCTAAACAAGCTGACAAGGGGCAACAGTGGGTATGCTACCTGACCCTGTCCTCCTGTTATGAGATCCTTTCACTCTAAACATTCATAGTTAGGTTTCTAAAGCTTTGATGGTGGGAGGTGGCAGCTGCCCTCCATGACACCCCTCCCCCCTTGGGATTAGCTGGATTTTCACATGAATACCACTTGTAACTCCTCCTTTGCATCTTCTTCTGGCCCCTCCCTATGCTTCCAGGTCCTTGTGTGGGTGGGAGCAACTGCCAGGATGGAGGATAATAACTAACAGCAGCACAGCTTCATTAGCAGCTATTCCTCCATGTCTACACTATGGCTGCTACAACACTGCTTACGGAAGGGGTTTACCATCAATGCAAGTAATCTACCTCCCTGAGTGGCAGTAGCTAGGATGACAGAAGAATTCCACCTATTCCACCAAACCTATCAAGGGTTTGGTCAGCTTGACTATGGCACTCAGGGGTGTGAATTTTTCAAACCCCAGAGCAACACAGCTAAGTTGATCTAAATTTGAAGTGCACACCAGGCCTATGTGAAATGGGAACGCTGGACAGCTAAGCAGAAGAAAGGGTACTCCGCTGGGATCACCCAGAATCTGTAACATTCCCCACTGTCTGCTTCTGTCATAAACCACAACTCCTGACGCCTTCCAAATTGGAAGGAGTTTCTTCTCACTGAGGGGAAGATGTTGCTTTAACTCCACAATGCTAACTCAGCATATTTTGCAGATTTAGCCTTGGCAGGGTAGCATGGGGCCGCTGTAATTAAGGTCTCTTGGATTATTCAATAATGGCACTATCAAAGAGACTGAAGCAGATGAGGATATATACTTACATGTGTCCATTAAAATTCTAGTGGAAAAGGAACAATACGAGCTGAGATTTATGTCAAATGAAAATTAAATACAAGATTACCCATGTCAAATTCTGGAAACAGGTTTGCAAATGCAGAATAGGAATAATTATTTTCTCATAGTAGATAATTTTGAAATAATAATACAAGAGCCACACTAAACCACACAAAAAATTGGTAGTCTCCCTCTACCGCTAAACAAAAATCTAACAGCAAAGAGCTATGATGAGGTCTTATACTTCTAAATTTCCCTATTTTACAAACTATACAGTATCTTTACTTGAATGCATATTTGCATTAATTTTTTTACTTGTGTGCTATGAAGTATTATCATGAGTGTTAAAACTGACATACAAGAGTCAATGAAAATTAACAAAGTACATTTAACGATATATTATCCTTGCTATTTTAGGCTCCAATTCTACAGATACTTATATAAGTAATTTTGCCCATGCAGATAGTCCTCCCCGAGCACAATGAAACCACTCAAGCGGTTTGCCTACGTAGAGCGCATTGCAGGATCAGGACTTAATTCACAATTCAGTATTTTGCAATGGTTGTTAGTGGGAATCAGCATTTATCAACTTCAAAATGTTATAAATATTAATGCATAGATATTACAGTGTTAGGGACTGCAAGAACACCATTAAAAAGTCAGATAGAACTAATTAATTCTCACAACAGTATAAAAGACAGGCAAATGATACTATCTTCATTTTGCAGGTTGGGAAAGTGAGATGGAGAAATCAGTGGGAGTTTTGTGATATTGGACATTAGTTAATCTCTAAGATTACTATATTCATTCTTTGTGCCAAACAGGTAATGAATGATGAATTAGGAAGCAATAGGTTTGATATAATTTATTGTGTTTATTTCTATTTTAAACTAAAAATATTTACTCTTGTAATTGTCTCTTAGGGCAAGGGAGTGTTTTTAACCTCAACACATACGTTCAGAATTTACAAGCAATGGGCTCACTGCTTTTCAGCAGTGAGAAGGGAGTTGCTGTTTTAATTAGCATCATTTGTGATTTGACAGTACGAGCAGCACTAAGAATGTTGTAATAAGCATGGCTGTTTGCCATAAGTAATTTTCAGATACATGGGGTTCTTTTTCTTAAAATATGTTGAAGTGGGAATTACAGGGAATTACATTTATCCAGTCAGTTTGCTGACAGACCTGTGCAGTCTTTCAGGATCCCATAAAGTAGGTCCCAAGATGAACTTTCACTCCCTAAAATGTCTTTTCATTTTTCCCATTTTAAGCAATCAGAAACTGTTACTGTCACCAAGACTCTTTCCCATCCCTAAAAGGGCATGTATACTAGTGTACCATAGATCATATAAATGTGGGGTTGGAAGGGACCTTGAGAGATGATCTAGTCCCACCCCCATGCTGAGGCAGGACCAAGTATACCTAGACCATTATGGACAGGTGTTTGTCTAACCCAGTAATTCTCTGATTTTGTACTGGTAACCCCTTTCACATAGCAAGACTGAGTGCGACCCCCCTTAAATATATAAAAAAGTGTTTTTAATCTATAACACCATTATAAATGCTAGAGGCAAAGTTAGGTTTGGGGTGGAGAGTGACAGCTCACGACTCCTCATGTAATAACCTCATGACCCCCTGAGAGGTCCTGACCATCAGTTTGAGAACCCCTGGTCTAACCGCTTTGTAAAAATCTCCAGTGATTGGGATTCCACAACTTCCCTTGGAAGCCTATTTCAGAATTTAGCTACCTTTATAGTTAGAATGTTTTTCCTAATATCCAACTTAAATCACTCTGGCTGCAGGTTATGCTGATTATTTCTTGTCCTACCTTCAGTGGATATGAAGAACAATTGATCACCATCCTCTTTATAACAGCACTTAACATATTTGAACTCTTCCCAGGTGGCCCCTCCATCTTCATTCCTTAAGGTTAAACATATCCAGCTTTATTTAACCTTTCCTCATAGGTCAGATTTTCTAAATGTTTTCTCATTTTTATTGCTCTCCTTTGGACATACTTGAATTTTTCCACGTCTTTCTTACAGTAAGGCTTCCAAACCCAGACACAATACTCCAGCTGAGGTCTCATCAGTGCCAAGCAGAGTGGAACAATTACCCCACGACTTATATATGACATTCCTGTTACTACACCCCAAAGTATTAGCCGTTTTTTGCCATCGCATCACATTGTTAGCTCATATTCAATTTGAGATCCTCTGTTACTCCCAGATCCTTTTCTGTAGTACTACTGCCTCACTAGTTATTCCCTATTTTCTAGTTGTTCATTTGATTTTTCATTCCTCAGGGCAGGACTTTGCACTTATCTTGAATTTCAACTAGTTGATTTCAGAAAAATTCTCCAGTTTGTCAAGGTCATTTTGAATTCCAATCCCGTCCGCCAACAGGGCCGGCTTTAGGGCGATTCCCCCGATTCCCTGGAATCGGGCCCTGTGCCTAAGAGGGCCCTGCACTTTCCGCCGAAGAGCTGCCAGAAACAGTGGCAACCAATTGAGATGTCGCCAAATTGCCACCGCTATCTTCGGTGGCAGCTCAATCGCTGCCACTGTCTTCGGCGGCATTTAGGCGGCAGCTCTTTCGAATAGCGCCTCGCACGTCCTAAAGCTGACCCTGTCCGCCAAAGTGCTTAAACCTCATCCACAAATTTTATAAGCACTCTCTTCACTACATTATCCAAGCCGTTAATTAAAATAGTCAATAGTACCAAACCCAGGACAGACCCTGCAAAACCCCACTAGATATGCCCTCCCAATTTGGCAATGAATCATTGACAACTATTCTTTTAAGTATTTTTTTTAATTAGTTGTGCATCCACTTTACAGTAATTTCATCTGGACCACATTTCCCTAGTTTGCTTACGAAAATGTGTCAAAAGTCTTAGATCACATCAACTACCTCTCCTCTATCCACTAGGCCAGTATACTTGTCGGACAAGGAAATTCTTGACAAATCCATGTTGGGCATTACTTATCACCCTATTATCCTCTACGTGCTTGCAATTTGGATTGTTAGTATTGTTCCAATAATTGAAGTTATACTGATTGGTCTATAATTCCTCAGGTCCTCCTTTCCCCCCATTTTAAAGATAGGTGCTGTTTGCAAAGCAAACCTAATAAATAGGGACAGCGATAGGATTACATGTGACCACATCTTGAAACTACCACTAAGGCTCATACATACAAAAACTCTGTCAGCGGCAGCATCTCCTTCTCCATCCATGCATCACAGCCTTGTTCTACTGAGGTTTTTCTATACCACCAGTCCTAATGTGGCTTGTTAAATTAGACCAATTTACCTGCCAACTGAGTAGGGTTGCCCACTTTTTAATTCCAGAAAACCGAACACCCTTTCCCCACCCACTTCCCTGCCCCTTCCCTGATGCCCTGCCCCTTCCCCCACTCCTCCCTGAGGCCCTGTCCCCCACTCACTCCATCCCCCCTCCCTCTGTTGCTTGCTCTCCCCCACCCTCGCTCGTGCTCATTATCATTGCAAGGCCCAAACCGGCATATTTATTGTTTTGACAGATGTATTATGCTAATTTCAGATTTTATTTGTTACAGGAAGTTAGAGCTGGCAGCAAAATAGTCAAAAAGGGTAATTTTTAAATAAATGAAATTTGACAAAGGTTTTCATGATTCTTTCCCTCCCCTTTTCCATTTTTCGTAACCAGCTCCATGTTTTTTCTTCACTAAAGTTACTGTAATTTTGTGCGTGGAATTAGGACCACACATTATCACAGCTGCAATGAGTCCATTAAAGGCCCACTCCTGAAGCCCAAATACAAATCCATAGAGCACAATCTCAGAAATGCACACCTGTCCAGATATCTATATAAATAAATCTTTAGAATCTGACTCCCACACCTACATGCAGATACACACATCTATTATGTGTACACATCTAGCCTGCACTAACACATATACTGCCACATTATTTATTATCACAATTGTTGTTTAGTGCCTAGAAACCCCAAGATCAGGGCTCCAGGGTCGTAGGTGCTGGATATACACATAAAAAGAGAGAGTCTGCAATAAATAATGTAGCTAGACAAAGGTGGGGAGAAATGTCTGATACATTGGCACTTCTGCAGTTACTAGTCAACAACATTCACTTTTTAAGAAATAATACATTTCTTTTAGAGTTCTCTTCTCTTTTAAAATCTTGTTATGAAATGAATATCCACATTTTATGTCATCAATTTTTTTTGTGCACAAGCCAGCAAAAGGACTAAAAGTCGAAGATTTAGGCTGCGAATTTTATTCACACAGGTATATACACATGCAGCAATATACACACTTCCCCAAGCAAAGACACAGTCTCTTACACACATACAGTGCATGCATTCACACACTTGCCTATACAGAGACACTTGTTCATATGCTTTTCTATGGGCTGCCTAAATCACCCAGCTGGGAAGGGAGGTGGGTGGGCTATAGGGGAAAAGATGGTGGGGGGTGGGGGTGGAGGAGAGAGGTTGGGGAGGGAAAGAGCCAAGGGTGAGAGCAGGGTGGGGATAAGAGGGGGAGGTGAAGGAGAGAGGAGGGATTGTGGGGGTGGGGTTGTGGGGTGGATAAGGATGAAGGGGGAGGCAGAAGGCTATAGGTGCATGAGGATGTGGGGGGCACAGGGGTGCATAGGGACATAATGGGAATGCAGCAGTGTATGGAGGTGAATGGGGTGCAGAGGTGTGGGGGATGAGAGACGGTAGTGAGCTGGAGCCAGTTTGCACTGGTTCATGCGAACTGGTTGTTAAATTTTGAAGCATTTTTAGAACCACTTGTTAACCCGCTTCCCTGTGAGGAGGGGGTGCTACAGCTTTGATGGGCTCTGGCTGGGATGTATGTAATTCCTCTTAAAGCCACCGGGGGTGCTGCGCGGCGGGAGCTATGCAGGCTGCCGCCTGGCCCTGTTGCTGCTGCTGCTCCCCTGACCCCTGGTCCTGGGGCTCCCGCTGCTGCCTGGTGGATCTCCGGCTGCTCTGCTGGGCCTGGGCTGCGTCCTGCTGCTAGGGCTGCTCCGAGATGCTCTCCCTGTGAGTACCCACACCCCCTGCCCTGCCCACACCAGCCCTGCACCTTCTGCCCGGAGCCAGCCCCTGCCACACTCCCTGCCCTGTCTCCAGCCAGTCCTTGCCGCACACCCCTGCCCTGCCTGAAGCCAGACAGACCCATAATCCTCGGTCTCCAGCCAACCCCTGTGGCCCTGCCTGAAGCTACCCAGCCCCACAAACCCCTGTCTCCAGCCAGCCCCTTCTGGGAAAATATGGACATATGATAACCCTATTGGTACAAAAAATACATACTGTGGCACATCCCTTAAATCAGAACTTTTTATAGGGAATGGGTTGTTAAGATTTTGGCAGCTCATCACTGGTGAGAGACATGGGGGTGGCGGCTCTGAGAGCTGGAGAGGATGGGTGGGAGAGCACTGTTAAGAGATACAGGGCTGGGATGTGTGGTTGTGGGGGGCAGGATCAGATGGGATGGGACGGGGAGGGATGCAGTGAGGGGGATGGAGGGTAGGAGGGTTGGGGCGGGGAGGGATAAAGTGAGGGGGATGGGGGTGCAGCCCCATTCCCAGCACTCGGAGATAGGGATACACATACCTTGAACTCCTGGGTGCTGGTGATGGGGTGACAGACTGCTGTTCGCTGCAGGGCACGTGTTGCAGCTTGAGCCCAGCGACCCAGCCACACAAGGAGAAGAGGGCCGGGCAGCAGCGTGAGAGGCATGTGCCACGTGACCCCTGAACAGCTGCCTGCTGGGCGCTCACGAGTGGCTCTAGTTCCTCTCCTGCCCTGAGCCAGCCAATGGGAGCTGCGCCTGCGGCTGGGACAGCACGCGGATGCCCCCCAACACCCTAAGACTAGGAGCTGGACATGCCGGCTGCTTCCTGACCCGGGAGCCTCCTGGGCTGCGGTGCAGTGGCTAGCAGAGAGCCTGCCAGCCCCGTTGTAGTGCCGGACAGCCAGTCGCCAGAATCCTTTTTTGACTAGGTGTTTCAGTCCAAAACCAGACACCTGGTCACCCTACAACTGAGGAGTTGGATGGGCCTTAGAAAATGTAGTAGAGCAGCACTTAGGTCAAACAATGGATTCTATGTATACACCCCATGTAGGAAAGCACAGGACCTACAATCAATCAGACAAAGTGACCCACTTTTAATAAGTCTGGGCTGGCTATTGGCTCCTCCAGAGCTTCCTGCTCCCTGGTTCCTCCAGGAAAGAACAAGTAGCTCAGGTCATCCTGCTCAATGGTCCCTTCTTCACTCAGTAAGAGAGAGTTCCTCAGTCACGCACTTAGCAGCTCAGGCTAAACCAGGACTGTTGGCAGAGATGGGAAAGTACTCCCCAAATCAGACTGCAAAACTTCACAACAGTGATTACTCATAACAGACCTAGTATTTTAAAAGATTAGATATTTTTAGTGTGAACAATTCTGTTAACTTAATTATTGTATTGCCTGATATATATGGTTGTAAACTTAATACAATGATAATGTGTGCTTGCTTTTTGTTAATGCTTGCTTTTCTTGGGCTTTTGATAGCTCAAATTCTTTTCTCATCATACATAACAGAAGCTAATTATGTTGTACATTCTTTGACTATCTCTACCTAACAAGGATTGTTGAACATAATCTCCCAGAGCAGCTAGTTACAGGAAAAGTTGCCATAATTCCATTAGCAGAGTAATACGAATGTTTATCATAGGTTACATACAATATATACATCCAGTCTATTATTAAATCCCATGGCTGCGTCTGTTTAGAAATGCATATACGAGATGTGAGGCTGGCATACAGTGAGCTGTCAAGTAAGGGCTATCAAAATATTGATGAAATTATTTCTGTCTGTGAAGCAAAGCTACTTGTTTTCTCTGATCTATTGGCATTCCAGAGGAAGATACAGGCACTCATAAACAGAAATGTCAAACCAATGTGTAGAATTTCCTTGATTCAAAGTGAACAACAGATACTCCTAGCCTTTTAAAGGTTGGCAGCTCCTGCTATTCTCAGCTTGATTAGAAAAGGGTTCTGCTCTCAGGGGATCTGGGAAAACGATGTTTAGATTTTGTACATATGTTGCTTTAGATGCTGAATGGAAATTATTGGTTTTTTAGAAGGCTCTTCTCCTGCTAGGTACAAGATGTATTTATTATTTATATTATGATGCAAGCCTGTGGCAGCACTGGAGCACTAGGGAAGGGGCTTTCTGCCTCCATCTAACACTCAACAAAAATAAGAGATACACTGAGTTGAGGCTTTATTTGCGTATTTGTTATCCAACATCCTGTGAACATTATGGTCCTTTTGGTTAAGATTGTGCATGTAGTGGTAAGAAAAAGGTTAACAAACCTACACTTACTATGTCCTGATGAGACCTCAGCATAAGCAAAACCTCAGTTTTGCATGGCTGGAGAGTGGAGTTGGACAAGACAGGGAAGGAGAGGAAAGGGGCTT
The DNA here is from genome assembly GCF_025201925.1 of Gopherus flavomarginatus. Taxonomy (NCBI): domain Eukaryota; kingdom Metazoa; phylum Chordata; order Testudines; family Testudinidae; genus Gopherus; species Gopherus flavomarginatus. Next base: position 25,870,312 of record NC_066619.1, read on the forward strand.
CTATGTTGTGGTGAAGAGTGAGTCCCTGGTGGCAAGGACTCTGCTTGAGGGTCTTCTATGGCACTGGACCCCCTCCTCAATTTAATGACCAGCAGTGAATGAACTCTAGTAAGGACCTGGATCTGCCACTGTGATGAGAGCTGATGTAAAAGTGGTGGCAACGAGTGATTCTCCAGCACCCCTAGAGCTATAATCACTATAGCTGGCCTAGGTGGGGGAGCCTTAGGACCGGGACTTGGATCACGGCTAGAGAGATGACTTAAAGGCAACAATGCAGCAAGAGAAGATTCAAAGGTGATGGTGCAGAGACAGTAGCAAGGCCTATCTTGATGGAAGTCAGGCAAAATTCCCTCCCACCACCACCGACCTGGGGCTGGAGATGGACCTGTCCTCCTGCACTCCCATACTCTGACATCACTAGTCCTTCTAAATAAGCCACGAGTGGGTTGCAGAATAGGAGAAGGAGGGCAGTGGCATGTGATAGGGACATTTGAGCTAACCAGAGCATACTCAAGCTAACTAGATCAAAGTGAACTTGGGTATGTCCACACATGCTTTGGTCACTCCTCTGATTGCAGTATAGACATACAAAATAATTTCTACAAGTGGGAAAGGGTATGCAAAATCATTATTATTTCCTAGATGTGAGTCACATCTAGATCACCTATAGTTTTATTACACTCACAAACTGAGCTGCAGTTAAAAAAATTGTTTAATCTAACTTTCAAGTCTGATCCTGTTGGTTGATAATATGTGACTAATCTGATCCATGTGACTAAACTATAATAATTAATAAATAATTTAACAATAATTGCTACTGTTCACTTAGTGCTGTAAATAAGATGTAAAATGTTACCTCCAAAGAAAGATTATATACTAATAGTACTACATATCAGAAGAATAACATATAGTTGCTGTTACCAAATTACTTTTATTAAAATCAAGTACAGTCTCCATTTCTTAAGTACAGATAGGTACTAGAATGTGATGATATAAAGCAGGCAGCCCTCATAAAATATTTTAGTAAAGAAGCAGTCAAGCATAAATGACAATTTTCTCCGGTATTATTTGTGATGTGACAGGCTATCTACATCAGGAGTAAAATAAATGAGAATCAATGCAAGAGTAATAACCCTCTGATTGTATTACAGAGACCATCAGGTGAATGCCCTTCATAATAATAAACTAGAAGAATGAAGTATAGTAATTAAAAGTAAGATAATTAGACTGAAAAAATAACTTCGCTTCTGCTGACTGATGATGTGTTTACTCCCAGAAAGAAACATCCATTACAATATTAATGGTAAAACCTATTAATTCTGTTATGTTTTCCATTTTTTTGCTATGTGAATATTTTTAATCTATCATCTCATTAAGTAATTGATAGGAGCTCCTCAGGGAGGTGGCACACTGTCTAAATTTGTCTTTATTAGTCAAACATCATTTCAAATGATAAAAGTTCTGATACATGATCAACTTGCAGCAAATGCACTACATTAAAATCAAGACCTTGCTAAAAATTCCCACTTGAAGCCTATTGTGTCTGGAGGGTTCTTTGTGAGAAACAACCAGTTGGCAACAAGAAAACTCACCAAAAACCCAGTATGGAGCTAAATGATACCAAGGTCCTAAACAGAAAACAGGCACTGAACTGTTATTTCAAAAGACTGTGATAAAAACATATAACGCAAGCAATTCACAGAGAATTGTACATGTTCCTCTGAATTCTTTGGACCTCAATCTCAGATCAGTGTACAGGAGTCAGACTTTAACACTGGAACTGGAGGCCCAAAGAAAATAGTAGTTAGAACATCCCAAGTGGCCAATACCTGTCTTAGATCTAAACATGGGAGTAGGTTGTTAGGGTTGCAGCTCAGGGATAGTCCACCTAAGAGGCTATGACTGATCACCATACAAAGTACTACCATAAGCCTCCACTAAACATGCAAAAATCCACCCGGTATAGTATAGGATAAATCATTAAGATCTTAGTTTAGATATTTTAAAATGTATTTTGAATGAAAGTTTCAAAATATCTTCTCCCTATGCCTCATAGTTCTTGTCATAAAGGAATGAGGCAGCCAGCAAAGCTTGTACATTTGTGCCCTTCTGAAGTCTGTTGATGCTTTATAAAAAATTAAGCCCTAAAACAAACCTATTAGAAGCTTGTTGTCTGTGTAATGCTTGGAGGCTTGCACATCTAGGTCACCAGGTTTAAATCCAGTTAAGGTCAATAGTGACCAAAACCAGTTAGCATCTAAAGATTGATTAATGATCTGTCTGAAATGAACTGGTTGTTTCAGTCCACTACTTTTTGAAGAGGTGACTCGATCACAAAAATCACCCAGCTGTGTAATGCTGAAATGTAAATACAAGTTGACAGAACAATCCGCTCCTGAGGAAACTCAAAACGGAGAACCACCAAAAAGCGAATCCAGAAGGAGGTTCTAAATATAATAAGCCCCTTTTCTACAAACAGATCCCAATTTATACAAAATTGTTAGTTTGCATTCATTTGTTTGATTGTATTACAGAGACTTACTATATCCTGTGACTTGCTCAGGCTATTTTCTGTAAGCAACAATATTCATGAGTTGATTTCTGAGCTGTGAGTCTATGACCTAAGTCATAAGGTATGTTTTGTCCTCCGTGATCAGATGACCTAATTTAACAAACAGGAAAAAAGAGTGAATAAATTAGTGGGGTTTCAATTATTTCAGTAGAAAGATGGTAGAAGAAGCAGATTGAGGGAATTTTAGGAAACTGTAAACCTTTTCAGTTCCTATTTTCTAGAAGGTATTAGCTTTTGGCTGTATATGAGAGCCACAGATTTAAACAGTCACATACGGCAACTGCAGTTACGTTTGTGAGCAGCCATTTCCTTGTCTGGTTTGCTATTTTGACAGGGCACAAACATATCAGTGCATTCACGGGAATATGACCTTTGTCCTGAACCTTCATGTGAGAAACCTTACTTCAAGGTTGGAGAGACCCAATTTGATTTAGAATTCAACTACACGTTTGCAGAAAAATCATGTTAATTATTCACCCAGCTTCAAATGCAGAAGTGTTTGCCCAGGGCTAGATGATACATTGGAATGAGTGAATGGGAGGTCTGCTGATACAAAGCCTCACAAAGCACTAAAAATGCAATGCTGCAGCTTCCTATTGAATTGAATGGCTGCAAATTCCAGCTTCTGCTTTTGTTTCTCTTATGCTGTTATCTTTTCAAGAGCCTGTGTGGTTGGTGTCTGCTCTCTTCTTCCTAGCTAAACAGTGGTGAGAGGAAAACTGCATAATGGCTTAAAAAGTAAGGTGGAAATGGGAAGCTGATTATCTGAAGCCAATTTTGATCTCCTTCCCTCAACCATAAAAACTGGTCTCCAGAAATAAGCAAGGCAATTCAGACTAGAGCTCTAAAAGAGCCAGTGGTTGAGTATAAACAGGATTCTTGGTAAGAGGTCATTTCTCAACTTGGGGAGGGGACGGTGCTTAAATCTTTTTAAAAAGGAAAGAAGAACCTGACACAGCACAACAGGCCTGATTTTCAGATATGTTGAGTATCCACAATTCTCAGCATTCACGCACATTCCTGGTCTCTCTGAAGACTGGATAGCTGCCCTGTGGGATTGCATAAGAAAGACCAACAAGATGGGTGCAGCTGCTATGCCAATACTTGCAGTTTACACTGGGACTGCTATGATGGAAATAGACAACATGGTGAATGATTCAATAGTTAGCATGGCAACCCTCAAGGTGATGTAAACAAATGCTCATGCAATATTTGGAGTAACTTTGTGGATGGACAGGTGCCCTACTACACGCACCATTGGGAAGTCCAAATAGTAGGTAACATTGAAAAATTCTCTGTGTGTCTAGATGAGCATTTTCTGCCACTGTACTACTATTGCAATGGTGGGAGTACTCATTTCAACCAGCTGCTGATGTTTTTACCATCATGACATCTAGGCCTCCCCTGAGCAGGACTAGATGACATGCTAATTTAAACAGCAGCAGCTGGTCAACACTAGCACTCCCACCAGCCAAACTGCACCACTACTACAGCCTCTGTGGGAAATTTGCTGGAAAAATGCTTGTGTAGACAGAGCTTCAGTTATGATACAGGAATAATGTGCAGTGAGAAAAACTTCAATGATCTCACTTGTGCAGTTTCTGTCCTGTTGAAAAACAGCATATTTAACATACTAAGGCAGCTCTCTGGAACATGAAATTTGTTTTCTTGCTTAAAAACATTCTCAACATCTCTACTCTATATATTAGACAATTGAAGAAAATTATTTGAAACGTATTTAAGGAATTATTTTGGAAGAGACGCACAAGTTAACATGCTTGCTAAACATAAAGAGATTTGATATTTTGGGTTTCACCTTCCCTGTCTTCAACTATAGAACATAAGTAGCTCAATGTGTACAAAACAGAATACATCCTCATCAATCTTCAAAAAGAGAAGACATCTATTACTCATTCCTGACTAGACTTCTAGTCAGCTTGGCTCACAACATTGATATTATTCTGGTCTAAAAGTGCTTTAAAACATTGAATGGCTTGCCAATTACAAAACCAGTTTCTCCTCCCTTGGTTTTCACACCTCAACTGCTAGAACAGGGCCTCATCCTCCCTGATTGAACTACCTCATTATCTCTAGCTTGCCTGCATATATATATATACCGGCCCCTGGAAATTTCCACTACATGCATCTGACGAAGTGGGTATTCACCCATGAAAGCTCATGCTCCAAAACGTCTGTTAGTCTATAAGGTGCCACAGGATTCTTTGCTGCTTTTAAAACATTGAGAACAATGTTGCCACGTATAATGTCTGAACTGTATGAAAAATTCAAATTAGCATCTTTCCCACTGCAGTAACAACATTCAAGAAGAGCTGTGGGATTAGTTTTAAGATTCCATTAACATAATTATTTTTGTTACTATCTCTGAAGTCTTTTAGTTGTCTTTGGATAAATTACAGGTTTCAGAGAGGTAGCCATTTTAGTCTGTATCAGCAAAAACAACGAGGCGTCTTTGTGGCACCTTAGAGACTAACAAATTTATTTGGGCATAAGCTTTCATGGTTTATAACCCACTTCATCAGATGCATGGAGTGAAAAATACAGTAAACAAGTATAAATATACAGCACATGAAAAGATGGGAGTTGCCTGACCAAGTGTGGGGGGCGGGGTCAGTGCTAACGAGGCCAATTCAATTAAGGTAGATGTGACCCATTCCCAACAGTTGACAAGAAGGGGCGAATATCAACACAGGGAAAATTACTTTTTACACTGCTAAGGAGGCCAATTCAGTCATGGTGGATGTGGCCCATTCCCAACAGTTGACAAGAAGGTGTGAGTATCATCAGAGGGAAAATACCTTTTGTAGTGATCCAGCCCCCTGCAGTCTTCATTCAGGCCTAATTTGATGGTGTCCAGTTTGCAAATTAATTCCAGTTCTGCAGTTTCTTGTTGAAGTCTGTTTTTGAAGTTTTTTTGTTGAAGAATGGCCACTTTTAAGTCTGTTATTGAGTGTCCAGGGAGATTGAAGTGCTCTCCTACCAGTTTTTGAATGTTACAATTCTTGATGTCTGATTTGTGTCCATTTATTCTTTTGTGTAGAGACGGTCTGGTTTGACCAATGTACATGGTGGCTTATATCATATTGGTAGACGTGTAGGTGTGGCTAATGTGGTTAGATCCTATGGGGATGTCTCTTGAATAGATATGTGGACAGGGTTGGCAACAAGGTTTGTTGCAGGGATTGGTTCCTAGGTTAGTGTTTCTGTTGTGTGGTGTGTAGTTGCCAGACAGATTTTTGCCCCAGATCCCTAAATGGCCCCCTCAAGGATTGCACTCACAACCCTGGGTTTAGCAGGCTAATGCTCAAACCACTGAGCTATCCCTCCCTCGCATCATAGGATCTAATCACATCAGCCACACCGTCAGGGGCTCATTCACCTGCACATCTACCAATGTGATATATGCCATCATGTGCCAGCAATGCCCCTCTGCCATGTACATTGGAAGCTTGTACTACTGCTGTTCGTTTTTCATTTCTTTCTCGGATTAGAGAGAGGACTTCAAGCCATCATCTTTGATAATCACTGATTTTGCTAGTGAATCTAGTCATCATATAATTTTATTGCCTTATTCTCAGAGGCAGAAAACCGAGAAAACAAATGAAAAAACAATTTAATCAGCATTATTTGAACTGTTTGGAATATATCTGTACAACTGTACAATATTAAAATCAATGAGATTTAAAGAATGGCAAACACAAAAATGATAAAACTTGCACAAGTTTCTCTCTGTGACATATCTTACATGTGTTACTCATGACTTTAAAGAAATACCATAAAAATATGAGTTCAGGAGAACGTAGCTAACAGTTTATTTTAATAATTAGCTTTTAGTTAATTGATTAGATTACTTGTGTAGACCTATTTCCATTTTCTACACTTTAAAAGCATATTTAACATTACACTCAGCCTTTTAAATCAAATTACTAGTTTTTATTAAAAAAATATTTTGTCTTTCAAATACTAGATTTTTTAGCACTTTAAGTGATTTTATGCAACAATACAGTCTAGATATCAGTGTATGCATTACAAACAAATACACACAATTGCTGTACTCCTATACTATTTCAATTTTCCTTTAGGGACGTATTTCAAGAAAAAGTAGTCTTTTCCTAACAGGCCTATCCACTGTAAGTCATTTTTAATCATTTACATTACTGGATTCTTTCGGCATTACCATCATGATCAGGTCTCCTTTGGACTGAGCACTGTATGAAGATAGTTGAAGAGACAACCCTTGCCACAGAGCGCTTAATCCTTCATTCCTGCAATATCCCCAATATCTGTAAAATGCAATTATGCAATCTGAATAAATTTGAGAGAGGGCATAGAAGAAGGGGGATACAGCTCTGTCTGAATTTCCAATTTAAGGTCCTGGTTCAACAAAGTACTTAAAACACTTTGTTGATTAGGGATGGTTTGTTGAATCAGAGCCTAACTTTTGTCCACTGTTGCTTACACTTTTCACTATTGCCTAGTGTTTGTTCCTTCCACATTAGTCATTTCTTATATAATTTCAACTATTACTTCTGGCAGTGTTTTGATTCTCATGAAAAAAATGTTAGCTGCACTTCAAGTATTCAAGAAGGAAACTGTTGTCTGTTAGTAAAGGAAAGAAATGCTTAAACGTGAATGTATTTCAGTGGCTATTGCACAGAAGCACACCATTAATTCAGCCATCTCTAGCATCAATATTCAATTAGTGCTCTGGGGAAAACAAATGTTTGTATTGGCTTCACCCTTAGTACAAACTGATTCTGGCAAAAGATCAGAGGAACCTCTGACTCATGAGAAGAGTACTTAAATGGCCTGTTGTTACAGAAGAAAATCTACACATGGATATCTTGTCCTCATAAAATTCAGCTCTACGCATTAAGGTTAAGATACCTACCATGAGCCATCTGTTCATCAGGTGGTTATAAATAAAGTAAGCCTGGTAGAACAAATTTTTCTGCAGTCTCAACTCTGTCTCTCTCGAGGAACAGCACTATAATTATTATTTGCCCATTCACAGCATCAATTTTACCCTTATTAGCTAAGGATTGCAGATTAGAAAATTATTCTGAAAGTGTAGTGATCCCTCAAGAATATTTTTAACTTCCTGCCAATCACTCCTCAACATGGTGAGAGAGAACAAATTCCCTAGAGTTTCAGATACTAGAGTTAGTTTCCAGGGCGCTGGGCAAACTCCAACTCACATGATTACATTGTGCTTACTCACATTCCCTCTCCAGTTTAAAATGGATATATTATTCTTCACTCTACCTCCTAAAAATAAAATTGTTCAGCAGTTCAACAGCTGTCCTATTTCTATCATGAAAAGTGGCTGAATTTCATCTGCAGACAAATAGGTTCTGTAAAACAACTTGAGATCCTTAATAATAATTACAGATAAAAAAAACAAACACAGGATGGACCCTGCTCAATTAATGAACAGCTAGTAAATATTTGGGTTTATCTTCATTTTTCAGTGTGTGGCCTAAGGCCTTGTTTACCACACATTATTTACAACTCTGCTATGAGGACTGAATTATTAATTTTCCCATGGGCTTTTCTAGGCACTCGCCACTATGGTACCTGATTGCTTCACAAACATTAATTAATTCATCTTCACAAAGCCCCTGAGGTGAGGGGTTGGGGAAATGTGGAACTGAGGCATGGAGAAATTAAGGCAAAAAGTTTCCACTAATTTTAGGGTGCCCAATTTGAGAGGCCTAGCACCTGAGTTTTCAGAATACTTAGCATTATATAGCACTTTATATATTCAAGCACAGCTCCCACTGACTTCAGTTGCAGTTGTGAGTACTCAGTGCTTCTACAAATCCAGGGTTTCAAGTTGGGCACCCACAAAATGAGGAACACATAATTAGTGTCCACCTGTGAAAGGTATGGTTCAAGTGATTTGCTTGTCATTACACAGGACCTCTATGAAACATGGATAGAATCCAAGTCTCTAGTGCACCATTTGGTTGCAATAACCATGAGACCATCCTTTCTTCTCCTGCTACAAACCTTCCAACTTCTGCAACAGATAGGGCAGGGGTCCTACAGGCAATAGCCTTCTTTACTACACAACCCTGGACAGATTCAGGGCTTGTCTACATCAGAAAGTTGCAGCGCTGGTGAGGGAGTTACAGCGCTGCAACTTTGAAGGTGTACACATCTGCAGGGCATCACCAGCGCTGCAACTCCCTGTTTGCAGCGCTGGCCGTACTCCCGTTTTGTCTCGGGTGTAGAGGATCCAGTGCTGGTGATCCAGCGCTGGTAATGCAATGTAGACACTTACCAGTGCTTTTCTTGACCTCCGTGGAATAAGCAGGTATCCCAGCATACCTGAGGATACCTCTCTGGTAATCAAGAAAACTCCTCTGCCCTGTGCTCACCTGACCCCTCCTTTAAATCCCCCGGGAAATTTAAAAAATCACCTTCCTGTTTGCTCAGTCAGGCGTGGAGTGCAATTAATCAATCAATCATTCAGCGACCATGCCTCCACGCAACAAACGAGCCCCAGCATGGACCAATGCAGAGCTGCAGGATCTAATTAGTGTGTGGGGAGATGAGGCTGTTCAAACACAGCTGCGCTCCAGAAGGAGAAACTACGATACCTATGGTCAGATATCGCAGTCCATGCTGAGAAGGGGCCACGAACGGGACGCCTTGCAATGCAGAGTAAAAATTAAGGAGATGAGGAGTGCATACTGCAAAGCCCGTGAGGGAAACCGACGCTCAGGAGCAGCCCCCACAACCTGCAGGTTTTACAAGGAGCTGGATGCCATACTTGGGTGTGACCCCACCGTGAATCCTAGGAGCACGATGGAGAGTTCAGAGCAGGGAGAAGTGGGGGATGGTGTAGAGGATGAATACAGTGATGCTACTGGCGTTGAGGGGGACACCCCAGAGTCTCAGGACACAGGCAGCCAGGAGCTCTTCTCCAGCCCTGAGGAGACTAGCCAGTCACAGCAGCTGGAAGCGGACGTTGATGAGGAAGCTGAGGATCGTGCTCGTGGTAAGTAGATTGCAATGCTCTGTCCGTCCCCCACCCCCCTTCCAAGCGTGAAACCTGCCCTGCGGTGTGCTCTGTCCGTCCCCCACCCCCCCTTCCAAGCGGGAACCGTGTCCTGCGGGGTGCTTCTTCCTCACCGATCCCCCCTTCCAAGCGGGAAACCTGCCCTGCGGTGTGCTCTGTCCGTCCCCCACCCCCCCTTCCAAGCGGGAAACCTGCCCTGCGGGGTGCTTCTTCCTCACCGATCCCCCCTTCCAAGCGGGAAACCTGCCCTGCGGTGTGCTCTGTCCGTCCCCCACCCCCCCTTCCAAGCGGGAAACCTGCCCTGCGGGGTGCTTCTTCCTCACCGATCCCCCCTTCCAAGCGTGAAACCTGCCCTGCGGTGTGCTCTGTCCGTCCCCCACCCCCCCTTCCAAGCGGGAACCGTGTCCTGCGGGGTGCTTCTTCCTCACCGATCCCCCCTTCCAAGCGGGAAACCTGCCCTGCGGTGTGCTCTGTCCGTCCCCCACCCCCCCGTCCCAGCGGGAAACCTGCCCTGCGGGGTGCTTCTTCCTCACCGATCCCCCCTTCCAAGCGTGAAACCTGCCCTGCGGTGTGCTCTGTCCGTCCCCCACCCCCCCTTCCAAGCGGGAAACCTGCCCTGCGGTGTGCTTCTTCCTCACCAATCCCCCCTTCCAAGCGTGAAACCTGCCCTGCGGTGTGCTCTGTCCGTCCCCCACCCCCCCTTCCAAGCGGGAACCGTGTCCTGCGGGGTGCTTCTTCCTCACCGATCCCCCCTTCCAAGCAGGAACCAAGGCATCCCACTAACATGGGAGAATTTTAAGCAAAAGTACTCACCCCATTGCTAGACATGTCTTAGCTTTCTTGAACTCTACAGTGTTATGTGAGGTATGTGAGAGGGATGCTACCTACAGTTTCCAATGTCCTTCAAAAGTTGATAATAAACAATGATGCCCCTGTGTATTACATGTCTCTATCTCTATTTTTTCTAGACAACTCGAGTAATGCGGCTGTGTCACCGGCCTCACGTAGATTGCAGAATTTGAGGCGCAATCCTAGGAAATCAAAAGAGGAGCTGATCAAGACCGTTCTGAACCACTACAACAGGGAAAGTAGGAAGACTGAGGAGTGGAGAAAAAGTGTACAGGAATGGAGGCTGACTGAAAGCAGGAGACAGGAATTGTCTGCCAAAAGAATAGCCAGGCAGATGATGAGACTCCTGTCTCGCCAAACCAAGTCTTTTGAGTCTCTTGTAGCCATGCAGGCAAATATATACCGTGATAACCCACAGGCTTCCAAAAGCAATGTTCCTTGTCCCCCTGTGTATCCTCAAAATAGCTTTATGCAGCACCCAGTTCCTTATTATCATCAGCTGCCCCCAACACCTATAACATCACCTAGTAACCAAGATATGTTTAATTCTTACCCAGTGCACTCCACCCCCATCATTCTGCAGCAAAGTAATGGTGAGTTGCATCAGACGGTTACAATTGAGTAAAATAGGAAATAGTAAAACCTCTGAATGTACTGTGAACCACCCATACCCCCTTACCTGTTTTTTACTGTATGACAAATAAAAGGTTTTGGTTTGTATTTCTTTCCATATGTTTTATTGGTGATAGAAATGGCTAATTATACACAGCAAGGTAAAGCAAAGCACAACACATGCACCAAACATTACTGCTGGCTCTCAGCATCAAATTGCTCCCTTATAGCATCCCTAATCCTTGAAGCCCTTTCCTGGGCCTCCCTATTAGCCCTGCTCTCTGGCTGAGCAAACTCATTCTCCAAACGTATAACCTCGGAGGTCCATTCCTCACTGAACCTTTCACCCTTCCCTTCACAAATATTATGGAGGGTGCAGCACGCGGATATAACTGCGGTAATGCTGCTTTCCATCAAATCTAGCTTCCCGAACAGACTGCGCCAGCGAGCTTTCAAACGGCCAAAAGCACGCTCCACAGTCATTCTACAGCGGCTCAACCTGTAGTTGAAACGTTCCTTGCTCCTGTCAAGCTTCCCAGTATATGGTTTCATGAGCCATGGCATTAATGGGTAAGCGGGGTCTCCCAGAATCACGATGGGCATTTCCACGTCCCCTACTGTTATATTGTGATCTGGGAAAAAGGTCCCGGCCCTAAGCCTCCTGAACAGGGCACTGTTCCTAAATATGCGTGCATCGTGCACCTTTCCAGGCCATCCAGAGTAAATGTCAGTGAAATGCCCACGGTGATCCACAAGCGCTTGCAGAACCACAGAGAAGTACCCCTTGCGATTAATATACTCCGATGCCAGGTGGGGTGGAGAGATAATAGGAATATGCGTCCCATCTACTGCCCCTCCACAGTTAGGGAAGCCCATTTCTGCAAAGCCATCTAAAATGTCCTGCACGTTACCAAGAGTCACGGTTCTTCTTGTCAGTGTTCGATTAATGGCCCTGCAAACTTGCATCAGCACCATTCCAACGGTGGACTTTCCCACTCCGAACTGGTTCGCCACAGATCGGAAACAGTCTGGAGTTGCCAGCTTCCAGATTGCAATAGCCACCCGCTTCTCCACAGAAAGGGCATCTCTAAATCTCGTGTTCATGCGCCGCAGGTTGGGGGCGAGATCATCACAAAGTCCCATGAAAGTGGCTTTCCTCATACGAAAGTTCTGCAGCCACTGCTCGTCATCCCATGATTGCAGGACGATGTGATCCCACCACTCAGTGCTGGTTTCCCGAGCCCAAACGCGCCGGTCCACGGAGCAGAGCACGTCTGTTATTGCCACTAGCATTGTACTGTCTGCATATTGATGCGATTCAGTACCATCGTCCGACTCCTCAATGTCAGTCACACGCACATTTAGCAGCCTAAGGATTAGATCCACAGTAAGGCGAGATGTGCTGGCAATAGTCATTAGTAAGGTATTCAGTACCTGAGGATCCATTCTTGAAAGATAATGCAGAAAAACCGCTTTAGAGTCACAATGCTGCCACAGTGCTCCGCATGTGTACCAAAGCAACGCTGGCCGTTGGAACAGGAACAGGAAGCAGAAGGACAATCACACTTCCTTCCCCTTCCCACAAGCCCCAGCGCCGCTGTGGGACGAGGTGCCCTGTGGGATAGCCGCCCACAATGCATCACTCCCAACAGCGCTGCAGTGTGGCCACATCTAACAGCACTTACAGCGCTGCTAGCAGTAAGTGTGGACACTCTGCAGCGCTGGCCCTATACAGCTGTCCTAATACAGCTATAACAACCAGCGCTGCAAAGTTTTAGATGTAGACATGGCCTCAGCCTGTGTACTGAACAAAGCAGGTGTCCTGTGGAAAAACATTACATGATCATGTAATTGAAAACTACATCACAATGCATACACACAAGTAAGCCACATTAATGTTTCACAGGCAACCTTAATTCTGGCTTTTCTTAAATTCTAAGTGCTTAATTTTGCCACCTTAATAATGTTCTTCTAACATAGTTGCGTGTATATCGTTTTTAATAAAGCCAATTGTAAAAACAGAAATTCCATCAGGTGGCATCATAATGATAGCCATGTGGGTCACCAGCAGGGTTGGAACCTTTCGATCCACTGCACAGACCTCTGCCACTTGAGCTAATAGACTAACTAATAGCAATATTGGGTGTCATCTTCTATGTGGACCAAGCACTAGAGGGGATCTGATACACACACTTTGCCAGTCACAGATATTTGCTGACAGCAGAGGAATGATCAGACTCAGGAATCTTGGGTTCTATTTCAGGCTTTGGAGGGGAATGTGCTCAGTTGGGACAGATTCTTCTACCCATTTTCCCCAAGCTTTCACCCTTTTTTTGCCCCATCCCCTCCACTATGTCCAATTTACACCTCTTCCTTACACCTCACTCCTTGTTCCAATCCCATTCTCCTTACCTACCCATCCCAGTCTCCACTCTTTACGCATCTCATGCCAGTCCCAGTCTCTGTGCCCAGCTAGGCCTAGTCTCCCCCACTGGGATCACTCTGAGGCCTGGTCTACACTATGTGTTTAAACCGATTTCAGCAGCGTTAAACTGATTTAACGCTGCACCCATCCACACTATGAGGCCCTTTATATCGATATAAAGGGCTCTTTAAATCGGTTTCTGTACTCCTCCCCAATGAGAGGAGTAGCGCTAAAATCAGTATTACCATATTGGATTGGGGTTAGTGTGGCCGCAAATCGACGGTATTGGCCTCCGGGCGGTATCCTACAGTGCACCACTGCGACCGCTCTGGACAGCAATCTGAACTCGGATGCAGTGGCCAGGTAAACAGGAAAAGCCCTGCGAAATTTTGAATTACATTTCCTGTTTGCCCAGCGTGGAGCTCTGATCAGCACAGGTGGCGATGCAGTCCCAAATCCAAAAAGAGCTCCAGCATGGACCGTACAGGAGATACTGGATCTGATCGCTGTATGGGGAGACAAATCTGTTCTATCAGAGCTCCATTACAGAAGACGAAATGCCAAAGCGTTTGAAAAAAATCTCCAGGCTACACAGTGCTGCGTGACAAGCGTAACAGAAAGCCAAAGAATCAAATGGATGCTCATGGAGGGAGGGAGGGGGTACTGAGGACTCCAGCTATCCCACAGTTCACAGCAGTCTCCGAAAACTATTTGCATTCTTGGCTGAGCTCCCAGTGCCTGTAGGTTCAAACACGTTGTCTGGCGTGGTTCAGGGTATAGCTCGTCAATTTACTCCCTCCCCCCACCACGTGAAAGAAAAGGGAAAGAAATCGTTTCTTGACTTTTTTCAATGTCACCCTATGTCTACTGAATGCTGGTGTTAGACGCGATGCTGCAGCACTGAAGAGCAGTATCCGCTCTTCTTCCCCCCCCCCGGTGGCAGATGGTACAATATGACTGCTATCCGTTGTCACCATCAGCCCGTGAGTGCTCCTGGCTGGCCTCAGGTGAGGCTGGCCGGGGGTGCCTGGGTAAAAATAGGATGATTCCTGGTCATTCCCAGTAGATGGTACAGAACGGCTGGTAACCGTCCTCATCATAGCAACTGGGGGCTTAGCTCCATCAGCCCCCTCCCTTTCCTGTGTAAAGAAAAGATACTCTCCTGCCTGGACTAGCATAGCAGCGGGATGCTGGGCTCCTCTCCCCCGCACCGCTTAATGTCCTGCCTGGACTGTCATAGCAGCGGGAGGCTGCCTCCCCGTCATTTAATCTCACTAACAAGTCACTGTTTCTTATTCCTGCATTCTTTATAACTTCATGACACAAGTGGTGGGGACACTGCCACGGTAGCCCAGGAAGGTTGGGGGAGGAGGGAAGCAACGGGTGAGGTTGTTGCAGGGGCACCCCCCTTTGAATGGCATGCAGTTCATCATTTCTGTGGGATCTGACACGGAGCAGCTGTGCTCTCTGATACACTGGTTCTCTAGTACACTTGCCCCATATTCTAGGCAGGACTGACTCTATTTTTAGAAACCATAAAGGAGGGATTGACTTGGGGAGTCATTCCCAGTTTTGCCTTTGCGTCCTCGGCCGACCTCAGCCAGGGGCACCCATGATAGCAGCAGACAGTTCAGAACGACAGATAACTGTCATCTTACTGCCAATTTACAATGGCAGCAGATGGTACGGAACGACTGATAACCGTCTCTGCTATCATGCAAAAGCAAACGAATGCTGCTGTGTAGCACTGCAGTAACGCCTCTGTCAGCGGCATCCAGTACACATACGGTGACAGTAAAAAAAAAAGCTGAACGGGCTCCATGGTTGCCGTGCTATGGCATCTGCCAGGGCAATCCAGGGAAAAAGGGCGCGAAATGATTGTCTGCCGTTGTTTTCCCGGAGGAAGGAATGAGTGACGACATTTACCCAGAACCACCCGCGACAATGATTTTTGCCCCATCAGGCACTGGGATCTCAACCCAGAATTCCAAGGGGCGGGAGAGACTGTGGGAACTATGGGATAGCTATGGAATAGCTACCCACAGTGCAACGCTCCAGAAATCGACGCTAGCCTCGGACCATGGACGCACACCGCCAAATTAATGTGCTTAGTGTGGCCGCGTGCACTCGACTTTATACAATCTTTTACAAAACCGGTTTATGTGAAATCGGACTAATCCCGTAGTGTACACGTACCCTGAGTCCCAGTCTTCCCTGACTCCCAGGCTTTCTCCCTCCCACACCCAATCCCAGTCTCCTTGCACACCCAGTTCCAGTTCCCCTTTCTGTCTCCTCGTCCAATCTGTCTCTCCCCCTCAGCAGTTGGCTTCCCGACCCAATTCTCCTTCCCTGGATTCTTCATGTCAGCCTTCTCTCCCCCACCTCCTTTGCTCTTGGTCCCAGTCTCTTTGTCCAGCCAGTCCCAGTTCTCGCCCAGCACCAGGTCCTTGTCATATCTGTCTCTTCCTCTCTGCCCTCTTTCCCCACCCCCCACTAGTTTGTAGTTCCAATCTCTTTATCCAGCTAGTTCCAGTCCCCCTAACTCTGAGCTCTTTGCAGGGAGTGTTCATGACAGAATGTGCACACAGTGTGTGTTTAGAATGTACAGTAATACAATAGTTTTATTCATCTCTTTTTTGTCCCCTCACTTCTGCTTTTGATCTTCTCTCCTGCTCAGTTTGCTATCACTGCACATGATGTGTGCTATGCTGGTTACTGAGTGTCATAGTAGCTTTTTACATATACTGTTAAGGAAAATGTGACTCAGAAAAATTCTTTTTTAAAATTAAAAATACAAGGTAATAACTACTCTGCTCAAAGTGAGCAAGAAAGAAACCCTGAGCTAGTTCCTATCCTTAACAGATTGTTTCTTACAGACTATTTTTGTGTTGTTACTACTTCTTTATAATGCGTGTTGCTGTTTGTTGTTATTTAAACTCTGATTAATTACTTCCATAGTTGGACTGGATGACTATGAAGGCCAAGAGAATTATGGCCTACCTCCCATACTAATCTATAACATGTCCCAGACCCTCTCAATATAATATGGATAAATACTCTCAGAAGGCTCTACACTATTCCCATTAACTGAAGTGAGGGCAGGATCAGGCCGAGACAGGCTAGCCCAATGAAACACAGTGAATCAGCACCAGAGCTGAGTTCCTGACTCCTAGCACCATACTCAATTTATTTGCTGAAGCAGGATCTCTTTTTTTATTGCAGGTTATTTGAATAGTTAAAACAGCCAATGTTCCATGAGGGCCCCTCTTTGCTGCAGGCATTTTCCATTGTCTCGGGGAATGAAGTATGTATTCTGTTGTTGATGTTTTTGCATATTTGTCAGCCATTGAGTTCCAACAAAAATAAACAAGCCATTTGATTTTCTGAGCTGAATATTGAGTTACAACATCGCTAACTCTTTTACTCAAAACTTCATATATTCTTTTCCTCACCACACTGCAGCACTAACACAACCAAAGGTGCTGACTTTCTAATTTGCCAGGGTCTTGGACCCAGGTTCCATCCCCATTCTACCCCTCATGTTGTCTGTTTCCTCCCCCATTAGCCTCAGCATCGCCTCCTGCCTCTGCTCATCGTGCTCACTTAATGCTTTCCTGGCCTCTGCCACTGAATGCCTCCATTTATTAAACTGTGCCCTGTCAGTGCAGGAGGACTGCATGAGCTTGGAAAACATGTCACCGTGAGTGCGTTTTTTTTGCCTTCTAATCTGCAATAACCTCAGGGACAGAGATGATAGGGGGAGCACAGAAACATTTGCACCTGCGGGGGATAAAAAGGGAGAGTAAAATTTTAGATGATATATTTCTGAGAACAAAAGGGAGACTCTTTCACAGTGAAGCAAGCAATTCACAACAGACAACATATGTGCTTTAGGTACAAGGTTGCATTTTGCCTTTTATATTTGAGCGTCTGTCAGTATGGTGACACATCACACATGGCTGGGCAACAGAATTCGGTTTCCAAGCAGCCATGGTAAGCCAAAGGGTACACGGGGTTGGCTTCTTCCACCTTCATAACATGTGGGAATGGTTTCAAACTGCAGCGCCCTCCTTTCCCATGGCGAACAATGCGGGTTAGGTTTCACATTTAAAAGGAGGGGCTACGGTTTTCGGGTGGATGCACAGCACTCACCTCCCCCCATGCCACTGCGTGGCTATTCTCTGGGATGATCCCTTTTAGCCTAGCATGAAAGGGGTCCTTTTAATATTCCTTTACAAAAATTCCCCTATTTCAACCAGGTGACCATGAATAATATCACTCTCCTGAGGCTAACACAGAAAGACATATACCTAATGTTGCTTGAATGTGACCAAAACCCAGGAACATTCGCTGCCATGCTTTGTGCTGCAATGATTCCAGACTACTTGCTACTGGCTTGGCATGGTAAAGTGTCCTACCGTGAAAGACGAAATAAGGCAGCCTCCCCAGAAACCTTCTGCAAAGGCTTTCAGAGTACCTCCAGGAGAGCTTCATGGAGATGTCCCTGGAGGATTCCCGCTCCATCCCCAGACACATTAACAGACTTGCAGTAGCTGTATTGGCCGCGAATGCATCCCAGTTCTTCAGGGCAAATCAAACATTAAACACTATTGCTTTTTAACCCTGTACTGTAGTTACAAATGTGCACTCACCAGAGGTGCCTTCTCCGGCTTCAGGCTCATGGGAACGGATTCACCGCTTGCCTGTTGTGCATTCTCCTCCTCTTCCTCATCCACAAAATCCTCCTCCCTGTTGTGTGAGACACCCCCCTTGCAGGTGTCCATGGACAGTGGTGGGGTAGTGGTACGGTCCCCCCTAGAATACCATGCAGCTGATCATGCGGCATGTATGGGGCTCTGACCCGGAGTGACCATTTGCCTCCTTTGTCTTTTGGTAGGCTTGCCTGAGCTCCTTAACTCTCACGCGGCACTGCTGTGTGTCCCTTTTGTAGCCTCTGTCCACCATGTGCCATTTTGGCATATATATTAGCATTTCTTCTTTCTGATCAGAGTTCAGCGTGCACAGATTCTTCTCCCCACACAGCAATCAGATCCAGTGTCTCCCTTTCAGACCATGCTGGAGCTCGTTTGTGATTCTCGGGGGGGGTTGGGGGGGGCTGCATGGTCACCTGTGCTGCTGAGCGCACCACACTGACCAAACAGGAAATGAAATTAAACATTTCCCCAGGCTTTTCCTGTGTATCTGCCTAGTGCATCAGAGTTGAAAGTGCTGTCCAGAGCAGTCACATTGGAGCACTCTGGGATAGCTCCCAGAGGCCAATACAATCGAATTGCGTCTGCACTACCCCAAATTCGACCGAGCAAGATGGATTTTTGCACTACTCTCCTTGCCGGGGAGGAGTACAGAAGTCAATTTTAAGAGCCCTTTAGGTTGACGGAATGGGGTTGGTCGTGTAGACGCATTCATTTTAAAATCGACCTAACACAGCTAAATTCGACCAAAGCCCGTAGTGTAGACCAGGGCTATGGTGCCACAAGGACTTCTCGTTGTTTTTGATGACACAGACTAAGGCCTGGTCTACACTGGGGGAGGGGCGATGTGAGCTAAGTCAGTCTAAGTTATGCAACTTCATCTACGAAAATAGCATAGATGAAGTCAACGTACTTAGAGCTACTTACCACGGTGTCTTCACTGTGGTAGGTTGACTGTTGGTGCTGCCCCGTCAACTCTGGTACTCCACCAGAGCGAGAAGCATAGGCGGAGTCGACAGGAAATCGCTCTGCAGTCAATTTATCACGTCTTCACTAGACACGATAAATCGACCTCTGCTGGATCAATTGCTCCAGGGTTAAGTGTAGACATGTCCTAACACAGCTACCACTCTGAAATCTCTTTGCAGCTGTTTTTCTGTGGCTTCTCTTTCTGATTTCCCTGCTCCTCCTGCACAGCTCTCTCCTTCTCCAATGAAGCCTCTGCACTCTGACACTGTAGTTGGTAGCTAGCCATTTATGCTACCTTGTAGCTCTTTCTTTACATACCTTCCTATTCTTAGCAACAGTTACTTCACTCCCACATGAACAGTTACTTCACTTCCACAATCTTGACCATTACCTCAGAATTCTATTGAGAGCTCTGACCTTTAAAACATGTTGTTACCAGTATGAATAGGTTCTAACCAGCTAACTGCATAACTGACTGACCTCTCTGTCACCCCTTACTGCATATGCTTAATAGTTGCCAATAGGGTGACCAGATGTCCCGATTTTATAGGGACAGTCCCAATGTTGGGGGCTTTTTCTTATATAGGCTCCTATTACTCCCCACCCCGGTCTCAATTTTTCACACTTGCTATCTGGTCACCCTAGTTGCCAATCTTGTACATGGTCACTGCTGTCCTTTAGCTCACTGCTGTGATTCTACAAAGCCACTCCCACACACACATGGTTCTTTGCCAGGACACTATTTTTTTAAATTAAGAAATCCTAAATTCTTATTGACCATGCTCAAGGTCCACAGCTTTGATCTCAGGGTGCAGCGATTTTTGCTTATTCAGAATAGAGATCAAAAATACAAAGTAGACACTGGAGATTTTTTTCTGGTAATAGATGGAATGCTGTGATACACCAATTGATTATTGACAAAGCAATGGTGGCTTATCAGTGTCATTTGATAGGCCCATTTTTCACCTAACATCCTCCCAACTGTCACGAAAAAAATGTTACTTACCTTACAGTAATTGTGGTTCTTTCAGAAGCGTTGCCCATGCGGATTTCACTCATGGTGTGCATGCAGGACCAGACTGGATTCTTTTTGGCCACTAGTGCCAGGTGTGCACTTAGATGTCCTCACATTCCCTTCACCTGAAGGCATAAACTGCTCAGCAGACCCAACCGTCCCTTAGTTCCTTTACAATACAGAATCCCAAAGGAGTAGGACTATGCAGTAGTGGGGAAGCAGTGCAGGTCATGAAACTCATCCTGAAGAACCACTGTTACTCTAAGATAAGTAATCATTATTTCTAATTTGATTGATTATCTACATGGACTCCATTCTTGGTGACTAACAACCAGGTTTCTGTTTGGTGGGTTGAGAAATCCTACTTGCATAATTACTGCAGGACAACCCTACCAAAATGGCATCTGATCTGGAAGCCTCTACCAAACAGAAGTGTCATGTAAATCCATATATCCCAAGGCCAAAAGGGACCACTGTGATAATCTACTCTGATCTCCTGTATAACACAGGCAACAAAAATAAAATTTCCACAAAATAATTCCTTCAACTTCCAGCCTTTGTCCTGTTATCCCTTTGTCCGTTAGATTAAAGAGCCCATTATCAAATATTTGTTCTCCATATAGGTCACCCCTTGACCTTCTCTTTGTTAATCAAACAGATTGAGCTCCATGAATCTGGGAAGCTGTGAAAAATGATATTAACAAACATACAAATATCACTTTTCACGACAGACTTGCTAGTGCCCCGGCCACCTAGCTCTGGAGGCAGCACCACCGCCAGCAGTAGCACAGAAGTAAGGGTGGCAACAGGGCGCTAAGTCTACTGTGAAAAGTGATATTGACAAAGTGGGTTTGCGCCCACGCCCCAATATTAAACACTAACAATTTCAAAAAAATAACTTTTATGCTTATAACAATAATACAGAAAAATATATTTTAGTTTTAATTTAAAAATGGAAAGATAAGGTAAATTCATTTTAAACAATAGGGTTATAAATTTAGCATTTAAATAGTATTAAATAAAAAAACAAGTTTTTAATTTATAAGGAGAGTTGCACTCAGAGGTTTGATCTGAAAGGGGTCACCGATACAAAAAGTTTGAGAACTAGTGCACTAGTCTCAATGGAAAATGCTCTAAATCTAATTTCTTTTAACGGGTTAAAACAACAAAAGTAACAGAATCCAAGGTGACTGTAAGTTACTATACCATCTGCAAGTTGTTCTGTGACCTATGTGAAATCAATCTGGAATTCACAGTTTAGGCCTTATTGGAACAGTGTCCATATCACAGAAGCCACCACCACACTGGCATTGTCTGTTAGACTCTGCAAAGACACACACAATTGAGTAAGATAGGGAACAAACAAACTTCTTATTCAAAAGGGTTGAGGTTCATTACAAAGGCAGAGTGAGGGAAACAGTTACTCTGGTTGTTACCTATGCTGTAAACATTGCATGAATTTCATTCTCCAGGACTCAAAATGCAGCACATTTCCTGAGCACTAAAATTCACAACAACAAAACCTTAGATCACTATATAATCCTTTTCTAATTTACAGGGATGTAATGAGGCTTCATTAATTTGTTTGCAAAGAACAAGCAGATCCTCAGATGAAAGAAGCCACAGAAGTGCCTAAAAGGGGGGCAAATCTGCTACCTTCATTTTATAGAGTAAAGTGCTATTTGAAGTAAGGATGACAGAATTAATAGAAGAGAAAAAAATAGCAACCTGGTCCCTGTTGCTGACCTGCTTTCATCACGAAGCATGAGCGATAATAAAATCTATCTTAGTATGTACAACTACCAAGGTTATATCTGGACTTAAAATTAGCCATTCATTTAAAATCCAAATAAATTATTTAAATCTCTGCTTGAGGCAGTGAATTTAACAGTCTGAATGCACACTGTGAGGAATACTGTAAACACACTGTGAAAAATCTTTTATTGAAACTCCCATTTATCCAAATAAATTTCAGGCTGCCTCGTCCAGTCAGATGAACATGATTCTGCTGCATTTTCATTGCCTTTTACATTTATCTATTATTTATTTCATTGTGATGAAGACAAACCTAAGGACACTTAATTAATGGGGATGGATAAGATAGTTCAAATAATTAACACAAAACTTCACCCATACAGGAAACTGAACACTGACATTTCAAAATGGTTTGATTGACTTATTTATTTTTAATTGGCCCTTTACACATTCTGTCTCTGCACCTACAGTAATCCAGCTGGGCCAGAAACAAGAGCAAGAGATTATTGGACTGTCTTTTGTTCTGCATTGTACAGCAGCTAACACAATGTGGTCCTGGGTCCCTGACTCACGCTCTCAGGAACTACGGTAATACAAATAGTACACAGTAATATTGTTATGGTGCTGTCAAACCCAATGAAACCTGGTAATTATGAATATCTTGCCAGAGAGCCACATTCTCACACACTTTTCTTTCTGCCCTGAAATGTCAACTCTGCCATACAGGGGAATGACTTTGTAGTTAGTGGAAGGGGTGCTCTTCTCTTTGGTTCTCTACTCCCTTCTTTGGCCATGTGCTTATAACAATGAGGCTGATCAAAAAGGAAGGAATGGGTCTGACAGCATGGGAAAAACAAAAGCAGCACTCCCATGCTGTTTACAGGCTCAGGGAGGTTACAGAGTCCAAACTGCAGTGCACACACACCAACATTTCAAAAAAATATTCCTGGAATAATTCTGAGAAGACATCAGAGCAGTGAAGTGGGGGGCTTTGGAATTTCACCTAACCATTAGGGTCCCTCTTGTGTGCTTCCTGATCAACTCCTATGTTGCTAAACAAGTTTCCCAGTCTCCTACAAATCACTCACCCATCCCCTAAATCAAGTTCTCTGTCCACTTTCCAAACTCATTTACTTATTAGGTATAGTAACTGACCTCTTATATCAGTTAGGGCTGTGCCCTCTAACTAAATCCCCTCTGACCTCTCCAGACCCTGCCATAGCTGCCTCTCCACTGCCTGCACAATAATGCCATCCAGCTTCAGTAGGCACAAAACTTTAAAAACACAATATACCTACCCATCCTTCAATGTGTGTGCATTTCTCTCTCTCTAGTGCATGTTTATGCAAATATTCTGGATCACTGACTGGGACAGAAGGTTGCTGGAGCCAGTCATAAAAACCTGGAAATTGTAACAGTCTTTAGGAGAAGTTAGAAGGTAATCCCTATTGTAGTCAGGCTTTCCATTAAACATCAAGGCAGGTGCTATACTTCATTAAATTTCATCATTTCAATTGATCAAAGATGCCATAGCAATAGGTGCCGCATAAAAGTAAGTATTCTCTCTCCTATCTTATGTTCCAACTTTTTTTCATAAATAACGAGTAAAAGTGAGCAAACTCCAGATCTCCAAACCACCCACAGTCATCTTTTCAACTCAACTACACTCTGTTGCTGCTAGTGCTCAGCATGCAGAGAAGTAAAGACAAAATTACTAGAAGGGAGAGGTGCATGTTCGCAGCAATAAAACAGTCTTCAACATCTAGCACAAACATCTTCCAGCTGAATGGGCTGGCCTGCTTTGAAGTCATCTTTATGTACACTGTGGCAAACTCAGGACACTTAGCTACCAAGCGTGGGGTAGTAATTAGTCCCAGAAGGCTTAACCATGGAGGAATAAGGTTCAGCTGGAACAGGGGTTACCAGGGAGGTAATTAGTTTCAGCTGGCCCCAATGGCTGGAGACCTTTTTAAACCCTCCCTGGCAGGGAAGGGAAGGAGAGAAGTAGAGTAGCTGTCAGTGAGTAGAGGTAGCTGAACTCTAAAAACTTTTCTTGCAAGGCAGGTTGCACTCTCCCCAGAAGGAGAGGAAAACAGAACAAGGGCCTGACTGTGAAGGGCTTTTGCTTTGCCCAAGCCTGTGTCTCCAAGGCTGAGGAGGACTGAGCTAGGAGAGGAGAGACAGGTACTTTGCCACAACACCTATACCCATATGTGAAATTGGCCATCTAAGTGGACTTGAATATCACTGTTTGCCAGGCTAAAAGAACCAAAATAATTTATAGATAGCACAGCCTCAATTTAACTGTTTATAGTGTTGATTTTACAGAAACTCTTTACATATATAGTTTACCTCTGCTTTATAAACCTGAAGAAACCAATTATATTAAAAAAGGATAATACTATGACAGACATTGCAACCCCATGCAATATCTTTGGGGACCATATTGTATTAAGTTTATGTATCACTGTGGGCCAAGGACTGTAACCAACTTCAGGGAGGGAAGGTTATCATTGCTTCTCCAGGAATCAAAAATAAGGTGGGGGTGATTAAGGCCTCACCCTTTGGGGAGGCTTACAGATCCTGATTCAAACTGGGTTTTTCCAGAGACTAATAAAGAACTGACTCAGGGCCTTCTTTTTGATCCAGTGAACAGACTGAACTTTCCATCCCAAGGGAGGCTCCCACCCTTGTGGAATGGTTGAAAAGACCTTAGTCAACAAGGTCTTCATAAGACTGATGGGTGACTTAGTATGTTTAATGTACATCTAAATCTGTTGATTGTTTTTATGATGTTTTCTTTGTAATGCTTTTACTTTACGAATAAATATACTTGCTTTTGAAAAAAACTGTGTGGTTACTTCAACTGCAGGCAATACACTGTTTATAGACTTTGGTGGGGGGGCAGAGAGAGAGAGAGAAAGCGGGAGAGCAATGCACAGGAGCTGTCCATTGAGCAGACTGGCTTGCTGGGGACAGACATATAAGGCAGAAAGCTCTGCAGCCTTAACCCCCCCTGTAAGATTCATCACCAGAGACAGGAGATGTTAGGAGATCAGAGACTTGACTGAACACTCCTGGAATGGACCATGGAGGGTGGGGGAAAAATACAGGTTCAGTTACTGTGGACTGGTCTACATTAGAAATGAAAGTTTACCTACATTGCTCAGGGGTGTGAAAAATCCACACTGCTGAGTGGCATGATTAAGTCAACCTAGCTCCTCAGTGTAGATAGCGCTAGGTTGGAAGAATTCTTCCATCAACCTAGCTACCGCCTCTTTGGGAGGTGGATTACCTACCCTGATGAGAACCCCTCCAATCAGAAGAGCTACAGTGGTGCTACTATGCCAGTGTAGTGGTTTAAGTGTAGCCGTACCCAAACAAACAGTGAGGGAAACATCCTTAGCTTTCCCAGTTCTGGGGTTCCCTGTGCCTCTACTGTATTAACAAATGAACCAGACTCCCTATGATTCTTTGTGTTCCCGTAACTCTTTGTATATAAAACCCCATTTTCCTTTTGTTCATCCACAAAGTGTTTTGTAACTATAATTCTAGTGCTTTGTATCTATGATTCAAGGGACTCTGTATTTAAGTTGAATTTCAGTGTGTGACCAACTGATGGAATGTGTATAATATTTTTACCCTGACCCTACTGACTCATGGAGAATGTGTCCAGGAAGGGACCACTAATGATTGAGGAGGGATATTTGTTTTGTCTTCAGTGATCAATGAGATGATCTACTAAGAAATGTTTTTAGCTCATTACCAATTCCACAGGCATTTTCTATAATAAGAACTTAGTCACAGATAACTTTAGCTTATTGATTAGGTAAGATGAGACACCATAAGGGGAATGCTATATGTAGATCAATAATGGAAAGCACTTCTTCTTTGTCTCAAATACAACATTTACGGAGGGTAGTTTCTGGGAGTGAGTTAGGGGTGAATCAAGTTGCAAAGTCACTTTTCCAGTCTTTATATTGGTTTGGTATTGATAACCTTTCTGTATTGTGCTGTATTAATCGTGACTAAATCTTTGATTAATAAATTCCAATTGAGCCTGATTATTTGAAGTTTTATTAATAAATCAAAATTGAACCTAACAACTGTGCATATGTCTGGTTTAGTATGGAGCAGAGGCAATCTGTATTTCAAGACTTGTACAGAGCTCAGCAAAATCTCATTACTTAAAAATAAATTTCCTCTAGTCTAGAAAATAAAAAGCGTTATAACACACATGTCCTCAGTAGATTCATTTGCAAAAATCACAACTAAATTCCTGCTGTAAAGGAAGCAAAATATTTGCATCTGTGGAAACTCAGGAGCCTTACATAAAATCAAAATAAGGCAGATACCTCTGCTTTAATTGAAGTATAACCTATAATGTTAAACAAACTAACATTACAGAATCTCTTGTAGGATCAGTGCATAATTATATTCATACAGGGAGATTGCCAAATTGAGGTCTGGTAACCTGTTGACAACAACTGTGTTTGTTGATATCAAGTAACAGCAGCACCACGGGAAGCTTGTCATTTTGGCCTAAATTAAATCAAACACAAGGCAATTTGCCAAGAGAGAATAGTGTGGATAAGACAATTCATAGATTCATAGACTCCAGGACTGGAAGGGACCTCGAGAGGTCATCAAGTCCAGTCCCCTGCCCTCATGGCAGGACCAAATACTGTC
Source organism: Gopherus flavomarginatus (assembly GCF_025201925.1). Taxonomy (NCBI): domain Eukaryota; kingdom Metazoa; phylum Chordata; order Testudines; family Testudinidae; genus Gopherus; species Gopherus flavomarginatus. The sequence goes on from NC_066619.1 coordinate 25,896,955, forward strand.
TACTCCATCCCTGATAGACATTTATCTAACCTACTCTTAAATATCTCCAGAGATGGAGATTCCACAACCTCCCTAGGCAATTTATTCCAGTGTTTAACTACCCTGACAGTTAGGAACTTTTTCCTAATGTCCAACCTAAATCTCCCTTGATGCAGTTTAAGCCCATTGCTTCTTGTTCTATCATTAGAGGGGAAGGTGAACAATTTTTCTCCCTCCTCCTGATGACACCCTTTTAGATACCTGAAAACTGCTATCATGTCCCCTCTCAGTCTTCTCTTTTCCAAACTAAATAAACCCAATTCTTTCAGCCTTCCTTCATAGGTCATGTTCTCAAGACCTTTAATCATTCTTGTTGCTCTTCTCTGGACCCTCTCCAATTTCTTCACATCTTTCTTGAAATGCGGTGCCCAGAACTGGACACAATACTCCAGTTGAGGCCTAACCAGTGCAGAGTAGAGCGGAAGAATGATGTCTCGTGTCTTGTTTACAATATACCTGTTAATGCATCCCAGAATCACGTTTGCTTTTTTTGCAACAGTATCACACTGTTGACTCCTATTTAGCTTGTGGTCCACTATGACTCCTAGATCTCTTTCTGCCATACTCCTTCCTAGATAGTCTCTTCCCATTCTGTATGTGTGAAACTGATTGTTCCTTCCTAAGTGGAGCACATTGCATTTGTCTTTATTGAACTTCATCCGGTTTACCTCAGACCATTTCTCCAATTTGTCCAGATCATTTTGAATTTTGACCCTGTCCTCCAAAGCAGTTGCAATCCCTCCCAGTTTGGTATTGTCTGCAAACTTAGTAAGCATACTTTCTATGCCAACATCTAAGTCTTTGATGAAGATATTGAACAGAGCCGGTCCCAAAACAGACCCCTGCGGAACCCCACTTGTTATACCTTTCCAGCAGGATTGGGTGCCATTAATAACTACTCTCTGAGTATGGTTATCCAGCCAGTTATGCACCCGCCTTATAGTAGCCCCATCTAAACTGTATTTGCCTACTTTATCGATAAGGATATCATGCCAGACAGTATCAAATGCCTTACTAAAGTCTAGGTATACCACATCCAACGCTTCTCCCTTATCCACAAGACTCGTTATCCTATCAAAGAAAGCTATCAGATTGGTTTGACACGATTTGTTCTTTAACAAACCCATGCTGTCTATTTCCTATCACCTTACCACATGTTTGCAGATGATTTCTTTAATTACTTGCGCCATTATCTTCCCTGGCACAGAAGTTAAACTAACTGGTCTGTAGTTTCCTGGGTTGTTTTTATTTCCCTTTTTATAGATGGGCACTATATTTGCCCTTTTCCAGTCTTCTGGAATTTCTCCCATCTCCCATGACTTTCCAAAGATAATAGCTAGAGGCTCAGATACCTCCTCTATTAACTTCTTGAGTATTCTAGGATGCATTTCATCAGGCTCTGGTGACTTGCAGGCATCTAACTTTTCTAAGTGATTTTTAGCTTGCTCTTTTTTTATTTTATCTTCTAAAACTACCCCTTCCCATAAGCATTCACTATGTTAGCCATTCCTTCAGACTTCTCAGTGAAGACTGAAACAAAGAAGTCATTAAGCATCTCTCCCATTTCCAAGTTTCCTGTTACTGTTTCTCCCACCTCACTGAGCAGTGGGCCTACCCTGTCCTTGGTCTTCCTCTTGCTTCTAATGTATTGATAAAAAGTCTTCCTGTTTCCCTTTATTCCCATAGCTAGTTTGAGCTCATTTTGTGCCTCTGCCTTTCTAATCTTGCCCCTGCATTCCTGTGTTGTTTGCCTATATTCATCCTTTGTAATCTGACCTAGTTTCCATTTTTTATATGACGCCTTTATATTTTGTAGGTCATGCAAGATCTCGTGGTTAAGCCAAGGTGGTCTTTTGCCACATTTTCTATCTTTCCTACTCATCAGAATAGCTTGCTTTTGGGCCCTTAATAGTGTCCCTTTGAAAAACTGCCAACTCTCCTCAGTTGTTTTTCCCCTCAGTCTTGATTCCCATGGGACCTTACCTATCAGCTCTCTGAGCTTACCAAAATCCGCCTTCCTGAAATCCTTGTCTCTATTTTGCTGTACTCCCTTCTACCCTTCCTTAGAATTGCAAACTCTATGATTTCATGATCTCTTTCACCCAAGCTTCCTTCTACTTTCAAATTCGCAACGAGTTCCTCCCTATTTGTTAAATGAAAAACAAAAGGAGGGACAGAGCATTCAAAGGCATAAAAAGTGATGCAAAAAATGGTTGCAACTTGAGTTTCTTTTTCATACATAAAGTGTCTGAGGGAAATAAGTTATGTTAAAATAGATGTTTTCATATTAGTTTCTAAGGGCATGGCTACATTAGAGAGAAATGTAACTGCTCTAAGTCGATGGGAGAGTGCTCTCCTGTCAGTTTAACTACTGCAGCATCTGTGAACAGCAGAAGCCAACCATGAATTTTTTCCCCTGATGTCTTCAGGAGCGGTGTGGAGCCGGGGACCGGACAGGCATGCAGGGAATCTGCCCTGGCACGTGCCACTGCCACCCCAGAACCACTTTAGGTTAGCGGCGCCAGGCCAGAGCCCAAATCCCTCCTGCACTCCACCCCAACTCCCTGCCCTAAGCAACCTGCCTGCACCTTGCACCCCAACGCCCTGCCCTAAGCTCCCTGCTGCACCCCTGAGCACCCCAACCCCCTGCCACACCCCACTCCCCTCCTGCATCCCAATCACTTTCCCTCCCGCAGTCCACCCCCCTCCTTCACCCCTGCCAAGCCCCCTCCTACACTCCAAACCCTTAATGCACCCCAACCCCCATCCCTGAGCCCCCCCATACACCTCGCACCCCTCTAACCCCTTTCCCTGAGCACTTCCCTGCACACTGCACCCCACACTCCCTCCTGCACCCCAACCTCCTGCCTGACCCTGCATACAATTTCCCCACCCAGATGTGGCCTTTAGCCCAAAAAGTTTGCCCACCCCGGTTTAGCTTCTAACTTATATTTAGAGCCCACTAAATCTGCAGATATCCACAGATCACAGAAAGGATGTGGATGCAAATTTTGTACCCATGCAGAATGCTACTTATATTGATTGTTCTCTATCCCCCCTCCCATTTTTTATATGTTGCTCTCTTATTTTTATTGCTGCTTTCATATCACCACTGAAACAGGATGGGGTTTTAGCCAAAATTGTCTTCTTTCTTGATTGCAGAATTGTGGCTTTTTGGTTATCTAATTAAACTCTTCTTTAAGAGCTCCCAATTTTTATCCACAGTCCTAAATTTTTCCTCCCAATTTTGTTCATAATTCTCCTTATTTCTGAAAGTTAGCCCTTTTGAAAGACCAAGTACATACATTACCAGTTGGGACTATCTTCTATTTGCCCATCTTTAATGTAATCAGATAATGATCACTGGTCCCTAGGCAACCACAAACTCAAAAATTTTGTCTACCAGTACTCCGGTCTGCTCTCCAGGGATGTAAATGATATTGAGCACTTCCATGTCACATACTAATTGGCCCATGTAATCTCTGCTGGTGCACAATAAAAATTCCCTAGTGCACATTAACATACGGACTAGGGAACTTTTAGTGCATGTCAGCACAGACCACACAGGCCAGTTAGTGTGCAATCCATTAGTGCACACTAAGATTTACACCTCTCTGGTGCAGACTAGTGTACAGTGTAAAGAAGCCCTTAGAATCCCATGATGAATTCATCTTTATACATCATAATGAGGTCCAAAATAGAGCTCCCTTGTATTAGGTGCAATACCTGTCTTAGAAAAGCATCATATGTAATTTTTAGAAACTCTAATGATGTCATATTGCTGGCTGCTTGAGATCTCCTGCAAAGATCTCCCAAACTGAAATCTCCCATAATACTACAATTTTTCTTTCCACACATTACAGACAGTGCTTAAGGAGTAACTCATCCTGTTCTTTGGTTTAATTTGATGGTCTGGAACAGAACCCCACCAGCACCTATTCCTGGGCTTTCCCAGTTAGCACATTGATCCATATGCACTCAAGAGCCTGTGGTTTTGAACTATTAATAACTATATAACAGGTAATAGTGTCTTTAATGTAGAGTATGACATGCTTACCCACTGCATAGATACATCTTTTACTCACTCTATCCTCCCTAAATAGGTTATAACTAGCAATTTTAAAATTCCAATCATGTGAATATTCCCACCAGGTTTTCAGTAATGCCTGTTATAAAATTTCTCATGATCAATAAGAATCGCCAACTCTTTCTTTTTACCTAGCACTGGTATATAAGTATTTGAAACATTTCTTCTCTTTACATTCTTGGTCACATTACATCAATTTGTTTATGACACACCGAGTTTGAGTTTGTACTGCATTTGGCTTCTAAGCACCCTCCCCTTGCGTTGTTAGTTTAACCCCATCCTGCTTGCTCCAGCTGGTTTCTGGTGGAGATTAGTTCCCACCACCACTTGTGAGATGGAGGCTACCTTGTTTATATAGCATCCTCCCCCACTGGAATGTGATCCAATGTCCCACAAAACCAAAACCTTCAGCTTCACATCAGTTAAACATTTACGTCCAGTATTTTCTGTCTTCTCCTTTATCTCTCTCGTAGGACTGGAAGGACCTACAAGAATATTACTAGGACTTTCCTCTTCTTCAGCTCGCTTCCTAAAGTCTTCTATAGTCTGTAAAGTTCCACATGATGCCAAGTCATTGGTTCCAATGTGTACCAACACCAGTGGATGCTTGTAACTGCATAGTTGGATTGGATTCTGAAGTTAGCATCTCATATTTTCACTTCACAGAAACAGCACACCTTCCTATGGTCCTTGTGTCCCTTACAGAATTCTCTGTCCATTATTCTTTATATGGAGTTAGCAATGATGACTGGTAGCCTTCTCAGGATGGTTGAAGAGCCTTTCTTGGTAGTTGCATGTTCTTGCAGTTCAGCAAGCATCAGAAATGTCACCCATGGGTTTCTGTTTCTTTCCTCCAGAGACAGGTTCTTCGATAGTTGACTTAATCATGTTAAGACCTATAACCATGCTGAATGACTGCTGGTTCTCCTTTCCCTCTTGGTCATAAATTGCAAGTCCACTTCTTTGATTTCTATTCTTTCCAGTTCCCCATGAAGGCCTTTTGATGTCTGTGGCAATGATTTCCAAATTTGGGTTGACCAATAAATCTTCATTTTCTCAAATACTATACAGTATTAAAGATTGTGCTTCCAGACCAATATGTTTGCCAGCTTGCACTTAATGCACCAGCAATCTTTTCTGTCTTCTAGCAGAAACAGAAACACAGCACTTCCAAGGCACGTAAAAGCAATTGTTTCCTCATCATCCATATCCACTACTTGATGAAGAGCCATACCTAAAACAGATGGAACTATGCTCCTTTTTAAACTCCCTCTGAAACTGCAATTAGCCGCTCCTGTTTGCCTGTTAACTGTCATACACTAAACCTGTGCGAGTCTTCATCCCTAGTTATCATGGAGGGATTAACTTTCAGAGACTTCAGACACTGAATCTGTTCAAAGATCCTAGCGTGCCAGGTTCCCTAAGCCACAAACAGACCTGTCTCAATGGGCCTGTTCACTCTAGCCACACAATTCTCACAGAGAACCAACAAAAAAATAAACAGACCAAACACTCACTCACAAAATCCTTCTGCCTCCAATCACAAGGATCTGCAGCTATGCCGTCTAAAATTCCCATTTGCTGCTCTGGAGTTTGCCCCATGGCTGAACGTCACCCCCTCATTAACAGGGAGGGATTAACTACTCAGACTTCAGGGAACTCATCAGAGTGACTGAGTGAATTTCCAAATCTATGTGCTTGCTAGGACAGCCACCCCCACACAGCACTTTGAGACAGGCAAACAAGCTTTAAGTAAACACAAAGCATCATTAACAAAAAAATAACACTCAAGAGTCCTGTTTCGACCTGCTCTAAAGCCCAGTCTAACCATTGCTCTCTAAACAACGCCTTATTAGAGGCAGGAAAATAACCCTGGAATCCTAAATCACAGCATTCTACTGCTGTCTAACAAGTAGTTCTGTAACTCACTGGCAGAGCATGTCAGGTCACCCCTCTGACGACTGGTCCATATATATGATAAACTACTATTGCTTAGGAAGGCCATTCATCCAGGGATAAACTGGAAAGTCCTCTTTTTGAGATGTTTTTCCCCAGTCTGATCCTGGAACAAAACTGAATGTGGTTTTGTCCAGTATTGGTCAGGGGATGCCATTTTTAAAAGCATGCCACTCCACCCCCTCCAGCATGACCTCCCATGCACCATGTGCACGAGATCGCGCAAGGGGGAGTGGGCCCATGACATTCCAGAAAGTACTGGAATGTCCAGTATTCCAAAAATGTGTGAGTGGCCATCTTAACACTGCTACCAACTAACAGTTACTTCTTAAGCTCAAGTACTAAGGCAGGGGTGGGCAAACTTTTTGGCTCAAATGCCACATCTGGGTATGGAAATTGTATGGCAGGCCATGAATGCTCATGAAATTGGGGGTGCAGTGGAGGATCTGGGGTGGGGCCAGAAAAGAGGAGTTCAGGGTTCAGGAGGTGGCTCTGGGCTGGGGCAGAGGGTTGGGGTGCAGGCTCTGGGGTGGGGCTAGGGATGAGGGGTTGGCAGTGCAGGAGGGTGTTCCAGGCTGAGACCAAGGATTCAGAGGGTGGGAGAGGGATCAGGGCTGGGGTAAGGGTACGGGTGGGGGTGCAGGTTCTGGGTGGCACTTACCTCAAGCAGCTCCCAGAAGCAGCGGCATGTCCCCCCTCCAGCTCCTATGTAGAGGCACAGCCAGGCAGCTCTTCACGCTGCCCTGTCCGCAGGCACTTGGGGCAGGAGCAGTATGCAAAGCCTCCAGCTGCCCCTACACATAGGAGCCAGAGGAGGGACATGCTGCCACTTCCAGGAGCCACAGAGTGGGGCAAGCCCCTGACCCCACTCCCTGGCTGAGGTGCCAGAGCAAGGCAAGCCCTGGACCCCACTCCCCAGCGGGAGCTCAAGGGTCAGAGGGCCCCAACCCCCAAGTTCGTATACCTAAACCCTAAGTATTAATAAGTACATGTCATATATAACTTCTTCTGAGGATGGAAGGCTAGGAAAGTTAACCAACAAGATATAAGAATGTGTAAGATAGCCAGATCTGTCCTACTTTCTCTCCAGTCCTCCTGCGGTGTGCTTTTCCATTTACAGTCCTAAGCCACTGCACCCCTTCTCTTCCTCACTACCTTCATAAATGTTACATGATTTTATATTCACTTGTGCTTACTCACCAGTGTTGAATTTATACTCTATAAATATCATCTCTGGATTGGGTCCTGTCATAAACAGATAGCTAAGGGTTAATGTTCTTACACCTGGAAAGAAGTTCCTGAAACACCTGACCAGAGGACCAATCAGGAAACCAGACTTTTTTCAGATCTGGGTGGAGGGAAGTTTTGGGTGTGAGTCCTTTGTCTTGAATCTATCTCTCTCGGCTATGGGAGGATTTCTGTTTCCTGCTTTCTAATCTTCTGTTTCCAAGTTGTGAATACAAATATAGTAAGACAGTAAGGTTTCTATTGTTTTCTTTGTATTTACATGGATATGGTTGCTAGAGTGCTTTGAATTGTATTCTTTTTGAATAAGGCTGTTTATTCATATTTCTTTTAAGCAATTGACCCTGTATTTGTCACCTTAATACAGAGAGACCATTTGTATGTATTTTTCTTTCTTTTAAGACCTGTTGGAGTTTTTCTTTAGTGAGAAACTCCAGGGAATTGAGTCTGCAGCTCACCAGGGAATTGGTGGGAGGAAGAAGTCAGGGGGAGATCTGTGTGTGTTAGATTTACTAGCCTGACTTTGCATTCCCTCTGGGTGAAGAGGGAAGTACTTCTGTTTTCCAGGACTGGAAATAGAGAGGGTGGACTCCCTCTGTTTAGATTCACAGAGTTTGCTTCTGTGTATCTCTCCAGGAACACTTGGAGGGGGGAAGGGAAAAGGTTTATTTCCCTTTGTTGTGAGACTCAAGGGATTTGGGTCTTGGGGTCCCCAGGGAAGGTTTTTGTGGGGACCAGAGTGCCCCAAAACACTCTAATTTTTTGGGTGGTGGCAGCAGTACCAGGTCCAAGCTGGTAACTAAGCTTGGAGGTTTTCATGCTAACCCCCATATTTTGGACGCTAAGGTCCAAATCTGGGACTAGGTTTTGACATGGTGGCAGCGTTTGTGGGAAAGATAGAATCCAGAAGCCAGTAGGAATATTATATTTTTCTTTTCTCTGCTAGGGGCTTTTTAGCAGAGAGAAACAGTTTGGTTTTAAAAGGGAACCAGAGAGAATTTTTTTTTCTGCTCTCTCTGGCAGTTGTGGCTTGCATATTAAGCAAGAAACCATTAAGAGACTGTTACGGGTCTTTTGTCACACAATAGCACTCCCATTAGGAGGCAAATACCAGCACTATATACATGCAAATAAAGTGGTTTTTCTGGTTTACTTTACATTGAAAAAATTAGCTAGAGAGAGAAAGGGAAAAAGGCACTGTTGCTAGGCAGACCCCAGGAGGCAACAGAGCCTGCAGTTCAGACAATAAACACCGGAGGGCACCCCAACACAAGAAAACAGGAACCATGCCTTCCAATACAAAAATGGAGGCCGAAGAACAAATCAAAGAAGCTGAACACAGGCGACAACTGGAAAAAAGACAAAAAGAGGTGGAGCTGAAAGAAAAGGAAGAAAGCATCAAACTGGCAGCCTACAAAAGAGAACAAGCAGCCAAAGAGGCAGCCCACAAAAGAAAACTAGAAGAAGAAGAGGTGGCCCACAGAAGGAAACAAGAAGAAGACATGGCCCACCGCCGAGAAATGGAAAAACAACAAAAAGAAAGTGAAGAGAAGGAAAAACAGAGAAAACATGAACTGGACTTAGCGCAAGCTGGGCTGCATGCGCCAGTCAATCCTAACAACCCTTCGCCAATTATGGTTCCACATCACAGGAAATTTCCCACCTACAAGGCAGGTGATGACACTGAGGCCTTCTTGGAAAATTTTGAAAGAGCCTGTCTTGGGTACAGCATCCCTGAAAACCAGTACATGGTAGAATTGAGGCCACAGCTCAGTGGACCTTTAGCAGAGGTGGCAGCTGAAATGCCTAAGGAGAACATGAACGACTATAAACTTTTTCAAACCAAGGCCAGATACAGAATGGGGATAACCCCAGATCATGCCCGTCGGCGTTTCAGAACCCAAAAGTGGAAACCAGATGTGTCATTTCCCAAACACGCCTACTACGTTGGGAAAAATTATGAGGCCTGGATATCAGGACACAATGTTAAATCCTTGGAAGAACTGCACCTCGTCATACAAATGGAGCAGTTCTTGGATGGTGTTCCTGAGGACATCACACGGTACATACAAGATGGAAAACCCAAAAATCTCACTGAGGCGGGGGAGATTGGAGCCAGATGGATGGAAGTGGCAGAAAGCAAGAAAGCTACGGTCAAGGGGAACGAATACCCCAGGGGGCACACCGACCATAAACCCTACAACCGAGGGCAGCCAAAAACCCCACCTACAACCCAAGTAAAGCCATAGACACACTATTCTTCCACCTCACCAGTCTCCAGTAACTCACCTCGGCCCAGTGATCCATCAGATGGAAGATGCTTTAAGTGTAATGAACTGGGACATATCAAGGCCAACTGTCCAAAGAGCGCCATCCGAGTGCAATTCATTACACCACCATCACACCAAAGATCCCCAGGCCCAGATGCCTCTCAAATACCCTTGGAGCGAAGGGAAAATTTGAGAGTGGGCGGAAAGAAGGTTACTGCGTGGAGAGACACGGGGGCACAAGTGTCAGCTATCCACCAATCCTTCGTAGACCCCAAATTCATCAACCCAAAGGCCCAAGTGACAATTTACCCCTTCATGTCACAAGCTGTAGACTTACCTACAGCTGAACTGCCTGTCCAGTACAAAGGCTGGTCAGGGATGTGGACTTTTGCAGTCTATGACAATTATCCTATCCCCATGCTACTGGGGGAAGACTTGGCCAACCAGGTGAAGCGGACCAAACGAGTGGGAATGGTTACACGTAGCCAAACCAGGCAAGCTTCCAGACCCATTCCTGTTCATGAGCCGTCCACAGACGCCCCATCTGTGTTACCAGAGACCCAGACAGAGGTAGTGGACCTGGATTCCATGCCTACCACTGAAACAGCCACAGCACCTCCAGTCCCAGGCCCGGAACTGGAACAGCAACCAGCACCAGCAAGTGCAACCACATCTTCAAACTCAATGCCAGAGGGCGCCAGCGAGCCAAAACTGGCAGAAGCAACATACAGCCATACCCAAAAGGCTCAGCCCGAGCCTGAAATACCCTCAGGTGCACCAGCGGAGAGCGATTCACCAGCAACAGAAACAACCCCATCACCTACATCGCTTCCAGAGGGACCAAGCCCAAGTCCACAGTCTGAGGAAGAACTGGTGACCCCAGCCTCAAGGGAACAGTTCCAGACTGAGCAGGAAGCAGATGACAGCTTTCAGAAAGCTTGGGCGGCGGCACGGAGCACCCCACCGCCTCTCAGCTCTTCTAATCGATCCCGGTTTGTTATAGACCAAGGACTTTTATACAAGGAGATTCTTTCTGATGGACACCGGGAAGAATGGCAGCCGCAAAAACAGTTGGTGGTTCCAACTAAGTACCGGGGGAAGCTCTTAAGCTTAGCCCATGATCATCCCAGTGGCCATGCTGGGGTGAACAGAACCAAGGACCGGTTGGGGAAGTCCTTCCACTGGGAGGGGATGGGCAAGGACGTTGCCAAGTATGTCCGGTCTTGTGAGGTATGCCAAAGAGTGGGAAAACCCCAAGACCAGGTCAAGGCCCCTCTCCAGCCACTCCCCATAATTGAGGTCCCATTTCAGCGAGTAGCTGTGGATATTCTGGGTCCTTTCCCAAAAAAGACACCCAGAGGAAAGCAGTACGTACTGACTTTAGTGGACTTTGCTACCCGACGGCCGGAAGCAGTAGCTCTAGGCAACACCAGGGCTAACACTGTGTGCCTGGCCCTAACAGACATCTTTGCCAGGGTAAGTTGGCCCTCCGACATCCTTACAGATTCAGGATCTAATTTCCTGGCAGGGACCATGGAAAAACTGTGGGAAACTCATGGGGTGAATCACTTGGTTGCCACCCCGTACCACCATCAAACCAATGGCCTGGTGGAAAGGTTTAATGGAACTTTGGGGGCCATGATACGTAAATTCGTCAACGAATACTCCAATAATTGGGACCTAGTGTTGCAGCAGTTGCTGTTTGCCTACAGGGCTGTGCCACATCCCAGTTTAGGGTTTTCACCATTTGAACTTGTGTATGGTTACGAGGTTAAGGGGCCATTACAGTTGGTGAAGCAGCAATGGGAGGGGTTTACGCCTTCTCCAGGAACTAACATTCTGGACTTTGTAAGCAACCTACAAAGCACCCTCCGACACTCCTTAGCCCTTGCTAAAAAGAACCTAAAGGATGCTCAGGAAGAGCAAAAGGCCTGGTATGACAGACATACCAGAGAACGTTCCTTCAAGGTAGGAGACCAGGTTATGGTCTTGAAGGCGCAACAGGCCCATAAGATGGAAGCATCATCGGAAGGGCCATTCACGGTCCAAGAGTGCCTGGGAACTGTGAACTACCTCATAGCATTTCCCAATTCCTCACTAAAGCCCAGAGTGTACCATGTTAATTCTCTCAAGCCTTTCTATTCCAGAGACTTACAGGTTTGTCAGTTTACAGTCCAGGGAGATGATGCTGAGTGGCCTGACGGTGTCTACTACGATGGGAAAAAAGATGGTGGTGTAGAAGAGGTGAACCTCTCAACCACCCTGGAAGGTCTGCAACGGCGACAAATCAAGGAGCTGTGCACTAGCTTCGCCCCATTGTTCTCAGCCACCTCAGGACGGACTGAACGGGCATGCCACTCCATTGACACAGGTAATGCTCACCCCATTAGAACCCCACCCTACCGGGTGTCTCCTCACGCCCAAGCTGCTATAGAACGGGAGATCCAGAACATGCTACAGATGGGTATAATCCGCTCATCTACCAGTGCATGGGCATCTCCAGTGGTTCTGGTATCCAAACCAGATGGGGAAATACGCTTTTGCGTGGACTACCGTAAGCTAAATGCGGTAACTCGTCCAGACAACTATCCAATGCCACGCACCGATGAGCTATTGGAAAAGTTGGGACGTGCTCAATTCATCTCTACAATAGACTTAACCAAGGGGTACTGGCAAGTACCACTAGATGAACCTGCCAAGGAAAGGTCAGCATTCGTCACCCATGCGGGGGTGTATGAATTCAATGTCCTTCCTTTCGGCCTTCGAAATGCACCCGCCACCTTCCAGAGGCTGGTAGATGGTCTACTAGCAGGACTGGGAGAATTTGCAGTTGCCTACCTCGATGATGTGGCCATTTTTTCAGACTCCTGGCCCGAACACCTACTACACCTGGAAAAGGTCTTTGAGCGCATCAGGCAGGCCGGACTAACTGTTAAGGCCAAAAAGTGTCAAATAGGCCAAAACAGAGTGACTTACCTGGGGCACCAGGTGAGTCAAGGAACCATAAACCCCCTACAGGCCAAGGTGGATGCTATCCAAAAGTGGCCTGTCCCAAGGTCAAAGAAACAGGTCCAATCCTTCTTAGGCTTGGCCGGGTACTACAGGCGATTTGTACCACACTACAGCCAAATCGCTGCCCCACTGACTGACCTGACCAAAAAGACCCAGCCAAATGCAGTTAAGTGGACTGATGAGTGTCAAAAGGCCTTTACCCAACTTAAGGCAACGCTCATGTCTGACCCTGTGCTCAGGGCCCCGGATTTTGACAAGCCATTCTTAGTAACCACGGATGCATCTGAGCGTGGTATAGGAGCAGTTCTCATGCAGGAAGCAACAGATCACAACTTCCATCCTGTCGTGTTTCTCAGCAAGAAACTGTCTGAGAGGGAAAGTCACTGGTCAGTCAGTGAAAAGGAATGCTATGCCATTGTGTACGCCCTGGAAAAGCTACGCCCATATGTTTGGGGACGGCGGTTCCAGCTACAAACTGACCATGCTGCACTGAAGTGGCTTCATACTGCCAAGGGGAACAACAAGAAACTTCTTCGTTGGAGTTTAGCTCTCCAAGATTTTGATTTTGATATTCAGCACATCTCAGGAGCTTCTAACAAAGTAGCTGATGCACTCTCCCGTGAGAGTTTCCCAGAATCCAGAAGTTAAAAAGTGTTCTTACCATGTAGAAGTCTGTTAGTTATATACTTAGTGGTATATGTAAAGGTGCATGTGTTGTATTAATCTGTTTATTTTGAAGTTCTAGACGGAAATCGCTGCCAGTGAGCTTCCCCACTGTCTGCAATTTGGGGGGCGTGTCATAAACAGATAGCTAAGGGTTAATGTTCTTACACCTGGAAAGAAGTTCCTGAAACACCTGACCAGAGGACCAATCAGGAAACCAGACTTTTTTCAGATCTGGGTGGAGGGAAGTTTTGGGTGTGAGTCCTTTGTCTTGAATCTATCTCTCTCGGCTATGGGAGGATTTCTGTTTCCTGCTTTCTAATCTTCTGTTTCCAAGTTGTGAGTACAAATATAGTAGGACAGTAAGGTTTCTATTGTTTTCTTTGTATTTACATGGATATAGTTGCTGGAGTGCTTTGAATTGTATTCTTTTTGAATAAGGCTGTTTATTCATATTTCTTTTAAGCAATTGACCCTGTATTTGTCACCTTAATACAGAGAGACCATTTGTACGTATTTTTCTTTCTTTTTTATATAAAGCTTTCTTTTAAGACCTGTTGGAGTTTTTCTTTAGCGAGGAACTCCAGGGAATTGAGTCTGCAGCTCACCAGGGAATTGGTGGGAGGAAGAAGTCAGGGGGAGATCTGTGTGTGTTAGATTTACTAGCCTGACTTTGCATTCCCTCTGGGTGAAGAGGGAAGTACTTCTGTTTTCCAGGACTGGAAATAGAGAGGGTGGACTCCCTCTGTTTAGATTCACAGAGTTTGCTTCTGTGTATCTCTCCAGGAACACTTGGAGGGGAGAAGGGAAAAGGTTTATTTCCCTTTGTTGTGAGACTCAAGAGATTTGGGTCTTGGGGTCCCCAGGGAAGGTTTTTGTGGGGACCAGAGTGCCCCAAAACACTCTAATTTTTTGGGTGGTGGCAGCAGTACCAGGTCCAAGCTGGTAACTAAGCTTGGAGGTTTTCATGCTAACCCTCCATATTTTGGACGCTAAGGTCCAAATCTGGGACTAGGTTTTGACAGGTCCACAGACCATAAAAATTGACACATTCTAGATGAAAACACAATCTTTCAGTAGTTTTCCATCTTTGGAATCACTACATGGCACTAACTCATAGTGGTGTTATTTATACTTGATCAGTAACTTGACTGGGGCCTTTGAGAGCTATTGCAATGTAAATGATGTCCTTCCCGACTCAGAGCCACTGTGCTTGGCACTGTACACAGCACAATAAAATACAGCCCCTGCCCTCAGGAACAACTTAATCTCTATAGCCTGGATGCTGCAACCATGCAGAATTGGGGCCCACTGCTATAGCTGTCAAACATCCCCAAGGACGTTGCTCCCACTCCTGTGCAGCACCCTCTACTCCCTCCCACCGCCTTGTCTCCCTACAGGGGAGACCCTGAGCCGCCGGTAGGGCCTTTCCCCCTTATTCTCCCACAAAAGCTGCATCCTCCCCTTGTTCAAATTCTCTCACAAGAGCCTGAACGCCTCTGCCCCCCATCTGGGCTTTGCACCCGCCTCCCACTCTAAATCCCAAGCACTGGGGCATCCCTCCCATTCCCGTCTCAATACAGCTAGGGGCAGCCCTTCCCTTCCTACACAAGCCCCTTGGTGGCGCGGGCCGGTATTCCAGCTCCCCTAAGTTCCCCCCAGGCCCCCCGCCTTTCTCCGTGCGGGATCTCCTCCCAAGGTTGCCCCGCCCCAAGTTGCCTCCCGTTCAACACCGAGCGACACAATTACAGTACCCACCACAGAACAATGCTTATTGCACTGCGCATGCGCCAGCGCCAAACGCGGCCAACACAACACAGTTCACGCTCAGCCCCGCTCTGCACGCATGCGCTCAGTAGGAGGTATTCTCCCCGCCCCCCTGTAGCATGCGGAGTTCACAAGGTACACCTGGTCCCTCTACGTATGCCCGAGATCCCCGCCACAGCGCATGCGTCAGATGCTGCCTCCATGGCACCATGGTAACGGGACGCGGAGCCGGGCCCGTGTGAGTGGGGTTCGCCTGCGGCCGCCATGTCGGACATTCTGTGCGAGTGGCTGAACCGGGAGGTGAAGCTCTCCCGGACCGTGGGTGAGTCAAGGGCTCCGACCCCTGGGTCCTGGGTAGCGTGGTAAGGATACGCGGGGCTGGTGCCAGCTGGGGAGGCGGGGCCCGGGGGTGCCCACAGACCACCGTGTGTCTAGGCCCCTCTAGGGGCTCCGCCAGGTGTGTCTGTTGGCAGGGGCCGATGGATAGATGCCCCCGGGCAATTCTTCGTTAGGGCGTTACGTACGGTGCAAGGGCTGCCGAGCTGCTGCCCGAAGGGGAGTCCCAGAGGGCAGTGCACCAGGGACTGCTCCCTCGGCCTGCGCCACAGCAGAACGGCCTCAGTATCACTGTACAGCCAGAGAAATGGGGTCCCTGCTCGACTTTCGATGTGCCATGGCTGGGAGTCACTTTTGGGGAGACTTTGACGTCCGGGAGACGGGTGAGGGTGTCTGCGCGTCTGCAGGCAAGTTTGGGTCGTGGTGTCTGGGTAAGGTGGGAGTAGCAGGAGGGTTGTTGGCACGTTGGTATTATTCATATACTCGCTATACCTGGAGTAGGCTTTGTGCACTCTCTGTAATAACTACGTGCAACTGAAAATACTGGCGCTGTAATTCTCTTCCATACACGTCTGAATTTTGATTTACCTGTAGGCATTCATATACCTTCCTGCAGATGCCACATGCCATATATGAGAGTTACTGACTTTGAGGTAATGCCAGTGGCAGTAGTAGTACTACATGATAACTCTGGCTGTTATCATAGAATATCAGTGAATTCACCCTCTTTCCTCAGACCCAAATAAAGGGCTAAAACCAGCTGTTGATTTTACTTTTTCCACACAAATAATTACAATATAATCTCTTTAAAATCTCAAAAATAACTCATGAAAAAAAATGGTGATTCTCCCCGAGATCCCTGTGGACTCAGGGGCCATGAAAAATTTCTCTTCTATCATTTTATAAGGATTTGAGGATAGAAAGTACCTGAATTTATATTTATACAGCAATTCCTGCTGTTTGAATTATTGACTTTAGAGGAGCATCTATTCTATAATGAGAGAGACGTCTCTTACTCAAAATCAGACATATTAGAACATATTTATTGGCTGGTTTTGTTTGTGTATGTGTTTTAGGAGCAGAATTAGTAACTGTAACCTGTCAAGTATTGGTTTTGCAAAATTTTAATTGAGCCAAATGTAAATAGTTATAATAGTGTAATTTACCTTTTGATATTGAAATTTAGATTTTAGATGAAGTAGATTATGGAATTTAGTAGAGTTATACAACATAAGTACTGGCTACTTGAAGACCATTTCTAATCCTTAAGTTATTTTAATATAGTCATTTAGTTAACAAAACTTTAAAGTTAACTTACAGTGTAAAGATTTTGAGAGCAATAATGAGTTGAATTAAAAATTAAGTACAAGTCTCTGATGTTATACATACTCTGTAATTATCTCTATTATTCATATGGTACTTTGTATTTTGCTGCTGTTGCTTGTTTTTTAATCCAGATCCAAAATCATTCCCAAAAGAATTTTCTACTGGCTACCTGATTGGAGAAATTCTGCACAAATATGAGCTTCAGGATGACTTTAACCAATTTTCACAAAGCAGGTTTGTAACTTAAGGCACAGCTGGAGCATGTATTATATTTCCTATGTAACTTATACAAGATGTTGGTTTATCATTGAAGATTTTTCAGTGATACCTATCAGGATTTGATGAAGTTACATACCAGTCATTAGTTACCGACATATTATATGCACTAACTGCATTAATTAGCTGCATAATTCCAAAGGATCTGAACATTAATTATTTACTGGAAAGATTTACGAGGATGATAAAGGATTGCAGCACAATTAATGTCAATCAACATGGTCCTATGGAAAATTGGTATTTGATTTAGCACTGCATGAACTTTTGATTAAAAAATTAGCACTGTACAAAATTGATGTAACATTAAATAGATTAAAAACTGGCTAACAGATCTCAAAAATAGGAAAATAATCATTCTGTGGAGTGTTTCTAGTGGAGTCCTACAAAGATCTGTTCTTGTCCCAATGCTGTTCAATATCTATAAAGTCAGTGTTGATAAAGTTTCCAGATGACACAAAATTGGTGGAGTGGTAATTAACCCATCATCAGTTATACAGAGAGATCTGGATCACTTGTTCTTCTTTGAGTGATTGCTCATATCCATTCCAGTTAGGTGTGCGTGCGCCGCATGCACATTTGTCGGAAGATTTTTACCCTAGCAACAGTCGGTGGGTCAGCTGGGCGCCCCCTGAAGTGGCGCCGCCATGGTGCCGGATATATACCCCTGCAGACCCAACCGCCCCTCAGTTCCTTCTTATCGCCTGTGTCGGTCGTTGGAACAGTGCAGCGCGGCTTAGCTGATCTCCACCTCCCTAGCTACTCGTAGTTTTCTCGTTATTGTGTATATAGTTCAAATTTTTATACTTACAGTTAGTTTATTATTTTCTTTAACATTGTTAGTGTATATAGTTAAGAGGGGTTCGGGGATTAACCCCTTCCCCTCACCCGGTGTCAGGGCCCGTGCCCGGTTCACTGGGTTTCAAACCGTGCTCGGCCTGTCACAAGCCGATGCCTACTGGAGATCCTCACGACTCCTGCCTTAAGTGCCTCAGGGAATCCCACCTTGCAGATAAGTGCCACATTTGCAAGGCCTTCAAGCCGCGGACCAAAAAGGAGCGAGACTTTTGTCTTAGCTCCTGATGGAGGCAGCTCTTACTTCTCCACCATTGGCACCAAGCGCCGGACAGTCCACACCGGGGAGAAGTGCATCTTCGGCACCGCAGTGCACCGGTACTGCTAAGGCCCCTCGGCACCAACCGTCGCCAGCCCAGACCTCTGCTCGGCACCACTCCCTCTCCCTGCGGGTGAAAAAAACATAAGACTCCTGCGGCTTCCACGTCCATGCCGCAGTCGGAGCACCCGCCGAAGTCGGACCGCCTGGCACCGACAACTGCCGTGGCATCGACAACTTCAGCACCGTTGATTCTGGTCCCGCAAGAGCCATCGAATCCGGTGCCTGACAGCTCCCCGGCACGCACTGTGGTTGAGCTTACTATTCCCTCCACGCCAGAGACATTCTCTACGGCAAGGGAACTGATTGCACTGACGGAGTCTGCGCTGCCTCAACCCCTGGCACCGCCGGTGCGGGTTATACAGTCCATAAGCAAGCCTGCCCTACTGAGACCATCCTCCGTCGGCACCGCTGAGAGGCACTGATCACGGTCCTGCCGGCATTCTTGGTCCCATCGCTGATCCTGGTTCCAACGCCGCTCGCAGTCCCGGTACCGTTCTCCATCTCGGTACCGGTCGCACTTGCGGCACTGTTCAAGACCCAGTTCACCAGCCCGGTATTTTCGGTTCTGATCAAGCTCCCGGCACCGCTCACAGCACCGCACCTCTCGCAGCCACTCCCGGCGTCGAGCTTCGAGGTCCCGGTTGACCTCCCGGCACCGTTCTGGTCACAGGTCCCGGTCTGATTCCCAGTACCTGTATAGCACCCGGTACCGCTCTCCGCTGCAGCGTACAGACAGACTACCCAGGGATGGAGACCATTCTCAGGGGTTTTCAGCTCCTCCTTGGCCGTCTCGCCATGCATCTATGTCATCCCATGCAGATAGTGCTTCCTATGCACAGGACCGTGACTTAAATGTTCCCAGCCGTGTCTTTCAAGAGACCCAGGCTCAAGACCAAGGACCTCATCAGTGGTCTTTCTGGATGCCTTGGGCATATCACCAAGCCCAAGGTGGACCTCCAGTGCCATCATGCTCCGTACCGTCGGAGCACCGGGTGCCGGAGGCTACTGTTAGCCGCCCCCCTCCTGCGGCTATGGAAGATGCTCCCATTCGGGCACCAGACCCTCAGGTCCCACCGGAGCCGGACGTCGCCCAAGTCCACAAGACAACAGAGGACCCGATTGTCCCTGGCCTTTCCTCTTCCTCTTCTCCAGATGAAGCAGTGGCAGGGTCATCCTTCTCGGGCCCTCCTCCAATTGACCTAAGGTCACATCAAGACCTCCTGAGATGGGTGGCTCTGAATATGAACCTCCAGGTGGAGGAGGTTCTGGAGATAGGGGACCCAGTGGTAGATATTTTGTCGGCTGACACTCACACAAGGGTGGCCTTACCATTTATCCACACGATCCAAGCGAAGGCTGATACCATCTGGCAGTCTCCATCATCTATTCCGCCCACGGCTCGGGGAGTTGAGAGGAAGTACATGGTGCACTCTAAGGAGTACGAGTACTTGTACGTACACCCTTCTCCCTGCTCCCTCGTCGTCCAATCGGTTAACGAAAGGGAGCGCCATGGCCAGCAAGGCCCTGCCCCAAAAGCAAAGGAGGCTAGGCGCATGGATTTTTTGGGGCGTAAAATCTACTCTGCCGGGGGCCTCCAACTCAGAGTGGCAAACCAACAAGCCCTGCTTAGCTGCTATAACTGTAACACCTGGGCGGCAGTTGAGAAATTCACAGAGTTAGTCCCCCAAGACTCACGTCAAGAGTTTGCAGCCCTTTTGGAGGAAGGAAAGAACTCCTTTTTGGCTTTTCTTATTACATTTTTACACTTAATTTGACTCCTTTCTATTTACCTTACTAGGATTTGGCTTCCACTTTTTAAAAGATTCCTTTTAATCCCACTGCTTCTTTTACATGGTTGTTAAGTCACGGTGGCTCTTTTACTGTGTTTTTTAATTTGAGGTATACATTTAAGTTGGGTCGTTGAGAAGTGTCCATACAGCTTGCAGGGATTTCACTCTAGTCACTGTATCTTTTAATTTCTTTTTAACTAACCCCTTCATTTTTGCATAGTTCCCCTTTCTGAAGTTAAATGCCATAGTGTTGGGCTGTTGAGGTGTTCGTCCCACCACAGGAATTTTAAATTATATTATGGTCACTATTTCCAAGCGGTCCTGTTATAGTTACCTGTTGGACCAGATCCTGCGTTCCACGCAAGACTAAATCGAGAATTGCCTGTCCCTTTGTGGGTTCCTGTACCAGCTGCTCCAAGAAGCAGTCTTTTAAAGTATCAAGAAATTTTGTCTTTGCATTTTGTTGTGAGGTGACACATTCCCAGTCAATATGGGGATAATTGAAATCCCCCACTATTACTGAGTTATTTATTTTGATAGCCTCTCTAATCTCCCTCAGCATTTTATCATCATTATTGCTGTCCTGGTCAGGTGGTCGATAATAGATCTCTAATGTTATATTCTTATTAAAGCATGAAATTACTTTCCATAGAGATTCTATGGAACATGTGGATTCACGTAAGATTTTTACTTCAATTTGATTCTACATTTTCTTTCAGTGCCACTCTCCCTCCTGCACAACCTGTTCTGTCCTTCTGATATATTTTGTACTCTGGAATGATTGTGTCCCATTGACTGTTCTCACTCCACCAGCTTTCTGTGATGCCTTTTATATCAACATCCTCCTTTAACACAGGGCACTCTAGTTCACCTATCTTATTATTTAGACTTCTAGCATTTGTGTACAAGCGCTTTAAAAACTTGTTACTGTTTATTTGTCTGCCCTTTTCTGATGTGTCGGATTCTTTTTTAGGTGCATGTTTCTTGTCTGATCTGCCCCTACTTTATCCTCTTCCATCCTCTCCTCCTAACTAAAACCTAGAGAATCTCTCTCAATAGACTCTCCTCTAAGAGAAGTCTGTCTGATCCACATTCTCCTCTGCAGCAGTCTCATCTCTTAGTTTAAAAACTGCTCTGCAACCTTTTTAATGTTTAGTGCCAGCAGTCTGGTTCCACTCTGGTTTAGTTAGAGCCCATCCCTCCTGTATAGGCTCCCCCATCCCAAAAGTTTCCCCAGTTCCTAATAAATCTAAACCCCTCCTCCATACACCATCCTCTCATCCACGCATTGAGACCCTGAAGCTCTGCCTGGACCTGTGTGTGGAACTAGAAGCATTTCGGAGAATGCCACCATAGACATCCTGGATTTCAATTTCTTCCTTAGCAGCCTAAATTTGGCCTCCAGGATGTCACTCCTACCCTTCCCTATGTCATTGGTACCTACATGTACCACAACCACTGGCTCCTCCCCAGCACTACACATAAGTCTATCTAGATGCCTTGAGAGATCCGCAACCTTCGCACCAGGCAAGCAAATCACCATATGGGTCTCCCGGTCATCACAAACCCAGCTATCTATGCTTCTAATGATTGAATCTCTCTGTAAATGTGTGGGACTCACCCTTGCAGCGCCTCCTGCTGGTCTCTCAGGGAATTAGCTCATCTAGCCTCCAGAACACCTTCTGCAGGCTGGTGTCCTGCTGCCCCTTGGCCCCCATGTCCCTCCCAGGACCCCCCTTTAACTGGCAGTAAAACCCCTCTCCCAGTCTGGGTCTTCCCCTCCCAGGGGAACCCCCACCCACTATCCCCTCTACATCTCAGTCTTGGCTACTGCCCAGTCTCCATGTAGCCCTTGTTCACTGGGGCAGACTGCAGTATAAGCCACTCATCACAGGCAAAGGGGTTTGGACCTGCTGCCCCTGCCACTCAGTACCTAATAGGCCTTAGCAGGCCTGCAGCCTGGGGCTTTCCTAGGCTGGAGCTCCCTGGCTTTCTTGACTTTGACCTTTCCCTAGCCCTGCTCCGCTCCGCTCCAGATACCTGGTTACCCTCCCTACAGCCAGGCCCTTCTCTCTCTGAATGCAGAGAGAGACTGTTGAGCTCCTGGCTCCCAACCTCTTATATAGGGCCAGCTAAGGCCTGATTGGGGCGTGGCCCAGCTGCAGCTGCTTCCCCAATCAGCCTAGTAGCTGCTTTTCCTGCCATAGCCCTCTCCCAGGACTGTTTTAAGCCCTTCAGGGCAGGAGTGGGGTAACTGCCCTGCTACACTCCCATTACTAACCAGGTCCGTGGCGGCCACCGAGGGGGCCGACCTCCTCGCGGAGCCCCTGCTACACAATCCCCAGCTTCGTGTGCAGGTGGCGGAGTCCCCCGCGGTGCGCCAGAGGTTGGTCCTGGCGGGAGCCCCCAGGGTCGGAGATCTCCTGGACTACGACCGGGGTGGCTGGCTGGATCCCCTGACGCTCGCTCACCGCATGGGGCTCTCCAGACCTTGCACTCCCCGGCGCGTACTCCAGGAGGTGGAGGCCGCTTTGCCGCCCGCTGCTCGGGCCTACCTCGACCGGGTCCTGCGGGAGGGCACGCCCCGCTCACCCCCCACCCCAAGCCCTCCAAGCCCTCCGGACCTTTTCATCGGGCCTCTGCCCCGTAGGCCCGATCGGCCCCCCCACCCCTTCTCCGCAAGCCGGCTGCATGACCTGCAGCCGGTCTGTTTCCAAACCGCGCCGAGGAAACAGCTCTACACGCTCGTGCTCCACACCCTTCACTTCCTCACCCTCGTGTCCCGCCCTGATACGAAGTGGCGGGACATCTTGCCACCTCTGGAGGGTGAGGAGCCCCGGTGGGCCAGCCTCCACTCCACCCTGGTCCCACGGCCCACTGGGGATATCAGTTGGCGGCTCCTCCATGGGGCCGTGAGCACGGGCGTGTACTTGGCGCGGTTTACCCCTGTCCCGGACACCTGCCCCTTCTGTGGCGTGAGGGAGACCCTGGCGCATGTTTACTTAGAGTGCGCCAGGTTGCAGCCCCTACACCGGCTCCTCACAGCCATCTTCTTACGTTTCTGGTTACACTTTTCCCCTCACCTCCTTTTGTATGCACTCCCTATCCATGGCCCCACGAAGTCCCGGGACCTCCTGGTCAACCTCCTCCTCGCCCTGGCGAAAAAGGCCATCCACGCGACCAGGGAGGGGAGGTTGGCCGATGGAGACTCCGGTGACTGTGGGGCTTGCTTCCGCTCCATGGTCCGATCACGCATCCGGGCGGAGTTCCTCTGGGCGGCGTCCACTGGCTCCCTTGACGCCTTCGAGGAGCAGTGGGCGCTGTCCGGGGTTCTCTGCTCGGTGTCCACGTCAGGTTCCCTCCTTCTGACCCTTTGACCTCACTCCTGTCCCTGTTCTTTTATTAGTTGTCCCCCGAACTCACTGGGTTCTGTGGCCCTGTGGTTCCTCCCCTTAGGCTGGGGGAGGATCCTTTAGCAGTGGGCGGGCTTCGCCCGCCCACTTCCCAGGCACCCAATAGATACACTCCCATTACTAATGCCTGCCTTTTCCTAGTGACTGGAGTTCCCTCCCCCAGAGAGGTAACCTCAGTGTGAGAGGATACCCCAACACCATCTAGAAGGAGGGTCCCAACTATGGGAGGGTTTCCCTCTGCTCCCTTTGACTGCTCTCCTTCCCTGGGCCTTTCATCCTCCTCAACAGCGCAGGGGCTGTCTGACCGGAGGTGGGACAGATCTACAGTGTCTCAGAAAGCCTTATCAACATACCTCTGTGTCTCCCTTAGCTCCTCCAGTTCCACCACCCTGGCCTCCAAAGCCCGAACACGGTCTCTGAGGGCCAGGAGCTCCGTGCGCCAAATGCACACATACGCCACCCACCCACAGGGCAGGTAATCATACATGCTGCATTCAGCACGATAAACTGGATCGCCCCCACTCTGCTGCTGGGCTTCTACCTGCATTCTCTCCTACAGCTACCTAGATTAATGAAAGGGTTTTGTTTAAATCAAAAAGTTTTGAATATATTGAATATTTTGAATTGTTTCTTTTGAGTGTGTATCAATGAATAATTATTTTTGTATTCACCATGCACATTACAATCTACCTTTAACTCTTATTCAGAGTCAGGTTTTTTCCTAATAACCTGATATAGTGATATATGTCATCACAGTGCTTACTTCAGCAAGTTGGACATTCAGGTAGTGTTTCTAATGGTCCATTCTGGCCTTAAGATCTATGAAAATAAACTCTATGAAGTGCAAAGTAACATAGTACTTTGCAGTATGTATAATACTTTATAGTAGCAAAATACCATACTACATATAGTTTTGTTTTTTAAACATGTAGGGTCGCAAACTCTAAACTTAACAATTTTTCTCGCCTGGAACCAACACTTCAACTCCTTGGTGTGCAGTTTGACCAAAATGAGGCCCAAAATATCATGACTGAACAGCATGGGGCTGCAACCAAGCTTTTGTATCAACTGTATGTTGCCCTAGAAAAAAAGAAAAAGGCGGGGCTCACAGGAGTAGCCATGGAAGCAATGAGACCTGCAGCACCTGCAAAGCTCCAGGGCATTGAGAGCAAGTTGTATCGAGAGGTAGGTTAATTAAGTTTGTCATATACATCACTGAATAATCAACAGACTAAAATGCAGCACATTTACATATACCTTTTGGGTAACAACCCCCCCCCAAAACATTCAGCTCATTTAACAAAACTTTCTGTTCAACATAGAGTACCTATGTGAAGCGTCTGTGACAGATGCTTAGTTTTCCATCCCCTTCACTGATTCACAGGCAGGCCAATCAGCTTCAAGATTCTCTGTTTCCTTGCTTTGCCTCTTTCCATTTGTTGCCTCCTATCTTCCCCAGGCTTCTTTTTTGCCTCAAAGGAAGTAACAGCACAGGCCAGTAGTTTTACAGCAGCTGCCATCTTATTCTTCTCGGCAGTACAGTTTGCATGCAGAAATTGAGCAAAGAGCAGAAGACCGAGAAGAGAGTTAGTGGTGTAGGTCCTGCCAGAGCACACACTCCCTGATCTCATTAGTGGTGCTCTCTCAGAGTAGGCCATACTCCCTCATGAGGGTGAGAAATTTTGCATAAGCTGTGTGTTGTGATCCAAATTTATCCCTTGTGTATATGCTGTTTGGTGGCACAAAATCTGACATACGTCTCCACTGGCAGAATGATCCTCAAGGAGCGTGGGAGCAGCCATAATATCCCTTCACCAAGGCAGTTGTATGTGGATAGCTAAAAGGGAAAAGAGGTGCAGCTAAAGAAACAAGGAACACTTGATTCAGCATTTCCTGCAACTGATTGAATTCATCTGTTCAAATACCATTTGCCGTCCTGTAATTTACAACTCTCTATGTTAATTTCAGCAAATCTGGCAATTTTTCTGGGGGAAAAATAATCCTGTATATCTAGCTGTTCTGCGAACATCAGTACAGTATATGGGAAGTGCCTAATCAAAACTATTTTCTTAAATGTCCCTTTAGGACAGTTTTGAGTTTCGGAAGTACAATAGTGTAATGTTTAACTGGTTAAATGTGATGTTTGTGTTACTGTTTAACTGGTTAAATGTAATGTTTGTGTTACTGTTTCTAACTGAGATATCTTGAAACATTATTTCATCATAGCGTCTTAGAAACCTAATGCCACGGCAGACTGACTTGAGACTGCAGCAGGTTTCAGAGCATTTTGAAATGAAATCTAAGCACATGGAAAATAAAATAGCTTGTATACAGTTGGCAGAACAACAGAAAGTTCAAAAAATCCAGGAGGAGGAAAGAGCCCAAGACATTGAAAAGGTAAAAAGCCAATTTATTTTTTCATACCAAGAATCCAATCCTGCTTATGTAAACTTTAAGTGTTTTATTAGTCCTGCTGAAGCCATTAATTTCCTTTATATTGCTCCACACATACATATTGATGGAAAAGCAGGAAGAAGTGTAACACTCTTGACAAACATAAAGATGTGGCTGTGTAACCAATAGTATTTTATAAATCACTTAAATATTAATATTTACACACACACACACACATCAGGATAATAAAGTGTTTGGTGTGTTTGTATATTGCCATGACACAAGTGGATTGTTAGGAATAAAGATAAAGGGCAAATGCCACAATCACATGAAAAGTTGTAGTATCCAAACATGACACACAACGTGAAGAGTCTTACTATGATTATAAAGTCGGTCTTATCAGTATAAATATTCTTCGCCAAAAAATGTAAATGACATTTAAAATAAAAACATGCTTCTCTTGACTTTGATATAATGCTCACTTTTGGGGTTGATTTTTTTGTTTAATCTCAGGAGGTAAATTGCTTTTTCCACCCAATCTCAAACTCTTGTCCAGGTGTACCTAATCTAATATAGTCCGCTTGATGGTGTCACTTTGGTGACCCCTGACCTCTCCTGCTGTATATTCACAATTGACGGCCAAAAGCTTGGATCTGAAGATAGCATCAACAATTGATCAAAAAGGTACCAGAGAATTGGTGCTTGACTGTATTTGAAATGCTACTCAGAGATGTCACTTGGGGTACTTGCTTCTAAAGAGGAAAGAAAGTAAATTTTAGACGAGAATAGGAAGCCTTTCAACATACTGTTTTCCCTCAATTCAGAGTAGCACTTCAGTATCATTGGGGCATGCAGTTCTTCAGTCCTTAATCAATTGTTGAATGAGAAGTATTAATTTCAGATTCAGCTTTTATTATTTTATCCAATTTAACGTTGAAAGCCTTTTGAGAGAGAGGACTAAGTATGATGGAAGGGGAAAGTAGAGGAGACCAAAAAACCTGCAAAAAAGCAGAGGAGACATAGGAAAAATGGTGAGGATCCGTGCAACTTTCCCTCAGAGAAAGAAGAGAAATGAAAAAAGGGAAATGTTAACACATGCAATTGTCAGTGAAACAAGAAAGTCTTTAATTATTATATTACCAGTTTTTAATTTTAAAA
Source organism: Gopherus flavomarginatus (assembly GCF_025201925.1). NCBI lineage: Eukaryota > Metazoa > Chordata > Testudines > Testudinidae > Gopherus > Gopherus flavomarginatus. The sequence continues at coordinate 25,923,861 of NC_066619.1, forward strand.
ATATACATATTACAAATTTTGATTATTAAAAAATCCTCCATCTGACAGATCAGTAATCATGTTTTGTGGAGGCACACTGGTATTATCTGTAATGGAGTTGAGTAAATAAAAGTAGTGTGGCACTGAGGTCTATCCCTCTCCCTCTGTGGTGGCACAAAATGGGGAAGGGCCACAGAGTAGTGCACCCTCAAAGTGGTAGGGAGGGAAGACGTGGCTGTGAGCACTTGGGAGTGTAGGGTTGGCAGTGCTACAAGCTGCTGGGGGTGCCTGTCTGCTCAGGGGATGAGGTGAAGTCCCTGATCCCAGTACACCAGTAAAGCTGCATAATGAGAGTCCTGGATGCATCTTTGAAGGAACGTACCAAGGGACATTTCTTTGTGTACTGTTCCCCACCGCTACCAGCCCCAGGAGGCTTTATGCATTGTGAAGACATACACCTTCTGATACTGCTGTTTGAATAGTATACCTCCCTCTCCCAACATAGTGTGCTTGGATGTTGCTATGACTGTTGATCAGTTAGAAAGTTAGTTTACAAGATCAGTTTTTGGCCCAAAGAAAAGATTGTTTCACATGCATGTAGGGGACCGACAAATCAGGAGAACTCAAAATACAGTCATTAAGACTTAATTATACACAACATATAGAGATGGGTTTCTTGATTTCATTTTTTTTTAAATGTTCTACTTTTTGAAAAATGGTTTAATAAGTTTTTATAGCACTATATGCAAGATTGGAACTTGTTTGTTCAAATACTTTCTGCTTATAAGAATTTTTCTATAGATGAATTACAATACTTGTACTTGTACAATACTCAAGTAACTGAACAGATTTATACTGGATGTTCAGCATCGTAAAGGAAGAAGGAGACAAAATGAAATAATGGCCAGGATTCAAGCAGCTATTATACAGATTCCAAAACCACCACGAAACCGTACCTTGAAAGCTATTGAAGCCCAAAAATTGTTAAAAAAGAAAAAAGAAGCAGCAGTAAGTATTAACTTTATTACTTTAAGTTTTAGTAACACTAAATTTTGCAAAGCAAGCAAACTCATAGTAGAAATCTACTGTTAGCGATAATATGCATACCAAATGGCACTGTTGATTTAACTGATTTCAACAATTACAACAGTATAAAACTGGCCTAATGCAGTAGTGAATCTGGCCCAGTAACCTCTAAGGGCTTGTTTCTGCCTACTTTACTTAGAGAAATCTCCCATTGACATCAATGAGAGTTCTTCCAGAGTAAGTAGTACAGAACCAGGCCTTAAATTAATCCTTGATAACATTTTAGGATCCACTCTTGCCACATTGAAGTCAGTGGAAAAATTCCTGTCAACTTTAATGGAAGTTGTATCAAGCCCTTAGTCACTTCCTTATGATTTGTGACTGTTGTACTTCTGCACTGTAATTTATTAACTCTTTTACAATATGCTATATAAAAGTGTCATTGACAACAAAAAACACTAGTAAGATTTAAAATTGGTAGCTGTCTCGTATCAAAGCAAGGAAGACTGAAGATACTTTTGCTGGATTTTTTTATGTTACACTACTGTTTGTAATACATTTAAAGCTTTTTGGAGAATGCTTCCCATTCAGAAATTTGGGTCATGTTATACTTAGAACTAAGTGGGCCAAATTTTACCCTGACTCACATTCTGTACAACCAGATCTAGTTGAGAACTTTGAAGGTGGGGGAAGGGGGAGGGAAGAGAGATTATTTAGTTAGTCCTATTCTCTTTTGGAATTTACCGAATGAGTTGGGTTACACAGGGTGTAAAATAAGACTAAATTTGGGCTACTGAATCCAAATTACAACATACTTGGCAAAGAACAGTATACTTAAAAAACCCTGAATGAACTCTTCACAGGGCTTAAACTGACTTTACTCAGTAATCTAGCAAACCATATTGTGCAGAATGGAAGACTGCAAAGCTTCAGATGCTGTCTTTACAATGGGTTGACTTGTATGTAGGAAGAGGAAAATACAGTGAAGTGAGTGTGTAGGAGCATGATATAAGCTTGTCTTCTGTCACCCAGGACTAGCTGATATGTAATACGTTCTCAATATAATTTATTCTAAGACATTAAAATTACATTAAAAATTCTCTGTATAATAGTTACAGTACAAATACTAATGATTAATAGTTGAATCCATCTTTTGTGGTTTTAGGGAAGGTAAGACAATTGAAATGTCTGTGCTGTTTCTCTAGGATGTATACATGGAAATTAAGACGTTTGAGGAGTTTATGAGGAAAGAGAGCCCTACTTCTAGTAGCTCTCAAGTCACTGACAGGTAATGTTTGCACCAAGTTAACATCAGTGAAACTGTAGTCACTAGGGGGAAGAAATACCTACTAGTTTTGTGGTTCTATTAATGAAACTGTTCACCCCTTATCAACTGTTTTCATTTTTATTTTAAAATATACCTCATTTTCTATTTTTAAATTTTGCAGTCAGACAAAGAGACATTTATATCCCTAAAGAGCCTTTCTCAGTTGCTTATAACTTTCTCAAACTTTCTCCTTTTTTAGACTCATGTTTTCCAGGTCTTGTCTCAATGAATGTTTGGAAAGTTTGAGTACATTTTTTTAAAAAGTAGCCCACATTTTTTCTCTCAAAAAGCTTTAGAGTAGAAACTTAATGTTTGTACAGAAGTTATCTGTAAATTGGACATGTGCCTTCCCATGATACTGTGATAATCTGTTTTGGTTTGGCCAACTGGTAAGAGTTTAAAATATCATATACATCATGTATTCACACTGACTTTAAAAAAAGTAGTTGTATTAACTATCTTAGAATGTCCTGTTGTCACTGTGCATTGTGTGTAAAAATGCATAAAGACTGAGATCGTTCGCTGTGTACATTGAAGCCTCAATCCTGCACAGACTTATGCACACACTTACTTACTTGAAGCTGATGTAAAGTTAAGTGAATGCATTAGTTTGTGGACAATTGGAGCTTGAATGAGGTAGGGCTACTTAAAAGTGTACATGAACTCTTGCCTCACTGAAGTTCTGATCCTGCAAACACTTAAGCATGTGTTTAACTTTGCAAATGTGAGTAGTCCCAGTGAAGGCAATGAGACTGCTCACATGCATTAGGTTACAGGGATCTGTTCAGCTAATTTATCTATTAGTTCCCCCTGTTTTCCTGGGTGAAGAATTCCTTAAACGTGATACATTAAGGTTTATGTTTCCAGATTTCATACTTATGCAGATATTTTATGCACATGAGAATCCCATTTTTAAGTTTTAGTTGATTTTTCCAAAACTTATATTTTTCACTAGAGAACAACTTTTTGTGTAATTAAGACAGAGGAGAGCTGTTTCAGGTTATCTAATTCTTGATATTAATCAGTGTATTTCGCACTAGTCATCTGAAGATGTTTTTCAACATGAACTTCTTCCTTTAATTTGGCCATGCAAGGATCTTCCAATTTCATATTGCTAGAACAAGGGTCAGCAACCTTTCAGAAGTGGTGTGCTGAGTCTTCGTTTATTGACTGTAATTTAAGGTTTTGCGTGCCAGTACAGGTCTGTTGCATCCACAGTCAGCACGTAAAGCGAAAATCGCGTATAGTCAAAATTACATTGAGTATAATAGCAGGCGAATCGCCCGCACTACAGGTACAGTATTAAAATTTATTTTTCTTTTTTTTTGTTTTTGCCGACTATGTAAAGCTGAAATCATGCATGTTAAATGTGCGTAAGATGCGACAGACCTGTAATACATTTTAACCTTTTTAGCAGGGCTCTTTTTATGTCTATAACTAAACTATTGTTGTATGTAATTTAAGAAGCTTCATTTAAAATTACATTAAAATGCAGATCCCCGCCCCCCCGGACCAGTGGCCAGGACCCGGGCAGTGTGATTGCCACTGACAATTAACTTGTGTGCCGCCTTTGGCACACGTGCCATAGGTTGCCTACCCCTGTGCTAGAACCTTAATGCCTGCATAAAATAGCTATAGAAGAAGGTGCTCAGATGTTGCCATGATGAGCACAAGTACAAGAATCTATGTAGAACAGAACAGAATAAAATAGAAACAGCAGATGATTTGTCTGGTTAAGAAACTGTTTGTACTGGGCATCAAGAAGCCCTGGAAGAAAGACACGTGCTGTTGGTATGCCTCACCTGTGCTTTAGCAGGACACTGAAAGTAATATAAAGTGGCTTCAAGAGCCACTCAGTGCCTTTCTGCTTGGGATGCTTACATTTTTCTGGTATGGGTTTTAGATTGAGGAAACATAAAATACCTCTCAAACACATAACATGGCACTTGAACAGCTATACGATAAAACCAACATAAATTAAAGCTGCACTGTATATATTAAGCAGAATATTTTCTCTTTTAATTAATTCCACTTCCAGCCCAATAAAGATATAGGCACTCTGCCTATTTTAAAAAAGCAAACAGACTGACAGAAACAACATACTGATTTCAAAGAGATGATAAAAGCTCGTTCCCCAAAGTCAGAACTTAGGGGCAACTGGCCCATCAGGGAGAAGGCAGCAGCAGCTAGTTTCAGGGCAGCAAATATCTTTGTCTTTTGCCTTGATATTACAGCTGGTGACCAGAGAGGAAGGGGCAGAGCAGGGAGGCAGCAACTTTATCACTATAAAACAATATTTAATCTTCAAATGATTAATCCACAAGGATTCCACTCGGTGTTCATGCATCCCAGGCACACAAGACCAGGTTATTTTGGCCAGCAGAGTCTGTTGGTGCCATGCCTGCTCCCTCCGTGCTCTCGCCCCAGAGGTCACAAAGAACTGAGTGTCCCAACCGTCCATCAGTTCCTTTTTGGCACCTCTGGGAGCAAGAGGGAACCCCTGCAGTGTGCATCTGCTTCTCTGCACATTGTGTGAGTTTAGGGTTAATTGTTAGTCTTGCTGCCCATTGGCAATGTTGGGATTTGGTGGTTCCCAGTGAGTCTGATGCTGGGTAGAAATCATGGGACTTTGATCCAATGCGATTCAATTCAATAAAGTTTTATTCAACATGTGCACAAAGAGAGCCCCTGGTACAAAGAATCAGGCAGAGTCCCTCCAGCCAGGAGCCCCTCCCCTCACTACTTTATAGCACATGGTGCTTATATAACAAGTTATATAACAACTTACATAATATGAACCTTTAACCAATCAGAATTAAACAAACCATATATGGGTTTGTTTATCACATGCTCATAGTACTCCAGTCCACATGCCAAGCTCACGCCCCTCCCCGTGGCCTTCTCCAAAATGTTCCTAGGCCAGTGAGCCACAGCATGCTTCCCTATGCATAAGCACCCTGTAAACCACATTTTATTTAAAATAAACACAACCATACCCTTCAGCAACACAAATAATATTAATAATAAATCTTATTTTAGTCAGGTTTTGCTTTTCAGCTAGAATCACCCTGTATTTGTGGGCACTAGCAAAATGTCAAAAGCAAACTCTCTGGGGTTTAAGACCTGTGTCTGATGTGAAGCTTCAGTGCCACTTAACAAGAGACGATCTAGGTGCCTATTTTGTTTAAGACAGGGACATATTTAGGGTGACCAGATGTACTGATTTTAGAGGGATAGTCCCGATTTTGGGGTCTTTTTCTTATAGGTTCCTACTATTCCCTGCTCCGACTTTTCACACTTGCAGTCTGGTCACCCTAGATGTATTCCTGAACAATGCACCATATATCATTTCTTCTGTAAACAGACTAAAAAAGTGAGAGAAGTCTTCTTAAAATTGTTCCTTTTGGTGTGCTGTATGTAAGCCTCCTTGGACACCAAAAGGAGGAAGGCAACTTGACCTCAGTCAGTCTTTCTCCATGAGCCCCTGAGTGAGTCAAGATTCCACACAAAGCTAAACTGACCAAGAGGTGCCAGTCATCTGCTGCCTCCTTGCTTCAGTGACCTCTGATAGGGTAGGAAGAAACACTACTCCTGAGCTGAGCCAAAGAATAGGTCACCTTCTGAGTTGAGGCACAAGACTTATAAGTCCTAGTAGTCTCAGGCTCAATAGTGCAGGAGCAGAAAATAGCCTGAGATGGTCCCTCTAGCACTCCAGTACTGACTGTTAAGAGTGCTGGCAGTACCCACTAAACGTGCAGGCCCTATCTTTCTCAGTACAAATCCTATGGTACTGTACAGGCAACCTTGGGAGCATGTTCCTCAGAGCCCAGTGTATTAATACCTACTATGTTGGTATCCAGGGTATGTATAGTATGAGTGATTTATTTTTGGGCCCAGTACCAGAGTCTACTTTCCTTGAAAGGTTTAGGATGGTGAGAACCCTGCTGTCAGTCCCTCACCCCAGTACTCATATCTTATTAGCCTTATTCCTCCTGGCAGAGACTTTAGCTATACAAGCCCTGTGGTCCTACTACACTGTGCTTTAGGAAAGGGCCTACGAAGATGGGTCCTCTAGGCCTGCTTAGAGAGGCTACATGAAAGCAGCCAGTCAGAGCCCCGCAGGCTCAGATCAGAAGTGGTGCAGGCCAAACCTCACAAACCCTTGGACATCATGTACCCCTGTATACCTGGCAGGCTCACTATGCCTGTAAACAAAGGATGGTTGAAACCTCAAAAGACCTGTAGAACACACCAGCATCAATTTGGCCACATTCAAGTGAGCTGACAGGATGTACCAAGTCCACTAGGTCTCAGGCAGCCTCTGCTGCCTGTTTGAAGAACGTCCTTAATTCTGAAAATTGTAGGGTAGCTAATGGACACTACATTTACAAGATATTATTGTTTGGCAGACTCTTCAAGACTGATCCTACTTTGGTAGGGCTGCCATGCAGTTGCTATTTAAGTAAGTCCCTTTCTACCCACCTCCAAGTAGACAACTGCTTGTTAGTCACCAAGAGTGGAATCCATGTGGACAATCACTTGAAGAAAAAAGAATGGTTATTAGCCTTACAGTAAACGGTGGTTCTTTGAGATGTGTTTTCCATTTTGATTCTATGACCCACCCTCCTTCCCCAATCCTGTGTAGTCCTAATCCTCTGGGATTTTTTTACTGGCAAGGGAATGGTTGTGCCTGCTAAGCCCTCAAATGGGGGACACAAGGACATTTAGGATGCAGGTGTGGACCTAACTGACGCTGGTGGCCAAAATAATCCAAATTCATGTGCATGTGGTTCATGTGCACCAAGAGTGGAATCCACATTGACAAACACCTCTCAAAGAATCACACTTAGTGTAAGGTTAAGTAGCTGTTCTTTTGATGTTCAACATGTATTTTCTTAGCAATGTACAGGACACCTTGCAGATACAGGAGTTAGACACAACAGCTCCAGACACCACAGCCCAGACAACTACTGAATTGTTGAGCACTTATTCAGATGATGAATATATAAGAAAAATTCAAAAACGTCTAGAGGAAGACAGTTTTGCCCGGGAGCAACGAGAAAAAAGACGACGAAAGATGTTAATGGAACAGCTAATAGCCCACGAAGCACAAGAGGTGAGGTATTTGTGCTGATATGCCTTATCGCATGCAGAGTTACCAATTTGTAAGTGTCTAAATGGAAAAATAAAACAACAAATTGATGTTAATTGCATAACAGCAGTCTTTAGCTATCAGATATTTTCCCCCAGAATTACAGAAAGAGCTGGACCTTTTATAATTCAAAAAGCTAGCGGTGTCATTCTCATCTCACATTTCTCTTACGTGATGGTAGCAGTAAGGGTGATTTACTGAAGCGGTCCTAAGAGGCAAATGTTTTGCTATGGCATGTAATGATGTTGGGAAGCTGGGAATGTCAAATGGGAAGTCGCTGGTGTGCTGAAACTTTGCATGTTTGTTCTCAGCCCTCAGGTGACATAACTGTTTTTGGAGTGTTTCAACAAACTCTGTTCAGATGTTTTTATGAGGAAAATGAAGAAAAATTGTATCTATAAATAGAGAAATAATAATACACCGCTACCTTGATATAACGCCACCCGATATAACACAAATTTGGATATAACACGGTAAAGCAGTGTTCCGGGCAGGCCGGGCTGCGCACTCCGGTGAATCAAAGCAAGTTCAGTATAACATGGTTTCATCTATAACGCTGTAAGATTTTTTTGGCTCCCAAGGACAGCGTTATATTGAGGTAGAGGTGTACCAGTTCCTCAACTTGTGAAAGCTGTCATAGTTAAATTGAAGTCAATGAAGCTAAGATGTTTTACACCAGTTGAAGATCTGGCCCCAAAAAAACTTTTCCCAAAAAATGGTTGAACTTAAAAACTTCAAACTTTATACATGGCTAGCTCTCAAGGAGGCATAGTCACTTGGTAAGTTTAAAACAGATAATGAAGTAAAATGATTAAAATCTTGCTTTTGTGCATTCAGGAAAAGTTGTTTAATATTTAGCGCTAGATTGTGACTTTCTAAAGTGGCTGTGCAGGGAAGTAGGGGGAGACAAGGATTCCCCAAACCTCTTGCATGGCTGCATTAGAGTTACCCAGATCTTAGATCTGGGCAGTGCCTAATTTGTAATGAAAGAGGTGCTAGGGTTCAAGCAATTTTTTTATTTTCATAATCAATGCGGAAAGTCCAGAGGTGCCAGGGCTATGAACTGCTAAGCCTAGAGTTGCCAAGGCTCAGCCCTGGCAAGTCCCTGCACAAAGCATAAGATCTAGGTTCTGGTAAGGGGTAGGGAGCAGACAAAGATGGCTGGCTTTCTGGAGGAGAATGCCGTGTCTCAAAATGGGTTTTGCAGTAACTCCCCTTAATCCCCACAACCCCCTCAGGTTTATTTAGCCTCAGAGTTGGGATGAGTTTGTTGTCCTTAGTGTGTATGTTTGTGGTGTGTTTGCTGCTTGACTGAAGTATATAGCGTGGTCTCTTTGTTTGGGGGACTGTGTGCTGAGCTAGAGGCCTGCTGGGCAAGGCTGAGAGCTTCTTTGATTCCCATGCCCTTTAATACCCATCAACCCTTTACCGGGGGCAGGGCTACATAGGGAGAACAGAGGTTTAAAAAGCCCACTCCTAAGTGATCATAGGAGCAGCTAACCGGGGAGTTTTGCGAAGGAGTTTAGAGTAGGGATTCGGGGGGGGGGGGGGGGGGGCTAGATACACTTCATTAATATTCTTTAAACTTAAAAAAAGAAAAAAAACTTGGAGATATACCTATCTCCTAGAACTGGAAGGGACCTCAAAAGGTCATCAAGTCCAGCCCTCTGCTTTCACTAGCAGGACCAAGTACTGATTTTTGCCCCAGATCCCTAAGTGGCCCCCTTAAGGGTTGAACTCACAACCCTGGGTTTAGCAGGCCAATGCTCAAACCACTGAGCTATCCCTCTTTAAGGCAATAAACACTCCCAATAAAAACAAAACAACAATAAAGGAAAGAGCTGCAGGAGTAAAAAGAGAATGCAGGCAGAAGTCCAGAAACAGAGTTTATTGTACTGAATGCAGTGTATGATTACCTGCCTTATGGGCCAGTGGTGTATGTGTGCATTCAGTTCAAGGAGCTCCTGTCTCTCAGGCCTGGTCTACACTACACGTTTAAACCAATTTTAGCAGCGTTAAACCGATTTAACGCTGCACCCGTCCACACGAGGCCCTTTATATCGATATAAAGGGCTCTTTAAACCGGTTTCTGTACTCCTCGCCGACGAGAGGAGTAGTGCTGAAATAGACAGGAAAAGCCCTGCGAACTTTTGAATTTCATTTCCTGTTTGCCCAGCTCTGATCAGCACGGGTGGCAATGCAGTCCCAAATCCAAAAAGAGCTCCGGCATGGACCGTGCGGGAGATACTGGATCTGACCGCTGTATGGGGAGACAAATCTGTTCTATCAGAGCTCCGTTACAGAAGACAAAATGCCAAAGCATTTGAAAAAAATCTCCAGGCTATGATACAGAGTCCACAGCACAGTGCTGCGTGACAAGCGTAACGGAAAGCCAAAGAATCAAATGGACGCTTATGGAGGGAGGGAGGAGGTACTGAGGACTCCAGCTATCCCACAGTCCCCAGCAGTCTCCGAAAAGTATTTGCATTCTTGGCTGAGCTCCCAATGCCTGTAGGGTCAAACACATTGTCCGGGGTGGTTCAGGGTATAGCTCGTTAATTTACCCTCCTCCCTCCCATGAAAGAAAAGGGAAAAAAAATCGTTTCTTGACTTTTTTCAATGTCACCCTATGTCTACTGCATGCTTCTGGTAGACACGATGCTGCGGCAGTGAACAGCAGTATCCTCTCCCCTCCCCTCCCCTCCCCGGTGGCAGACAGTACAATATGACTGCTATCCGTTGTCATCATCAGCCCATGAGTGCTCCTGGCTGGCCTCAGGTGAGGTCGGCCGGGGACGCCTGGGTAAAAATAGGAATGACTCCTGGTCATTCCCAGTAGATGGTACAGAACGGCTGGTAACCGTCTTCATCATAGCAGCTGGGGGCTGAGCTCCATCAGCCCCCTCCCTTTCATGTGTAAAGAAAAGATTCTGTACTGCCTGGACTATCCTAGCAGCGGGATGCTGGGCTCCTCTCCTCTGCACTGTTTAATGTCCTGCCTGGACTATCATAGCAGCTGGAGGCTGCCTCCCCCTCATTTTATCTCACTAACAAGTCAGTGTTTCTTATCCTGCATTCTGTATTACTTCATCACACAAATGGGGGGACACTGCAACGATAGCCCAGGAGGGTTGGGGGAGCAGGGAAGCAATGGGTGGGCTTGTTGCAGGGGCACCCACTTGAATGGCATGTAGCTCGTCATTTCTGCAGGATCTGACACGGAGTGGCTGTGCTCTCTGGTTCTCTGGTACACTGGTTCTCTAGTACACTTGCCCCATATTCTAGGCAGGACTGACTCTATTTTTAGATACCATAAAGGAGGGATTGACTCGGGGAGTCATTCCCATTTTTGTCTTTGCCCCCCCCGGGCCGACCTCAGCCAGGGGTACCCATGACAGCAGCAGACGGTACAGAACGACTGATAACTGTCATCTCATTGCCAATTTACAATGACATGGCAGATCGTACAGAACTACTGATAACCATCTCTGCTATCTTGCAAAAGCAAATGAATGCTGCTGTGTAGCGCTGCAGTACCGCGTCTGTTAGCAACATCCAGTAGACATACGGTGACAGTAAAAAAAAAAAAGCTGAACGGCTCCATGGTTGCCATGCTATGGTGTCTGCCAGGGCAATCCAGGGAAAAAAGGCACGAAATGGTTGTCTGCTGTTGCTTTCACAGAGGAAGGAATGAGTGACGACATTTACCCAGAATCACCCGCGACACTGTTTTTGCACCATCATGCATTGGGGTCTCAACCCAGAATTCCAATGCGCGTGGGAGACTGTGGGAACTATGGGATAGCTACGGGATAGCTACCCACAGTGCAACGCTCCAGAAATCGACGCTAGCCTCGGACCATGGACGCACACCACCTAATTAATGTGCTTGGTGTGGCCGCGTGCACTCGACTTTATACAATCTGTTTTACAAAACCGGTTTATGTAAAATCGGAATAATCCCATAGTGTAGACTTACCCTCAGAGACTACGTACGGGTTTTGGAGACCAGAGTAGCTGAATTGGAGGAGCTAAGGGAGACAGAGAGGTACATAGATGAAACTTTCCAGGACACAGGATAGCAGTCCCACCCTCAGTCTGACTGCCTCTGTGCTGGTAAGGAGGATGAAAGTCTCAGGGAAGGAAAACATCAAAGTGGAGCGGAGGGAAATGATCCCATAGTTGCGATCCTCCTTCCAGATGATGATGTGGTATCTTTTTGCACCGAGGATATCTCTTTAGGGAAGGGAACTCCAGTTATTAGGAAGAGATGGGTAATAATAATAGGGGATTTGATCATTAGAAACATAGATAGCTGGATTTGCAACGTCCGGGAGAACCTCATGATGACTTGCCTGCCAGATGTGAAGATTGCAGATCTCTCAAGACATTTTGACAGACATTCATGTAGTGCTGGGGAGGAGCTGGTGTTCATGGTACATGTAGGTAACAATGACATAGGGAAGGATAAGAGGCCAAATTTAGGCTTCTAGGTAAGAGACTGAAGTCCAGGACCTCCATCCCATGATAGCATTCTCTGAAATGATTCCAGTTCCACACACATTATTATTGAGTCTTTTATTTTTATAGCCTCTGTAAAAATCCATTTGGATCTTTTAAAGACAGATTATTTAAAACAACCTGCAGTTGCCCCTATCAGACAGAAACCATCTTTTTAGAACTTTCTCTTATCTCATTAATTATTTTTATGAAACAAACATCCCTATTTCTTTCCTTCTTGCCTTATAACTCATTACTTTCAAGGCCTTTCTTTCACTTGCTAATTTTGGCCTTTCTTTACAACACATATTTCTTTCACCAAACTTAAGGTAACTTTAATTTTATAGTTTTATATTTATTCTACACTGTTGTGTGGGACTAGCCACAGTGCGTGAAGTTAAGCATCTGCATAAATCTTTGAAGAAGTAGCGCCTTTCCTGTGAACACCTGAGTCAGGGTTCTGTGCTTCTCCTTTCACAGTGATGACAATGTAAATAAAACAGCTTAAAACAGCATGTTCCATTCATCTTTAAATTAAAGATGCAGATAGAAATAAAGTAATACATGAAATATCTGTAGTAATATGCAGGTGTATAGTATGATACATGAACATAGAATTAATGTGTTTGGCCACTGGATGCCACTGTTGTCCCAAATTGATATAATTGTAAGCCTCTTATCATACATTTCTCAAATAATCACCATTACAAAGCCATATGTTATTTAAAAACCTATTTTATCTTTTCTACAGTGACTTGTGATCCTATGTTTTACTATGAATTTTTAGAAATGCTGCAATATAAAACTGAAGTTATGCTTTTGTCCTGTACCTTATTTTAGGTCTCTTTCACATTTAGCCTTTGATGGGTTTTAATTCTTCCTAAACTGTGTTATATTTTTTCCTATTAATTGTTGTGTTCTTGATAAGAAGCAGATAAAGTAAGTAAATGCTGTACAAGTTTCCACAAAGTGGGCCTGATCCTGCACCAATTTAAGTCCATGGCAGACCCCCCCACACAAACTTCAGTCCTGCAGTGTGCTGCCAGTACACTGCAGTCCTTACCAGCAATACCACTGCTATTCTAGTTCTGAGTCTACTTTGAATAGAAACATTCAGTTGATTAACAGTTTTCTGATTAGGTGGACTGGAGCTAAAATAACACTGCACTAATTTTAAACTAAATTGTGATCATACCCAGGTCTGCAGAAATGGCAGCCAACATTTCAAAGGGAGTAAGTGCAATAACCACCTATGCTACTAAAATCTCAGGAAACTTCAGAGGTTACTATTTTAATAGATTAACCCTCCTACTCAATCTATTTGCTACAGGGATTGGCAACCTTAAAATGACTACTTGAATGAAGCCTTATAACATAGTAAAATGGCACCTGTGTGATTTATGACTATGTATCACAGAGTGCAATCATTTCAAAATTATGTCAAACATGAACAAGACAAATTCTTTATTGAGTGTCCTCTGTATATTTGCAATCATGGGATGCACCAGCAGGTGCAGCTCAGTGCCTGTTGGAGCTCTCCTGTGTCCCTCGCACCTCTTCTCTCTGCATTTCTGTGTGTTCTGAGGGTGAGACTATAAAAGAGAACATGGTGATCATCTAGTCTGACTATCTGCATAACACAGCCTATAGAAATTCTCTGAAACAATTCCTGTCTGAACTACAAGAAGTCTCTGAGAAAAACATCTAATCTTGATTAGATTTAAAAATTGCCTGTGATGGAGAATCTGCCATAACCCTGGGTAAATTGTTACCATGGTTAATTAACTTCACCATTAAAATGTATGCCTTGTTAAAAGATGGTAATTCCATTCAGTTTGAAACACTTCCTCCATCCAAACCCCTGTTCCTGATTCAGGGACTGTCTCACAAAAGCTTGTTAAAATCAGAGATTCAATCCTTTGTAGAAGCTTGAGCAATAAAGGAGGTTCCAAGGGAATTCAGAAGTCAGGTATTCTACTCCAGATATTTTCTGGTATCTGTCCGGTGGGTGCTTGACCCCCCGCACTGTCTCTTCCCACCCCTGCACCGCCTTTGCCCCACCTCCATTCCACCCCTTCCCCAAAGTCCCTGCTCCACCTTGCCTTTTCCCACCCCATCCCCACCCCGGGCCTGCCTCTTCTCCACCTCCTCCCCTGAGTGCGCCGCATCCCCATTCCTCCCCATCCCTCCTGGAAAGTCCTAAGCACTGCCAAACAGCTGTTAGGTGACAGAGGGGCAGGAAGCGGTGGGAGGCAGGGGGAGGAGAGGGCATGCAGCGTGCTTGGAGGTGGGGGGGAAAAGGAGGCGGTGGTAGTTTGGCTGCTCAACCACTAATTTTTCTTGGTGTATGCTCCAGCCCTGATGCACCCATGGAGTTGACACCTGAGTAAAAATTCATCTGATATTAGATCTTACAAAGTTCAATGCTTTTATTAGAAGATTCAGTTTCCTCATGTTGACTCTAGTATCCAATATATCCTCCTTTACCTCTTTAGATTAGTTTGTAACACTTGATCCAAAGAATGTATGCTTCCCTATCTCTATCAGACCAAGTCACTGCAGGTATCTTCCTTTCATGGTTGGACAAGAACATTTCCAAATACAAAGTCCTAACCTTTGGCCTGTCTGCTGCCCCCGGGTGATTTACAAAGTGCCTATCTGTGGTAGAGACTCTTTTAAGACAGCAGAGTTTTTTCATTTACCCTTATTTATATAATTGGCTTATCAAAACATCATAAAAAGATGCCCTTTTCAAAGATATACATTACACATATTTAAGCGGTTAGAATTCTTGATAAATGTGAAAAAAATCCCTTCTGCCTCCTACGTAGAGAATCCCTTTTGCAGAAGCAGTTCTTGACTCTCAAGAGGGCAGAGCTTATCTGCTAGAAGACAAATAACTGAAGCTTCAGTCTGCCAAAAGGATGTTGTAATGGGGAGCACTTACCTCTTGAGCACCTCCTGTGTGCGGAACTGTAGGCCTTGTTCTACTCCTGGCACCCCCGTAGGTTGTCAGTTCTTCAGTGGCTTGGCTCTTTAGCCATGTCACATAGTCAAAATGAACCTCTTCTGGGATAGCAAAATTGTGTATCCGCTCTGACCAGGGTCTTGAGACCCAGCTCTGTGCCCTTTATTCTCAGCCCTTTGCTTTGGCTTCCAAATGAGCCTTGTCCCATTCTTGGGGTTTACACCATTTCTCCAGTGGCTGATGTTGGAGCCCAGGCTCACCCACTACTTCAGGTTCCAACTCAGGGAGCCTATAAACAGCAGCCATGTGCCTCTCATTTCAGTTAGTTCCTTGGGCCTCCTCCTACCTGGACTCTGTATCTTCATCACATACCTGACCTTACTTTAGGGTTAAAGAGTAGTAGCCGTGTTAGTCTGTATCCGCAAAAAGAATAGGAGTACTTGTGGCACCTTAGAGACTAACAAATTTATTGTAGCATAAGCTTTCGTGGGCTAAAACCCACTTCGTCAGATGCATGTAGTGGAAAATACAGTCGGAAGAGAGATATATATGTATATACACAGGGAACGTGAAACAATGGGTGTTACCATACACATTATAAGGAGAGTGATCAGTTAAGATGAGCTGTTGTCAGCAGGAGAGAAAAATAACTGTTTGTAGTGGTAATGAAAATGGCCCATTTCCAGCTCTTGACAAGGAGATATCTTCCCCCCACCCCCAGTTCCTTATAAGCACGGGAAAATAGTTTTACTTTGTGTAATGGCCCATCCTCTCTCAGTCTTTATTCAAACCTAATTTAATGGTGTCCAATTTGCAAATTAATTCCAATTCAGCAGTCTCTCGTTGGAATCTGTTTTTGAAGTTTTTTTGTTGTAATATTGCGACTTTTAGGTCTGTAATCGAGTGGCCAGGGAGGTTGAAGTGTTCTCCAACTGGTTTTTGAATGTTATAATTCTTGACGTCTGATTTGTGTCCATTTATTCTTTTACGTAGAGACTGTCCAGTTTGGCCAATGTACATGGCAGAGAAGCATTGCTGGCACATGATGGCATAGATCACATTGGTGGATATGCAGGTGAACGAGCCCCTGATAGTGTGGCTGATGTGATTAGGTCTTATGATGGTATCCCCTGAATAGATATGTGGACAGAGTTGGCAGTGGGCTTTGTTGCAAGCATAGATTCCAGGGTTAGTGTTCTTGTTGTGTGGTGTGTGGTTGTTGGTGAGTATTTGCTTCAGGTTTGGAGGCTGTCTGTAAGCAAGGACTGGCCTGTCTCCCAAGATCTGTGAGAGTGATGGATCGTCCTTCAGGATAGGTTATCCTTGATGATGCTCTGGAGAGGTTTTAGTTGGGGGCTGCAGGTGATGGCTAGTGGCGTTCTGTTACTTTGTTGGGCCTTTCCTGTAGTAGGTGACTTCTGGGTACTCTTCTGGCTCTGTCAATCTGTTTCTTCACTTCAGCAAGTGGATATTGTAGTTGTAAGAATGCTTGATAGAGATCTTGTAGGTGTTTGTCTCTGTCTGAGGGGTTGGCGCAAATGCGATTGTATCGTAGAGCTTGGCTGTAGACAGTGGATCGAGTGGTGTGGTTTGGATGCCTTTGTTGCCTTCAGCAAGAGATGGGGAGCAACAGATTAGCAATTAGAGGTCACTGGAGCTCTCAAGCAAAGAGATCACTAACTTCCTAAAATTGAGAGTAATTTGTTTGGCATTCAAATCTTTTATACATGGCATCAAGAACAAGGTAGTGCCATTCATCACAGACAATACACTGGCAGTGTACTATGTGAACAAAAAGGGAGAGGCTCACTCTTTCCAGCTGTGTGAGGATGCAGGTAAAGTCAACAGGATAGCAGTTCAACTAAGCAGAGACGTAACCAACTGCACGAATGGTTATTAAAGAAATCGATGACCTGTACAGGCTCCCAGGCATAGATCTTCTTGTCACCAGACATTATTTGAAGTGTCTATTCTTTTGCTCATCAGCAGGGAGAGACAGTCTGTCCATATCAGAGTCTTTTCTTGTGAACTGGTGGAAGGGTCTGTTTTATGCTTTCTCCCTCCTTTCGTCTGATCCAGAGACTGAGAAAAAAGATAAGATGGAGATAAGATGATTCTTATTGTCCAAGTATGGTCAAGAAAACAGTGATAAACAGCCCTTCTTCAACTCTCTAATGGAGCGCACAAGCTATTTCCAGTGTTACCAGGTTCATTATCAGAACAGGGGGGAGCTAGGCAGAATTTATCTTCTGACCCTCTACCACTTCACCTAACTTCAGGGGCTACAGGACTCTAACATACCTTGAAAAATCTTGTCCTTCAGAAGTGGATCAGCTATTGATTAACTTGAGAAAACAGTCAACCAGAAGGTGTTGTGATATCTCAAGTGGACTAGATTTGTGACGAGGATATCCAAAAAACATATAGATCTAACATTGGCTCCAGTATAATATATTTTTGATTATTTACTTCAATTAAAGCTTTCAGGTCTTTCCAAATCTTCTTTGAAAGTGCAATTAGCAGCTATAGAGGCACACTAAGTGCTCATAGACAATAAATCTGTCTTCTGAGTTAAGAAATTTATGAAGGGACTTGTGAATGAAAGACTCTGTTCCTTCAAGGACCTCAGTTCAGTCTTAAAGCAGCTCATGAAGTCTGCATTTGAGCATATGGCAGATTGTTCACTATTCCACCTAGCTATTAAAATTATGTTTATAATAGCCATGACATCAGCTAGGCAAATGAGTAATCAACATGCCCTCATAGTCAATTCACCATTCACTGTCTTTCACAACAATAAGGTGGTACTTCATTCAAATGCTACATTCCTTGCCAAGGTGGTATCTGACTTCGACATAAATCAAATGATGAATGTACAAGTTTTCTTTCCTAGACCTCACACCAGATAGGGGAGTCAGAACTACATACTTTAAATACCAAGAGAGCTCTAGCTTACTGTTTTAATAGGACCAAAGAATTTCACAAGTCTCCCAATCTCTTTATGTTATGTACAGACAACCACAAAGTCATGCTCTCTCTTCACAATGTATAAAGAGAAGTTACAATCTAACATCTATTCCTCCCCTTGCTGGGGTTAAGTCACACTCTACCAGAGCAATGGCTTCCTCCACAGCATGCTTTAGACATGTTCCAGTTCCTGAGATCTGTGAGATTGCTATTTAGAGCTCAAAATGTATAAACCTCTACTCCTTAGACTTAGTGTCTAGAGCTGACGCTCAGTTTGGTAGGGCAGTATTTCAATCCCTGTTCAATTAGGATGCCAAGTCCCACCTTCCTTTGATGGGCTACAGTTTGGCAAACTATCTCAGAAGTGGAAATATGCAGAGGCCACTTTGAAAAAGAAATTAATATAACTTACCTGTAAACAGAATTCTTTGAGATGGACTTTGCATATTCACACTTCCTGCCCATTTTCTCCTCATCCTCAGAAGCCTAATGGAATATTGAGTCTAAGAAAGTGGTAGAAGGAACTGAGGTATCAGTGGGCATCCCCCTTTTATAACCTCACCCTCAAAATTTTCAGGAATGCAGAAGGAAGTAGGAGGGGCACATGAGTGTTCCTATGGGCACTGCTATGAGAAAGTTCCACCACTTGAGCTGTACCAGCCAGTGTATCCCATTCATGGGAATGTGCAGAGTCCATCTCAGACAACTCTGGTTACAGGCAAGTAACCTTCATTTTCAAGACTGTTGAATTCTCTGTTTTAAATTTGCATGCATAAATGACATTTCTGTGTGGAAATGGATGTGTGCATGCAAAATCAGATCTGATCCTGCAGTGAGCTTCATGTGGGCAGAACCCTGTGCCCATGTGGAGCTCATTGCAAGATTGAGACCTCAGAGGCTGGCTTAATAGCCAGTTGAAAACTATTGCCCCTGGGGGTGATAGTCCTGTATATCTTTTTAGACATTTCAAGTCAGTAGCATTTCAGTAGAATGCACTAGCCTGCCTGCCCATTTGATATAGTATTCAAGAAGTCAGAAGAATTAAAAAACAAATAAAATGGTTTGAATTTACAATATTGAATTTACTTTTTTCCTCTACAAAAGTATATCACAGTTTGCAGTAATACAAAGGACATCTCAGAATTTTCTGTAGCACTTCTAGAACTGCCATTAACCCCCGTGGATATGTGTTAGTAGGTTATTGTTACATGCCTAGTTGTACTGTGAGGCACGCTGTAGCATGTTAGAGTTGGTTATTGCTTTTGGAGTATGTCTTGTTTGTTAACAGTAGTTAACAAAATGAAAACAAAATTTGAGGTGGGTTCATGTAGTGTGTTGTTCCATTGCAGCTCCATCACAAACATCTGATGAAAGGGAAACTAGGCTCATGAAGGATAAAAGTTAGTGAAGACCTGCCAGTTTTCCCATCTAGCCTTTTTCTCCACTTCTCTCCTCTTTTCTGAAGAAACTGAATTGGGACTCTTAGACAAGCTCCAATTACAGATCTCTCAACTAAACTTTAAAGCTGTACCATTGCTTCTGGAGCAGGTGTCTGGGCTGCAGAGTGAATCAGTGATTTCCCTTTCAAGCCCTTCTGTGGGACGGTGGGACTTCAAAGGGAAACTGCAACTCTCACTCAAAGCTCAGTGCCTGGGCTGCAGAAGCAGCTGAAAAGTTTTGAAGTTTAATTCAGAGATCTGAATTCATAAGAACAGAGGAGTGGCAGAAGGAAGCTGAAAATGTAAGCATGTCAAGGAGGAGTTACTACAAACTTTGGTTGCCACTGCATTTGACAAAGACAAACTCCTAAACCCTCCTAAACTCCTATGTTAATTAGGATAATAAGGAGAAACAGAAGCCAGTCCTCCTTTTCCTTTATGATTTCTTTCTTAACATTTATAATAGGCAGTTGCCTGACACTTCCTATTATAACTTTACCATCTTTAACTGTTTAGGCTGAAATTTTACAGGCTGGGCATCTACATCAGGCCGACTTATTTTGCAAAATTTTAGCATTTAGGGGAGGGAAAGGGAGGAGTTGTGTGCCTTTGTGTCAGGGATCTGCTTTTTGTCGGCCCTGTGACAATCCATCCAAATTCGTCACTATAAGACTTTGAAAAATTGCAGTCCACGCATACTCACTAGAGACTTGCTAGATCTTCTCAAAAGATTCCGTCTGTACTGGAGAGACAAGATGGGTGAGGTGATTTTTTTTTTTTTATTAGACCAACTTCTGTCTACTACAGCTCTCCATCTATCTGTACTAGGCATGCTTCAGCCCAGGGCTGAGCAGGACTTTCCTTGCAATTAAGCTCCAGGCTGATGCAGGCTATCTTGGGGCCAGGTCCAGGCACTAGAATGGAGAGTCACCTGTACTCAATGCCCCCGTTCTACTGTGAGGGAGGAAGCTGCCTGAATAAAAAGCAGAGGGGATGTGCATGTGGGGGGAGTAGAGTAGGACAAGGAACCTTCGGAGAGGGAGAACTGGGACTGGATATGAGTTGTGGGGGGATGGGGCCAGGGGAAGAGAAGGAAACTGGGACTAGTTGTTGGGGAATGAGTATCATTACAACTAAAAAGAATTATTTGAAGCACAGAAAAGTCACATCAAAATTGTCTGTATGTTGGATTTTCTTCAGTCTGTGTTAAAATTAATTTTAGCTGCCTAAATTTTAAGAAAATGTATTTCTGTTGAGTATCTCAATTAAAATATTTTTAAGTGGTTATGTATTACTTGATAAGACCATAATTATATTATATTACTGATAGCATCATAAATAGAAATGAATGTTTTAGGCTATGTATGTTAAATAAGCATAGATGAAGACTGTCATGCTATTTTGAATAAACATTTTATATCAGGAGTATAGAATTTTCTGACATAACTGTTAAATAGTTAATCACTATTTAGCATAGCTTACAATATTTTATTTTTTTAGGAGGCTTACCGGGAAGAGCAACTTATTAATAGATTAATGAGACAGTCCCAGCAGGAGCGGAGGATTGCTGTACAACTCATGCATGTTCGTCATGAAAAAGAAGTGCTATGGCAGAACAGAATTTTCAGAGAAAAACAGTATGAGGAAAGACGACTGAAAGAGTTCCAAGAAGCTCTTGATAGAGAGGCGGTAAAAGATTAATTATTCAGTATATTGTGCGGAGCTTTGTCTGCCTCCCATACATGAGCTCAGATTTTTAAAGGTATTCAGGCATTGCCCAGCCAGTGTTGCAAGGCCTCAGTGACTTAGGAGCCTGTCTCATTTTCAAAAGTGACTTACGCACTTGGAAGCCTAAGTCCAAATGAGATGTTATGCCAAATGTTATGCATACAGCAGGGCATGACACTCACACATTCACCCTTTCCAGCCCTGAACCCTCACTCTTATCTCCCCCCAGTCCCTCCAAAATAAACTTAATTCTCATTAGGAATCTCATGCATCCAGGAGTCTGTAAGTATTGATTAGGGATTGTCCAGAATTATACCTCCTGGCCACCAGGGCCCACTGTGCTATTGGAAGTGCTGATAGTCAAGTTGTTCTTCCTCCTTTTTGATTTTATGTGCAAAACTTTTGGAGGGTGGGAGTTCTAAAGCTCAAATAGTATCAGTATCTTTATATTAATTCTTCGCAGATTAGGCCCTTGCTGTTTAAACTGTGTGCCATACCTTCTAAAATGTATTTAATGGCTGAAATCCTGGCCTAATTGACATCGAGAGGTGTTTTGGTATTGACAGTACTGGGACTGGGATTTCACCCAGTGTCTGCATGACTGTTCTTCATGAATAGTAAATATAGTCTCTCCATGTTTAAGGTTAAAATGGCTTTTTTTCAGAAATCACTGAAAAAAATATTTTACTTGTTATGGGGAAGTAACATTTTGCTCCTTTACTTCAGTATATTAGTAACTATTTTGCAAAAAGCAGGGACTTACAGAGTCCTCAGAGGTTGTATTCAGACTTCTGCAGATCTTAATTTTTTATTACCTGCTATATATTATTTGATTAATGAATCTATAAAAATGTTTTCAATTCTTGACTCAAATTCAGCAAGTTCATTTTCTTTATATAGATTTACTCTAAGCATTTTAAAACTTTTTTTATTGCTATGCCAGTGCAAGTTAATTTACAATCTAATTAAAAAGTTTGTTTTTGAAAAAAAAATCCTTAGGCTCTTGCAAAACAAGAAAAAATTGATTATGAGGAACATATTTGCAAAGAAAGAGACCTACATGAGAAAATTGCTGCTGAAAGAGCAGAGGCTCGATATAAAAAGCATTATTCCATGTGTTGGGAAGTGATTGACCAAATTATTGATCTATCAACTAAAACAGGAGAATATCGAATGTTGACAAACAAGTAAGTAAATTTCAGAAGTCAGAGAAAAGAAATGTATAAGAAACAGAATACAGGGAAAGGAAAATTAGTGACACACATTATTTCATGAATATGTTCCCTTGTGAATGCCCTGCTTTCCAGTTGTGGTTAATACTGAAAACAAGCATATAATTTAAAAGATTATTATAGAATCATGAGTTCTGTTTCTCGTATTCAGTGTACCGGAGCTAATGTTACTGTGGAAAAATTAAACCCAACTCCACAGTAATAATTACTTTCAACTGGAAATACTTTTTAATATTTTCACATTTTTTGCACATGAATTAGTAATAATAATTAAATATTATATTTATATCTATAATTAAATATTATATCTAAAGCAACCTATGGCACGTGAGGTAGGCAACCTATGGCACGTGAGCTGATTTTCAGTGGCACTCACACTGCCTGGGTCCTGGCCACTCGTCCGGGGGGCTCTGTATTTTAATTTAATTTTAAATAAAGCTTCTTAAACATTTTAAAACCTTATTTACTTTACATACAATAATAGTTTAGTTATATATTATAGACTTATAGAAAGAGACCTTCTAAAAAATTACTGGCATGCAAAACCTTAAATTAGAGTGAATAAATGAAGACTCTGCACACCACTTCTGAGAGGGTCCGACCCCTGTTCTAAAGGATCACAATGTAATTTATATAGATACTAGGGCTGTTAATTAATCACTGTTAACTCAAGTGATTAATCAAAACAAATTAATCTGATTAAAAAATTAATTGTGATTAATCAATGTTTTTATCATACTGTTAAACAATAATAGAATACCAAATGAAATTTATTCTAAATATTTTGGATTTTTTTTATATTTTAAAATATTGATTTTAATTATAACAAATTGTACAAAGTGTACAGTGCTCACTTTGTATTATTTTTATTACAAATATTTGCACTGTAAAATATAAACAAAAGAAATAGTATTTTTCTATTCATCTCATAATGTGCTGTAGTGCAATCTTCTTATTGTGAAAGTACCACTTACAAATGGTGACATAACATTTGCTATGTTATCGAATAAAACCCATCTTCAGCATGGAAGAATGTCCTCTGGAATGGTGGTCAAGCATGAAGGGACATATAAATGTTTGGCATGTCTGGCGCATAAACGCCTGCAGCGCCTGCTACAAAAGTGCCATGTGTACACCTGTTCTCATTTTTAAGTGACATTGTAATTATGAAGTGGGCACCATTATCTCCCATAAATGTAAACAAACTTGTTTATCTTAGTGATTGGTTGAACAAGAAGTAGGACTGAATGGACTTGTAGGCTCTAAAGTTTTACATTGTTTTGTTTTTGAGTGCAATTATGTAAAAAAAAATTGTACATTTTTAAGTTGCACTTTCATGATAGAGAGTGAACTACAGTATTTGTATGAAGTGAATTGAAAAATACTATTTCTTTTTATCAGTGCAAGTATTTGTAATAAAAGATAACAAAGTGAGCACTATACACTTTGTATTCTGTGTTGTAATTAAAATCAATATATTTGAAAATGTAGAAAATATCCAAAAATATTTAAATAAATGATATTCTGTTATTGTTTAACAGTGCAATTAAAACTGCAATTAATCACAAACATCTTTTTTTTTTAATAATTGGACAGCCCTAATAGAAGTAAGTTTGAAAAACATTTTGAGATTCTTCAGGTTAAAAGGCTTTAGGTTCAATGTGTACTTTACAAATTACTTTCCTAACATCAGCAATAGAGCCACCTGTGGGTGAAACAGCAACTATTTAAGAAGGCCAAGAAATCACAACTTAATGCTTTAGGACTATAAGAGGTTTTCCTACCTGGTCTGGCATCAGATGCTGCCATGCCTTAGTTTCCTGTCAGATTGGTGCTTCAGTTTCCCCTTGCTTTCCGATAGCTGGGTACTTCAGTGAATTGGCAGTTTGGCCCTCTGACCAAGTTAAATATTCCTCCCTTTCTAAGACAAATAAAAGTTCAAAACAAAAGATTTCTGCAAACAAACCATCACCCATCCTTAGCTAAGTCCTTCCCCTTAATAGCTAGGATTCCACACTAGTTCTTTGCCATCCCTGGTCCACAATTCTTCAGCCTTGTCTACTGGCTTCACTGTTGGGCTTTTCCTGCCACAGGCTAAACAAATCTTTCAGCCACACTCAGTGTAGTCCTCAGTAATCCTTCATCCTTACTGGGCTAAACAGCCCTTTCTCCAGGGTATAGTGTCGTCTTCCCCACTTGAAGGAGGAAAGTAAAGGAGAACTTCCCCTTATCCTCTCTGGAGGCTTTGGCCTGGGACCTCTAAACAAGAAAGAGCTTGTTTTGTCACGGAGTCTCCTGCCTTCTCTGTTCTTTTCTTGTCAGACTTTTTTCTTTTCCTGCTTTCTCCTTGGTCTGGAAACCTTTAGAACTCCTTAGTCCATGGCTCATACTCTTTTCAGTAATACTCTTACTCCTCACCGGTTCCTTCTCCTGCCTGCCTTTAGGACTTCTCTTAGGCCCTCTCACTGGCTTCTGGCCACAGCCCTTCTCCTTCTGCTTCAGGTCCCTGACCTCTGGGAACACTATTGGCAATCTTGGTCTACAACTCAGTTTGGTCCACCTTGGAGCATCTCTACAATAAGCTGCTACACCCTCCAGCCTTCTCTAACTATTGCGAAAACAAGCAATTGTATATAGTGCTTTTCTATTCCACAGTAGGCTTTGCTGTAACCTGCAGTCACACAATCCCTCTGATGAGTACAACCCACAGAGTGCTGATCTTATAAGGGTTTAAATGGACTTAACGCCTGCTTTGAAAGGGGCAAAAGATTTTGTGACAGTCTGAAATAATACTACATGCATCTGAAACTGCAGGGTGAATATAATGTACATTTGAATTGTTCATGACAGCAGGTTTAACGTCCTAAGTCTTACTCACATCCTAGTATTGTTTGCAAGCAATTTTGAAAGTGGAAGCTTTTTGTGACTTTCAGAGAACAATCTAAGGGTCTTCCCATCTTGGCTCAAAGGCTGTGTAAGTGGATTTTGTGGGTGATTTTCTTGTCAATGTGCAGCCATGACTCCAATGTAAATTTAGTATAAAACATATGTGAACTGAGTGGTGAATACACTATATAGGTACATATACAGATCAAGATTGTATCAGCATCCTGACTGCCACGGGAGGTAAATTTTGTCAGTATTTCCATGCATTTCCTTGTGCAAGATGCAAACAGTATTATTTTCAGTGTTCAAAGGTATTATGTGCAAAGTATATTTATAGCATAACACTCAGTTATCTCAGATCTATAGTTAAAAAGAAGAAAATTCAAATAGATGAAGTTGTTGTTCCAAAATGATAATGCTGTCTGCTAGCAATTTTATGTTTGTGCCCTTTTATGATCATATAATTAAATCACAGCTTTTTTTTCTTCAATACAAAGTGCAAGATAATTATAAGGTAATCTTATGTGTTTTGACAATAATATAACTCAGTTCAGTTTGAGCACACCTGTTGAATACAGACTAATTGTGCTACTGGTGTTGCTCAGCTTGTTGATTTGAGCAACCCTAGAATTACTACATATCATGTGTTCAGGTTCTTTGTTTTATCTTTAATAATAAAAACACTTGTTCCATATTTATTCAGGTTCTTTGTTTTATCTTTAATAATAAAAACACTTGTTCCATATTTATATCTATTTCAATTTGTTATTTTCTAGAAAAACCTTTAACATAATCAGGTTGAATTACTTACATTATCATAAACTAGTATTAACGTGTAGAGTAGGCATTTCTGGACAGATCTTGCCACCCTCTTTTGTTGGTGCATAAGGCTCTGAGTGCAGGAAAACTGCAGAAGGGATGGATTAGGTGTGGAGTCCACATCTCTTGTGTAGCCTAGAGTACATCTCCACAGATCCTCCAATGAGTCCTTCCCCAGTGAGAATATAAGTTTTGGAGTGGGAGGGGGCAGAGACAATAGATTTGCTACTACACAGTTTCACCAACCAAATACTGCGCATTGGCACATATGTGGAGATACAGCGGCCCTTGTATCTATGACAGCAGCTGCAGATGAGGTTGGGTACAACTATGCGGTCTTTAGGGTGGGTTCTGTCTTTGTCCCAAATCCGACAGATGTTGTAGTGTAGAACCTCTTTACTTCTGCTGCATGTTTGGGGCAGAATTGGGTCCATAATTCTCAAAATAGCTGACTTGTTAGTTTTGGTTTGACAACTAATTTGGTTTGTTTTTGTTTCTGCAGCCTAATTCCAATTAAACTGATGCGAGATTGGAAAGAACTTTTTTTTAATGGAAAACCAATATATGAACAAGTGTCGATTGAACCTTTGCCAACTGAGCCAACCCCAGAACAACTTGTAGAGTTGGATAAAATGAATTTGCTAGATGAGAAAGATTATGATGAATATAAGGTACCCCTAACTGACATGGCATAATGAAAGAAAATGCACCTTGTTTACTCATGATTGTTGACAATTTGTTGTGATGTTATAATACATTTGGCTTTTTGGGTTTTTTTTGAGAGTTCATGATGATAGAATTAGATATAAATTTTCATATAGTTACAGATGTTTTCACATTAGCTCCATATTCGTCTGGGAGTAAATAATATGTTCTGTTGCTGGCATTTGACAGCCTGTGCAACCCTGAAAATCTTAATCCTTTGTTGGCCTTGAGTGCAGTAACACATTTCATACTGTATATGAACAACTGACATTACTATGATGTTACTGATGTTACATAACTACAACATGTGAAACTTCAGTGCAATTATTTTTAAGTAGAAATTAAAGTGTAGTTAATTGCACCACATTAGAAAATATAACACAAAGTAGTCAGCAAAAAAAACCCCAAGACTAAATAAAAACAGTGCCTGTTACAAGATCTGGTAGTCCTGTAAGTACTATTTGCAACAAGTTGTGAATTAAACTTTTGGAGTGGAATTTTATATTTGGTGATCGATTTATTTTAATAAGACAACATTTTCAAAAAGAAGTTTTGAGAAATGGCTGATATTGTTATGACCATGCTGTAATAATCTAAGTGACAATTTTTCAGATCCTATATTCTGTTTCCTGCAGTTTTAGAACACAATGTAATTTAACAATTGAAAATTGAAGTAAGAATGTTGAACTGCTTTGACCAAAGTACACTACATAGTTATTTTCCCCCCAATTCAGTATTATTTATTTTCTTGTTTGAAAAAGAAGCTTTTATGCTTTGAATCTTTCCTGACAGTCTGTTTAGTATAATATAGCACAATCATTGTAAATAACTTGTATTTCTGTCTTTGTTGTTCGAGAAATGATTACCACACGATATGTGCTTTTTACCCACATCCTGAACCAATTGGTACATATTCTTTTGCAGTAAGTAGTCAACTTTTGTTAGGGGTTGGTGTGGTGTATGTCTGACAGCTCAGTTTGTTTTGTTTTCAATCTTTGAGTATGTTCTCTACCAACTGAAAGTTATTTACAAGATACCTATTCATACAGAATTAACGCGTATGATAAATTTTAAAACCTTCCTTAGAAGAGCAAAGACAACTCTGTGGAGGGAGGAACCTAGATGGTTGAGATTTAGTAATGGCATAATAAGTCTTTGGGCCAGAGTCTCGTTTACATTAAGGCCTCTGTACACCACTCTGGGAGAATGCAGGATGTTAAAATTAATGTAAATTTAATTTATGCACCCTTTAAGGCCTTCTTACCTTGCAAGTCAGATAAAGAGACCTTAGTGTAAAGGAAAATCAGGTCCTTTCACCTCTAGGTTTCCAGTCCTACCCTCCTATTCTATTCCTTGTCACCAAACATTTGGTGTTCTCAATTCAGTTTCTAATTTACTTGCAATTAACTGGTAATAAGTAAATGGCAAATTAATGACCATAGCTTTAATATCAGTTTAAAGTGCCAGGCAAATGTATGGAATGTTATATAAGTTTTGAATAATAAACATTAATTTAAAAAAATATCTAAAGTATTTTTGTAACTCTTAACAGGCCAGTCAACCCAGCAGTCATGTACTGAATTAGGACAGACAGCAGTATAACTTTATTTTAAATACACATTGAGCTTATGCAAAAAAAGTCAATAATAATTAGGATAGCAATTTTTTAACTGTTTGCATTATTTTCAAGTGATGCAATGTACAATAACTCATTGGTTCAAAAAGAGCATAATCACTATTCACTAAGATCCTTTAGCAAGTCAAATTGATTACAGACATTTGAACAGAGAGCAAATAGAAATAAAATCAGTGTTGATGAAAGAAGAGCATGATCTATACAGGACAGCACAAGATTGAGAATCCAGTTCACTGATTCTCTAATTACAATTGTCTGCTGTCTAAGCACTCACTCTCTGTTTGGTCATGGCAACCCAAAATTTTCAAATGCGGCCCTTAATTTTCAACGTGGCCCAACTTCAGACACTTAGCATCAAAGCAGAAGTGGGTATTGAGGGAAGGATATGAAAGAAGTATATCTCACCGCCCTTTTTATCTTTCCCCTATCATCTTTGTGCTTTCATCTTCACTACCCCTTATGCTTGCACCAAACATCAATTCTCTTTTCATTCAAATCCTTCCTTAAAATCCCTCATTCAAATACTACTTTTGCAGAGCCTATCAATGTTCATCCACCTCAGTTAGTGCTTCCAGAAGTCTATAACATATCACAACATATATCTGAAGAAAAAAAAATTCAGTCATGAATTTTCACCATCATCTGATCTTCCGTTTCTTAAGCAGCTGAACCATTCTGTTTGCCTAAGTTAGGGGAAAATACTAAAGACCTTACTAATTTTTTAATGAGGTTTTAGGCAAAGCCCAATTAAAATTAACATTAGTTTGCTTGAGTTAAGGACCTCAAAATTATAAGCTCTTTGATACAGAGACTATAGTTCTATGTACTGTACAATGCTGAACATACTAATGATGCTTATTAAAAAGTAAGGCTGGAGTCAGGCTGCTGCAGCACTGTCCAGGGCTCCTCCTGGACGCGGCGCGCTGAGCCCTTAGGAGAGGGGGGAGATGGGGGTAAGCGGCATGGCAGGGGGCCAGGGCTGGGGGGGCTTAGATAAGGGAAAGGGAGTCCTGGGGACAGTCAGGGGACAGGGAGGGGGCAGAGGTTCCTGGGGGGGTGGTCAGGGGATGGGGAGCAGGGGGTTTGGATCATGGGCATTCCGGGGGTCTGTCAGGACTCTGTAGGGCGGTGGATAGGGGTTGGGGCAGTCAGGGAACAGGGCGGGCTGGTGGGGTGTGGGGTCCCGGGGTGGTGGTTGGGGAGGAGGTCTCGGGGGGGTCGGTGAGGGGACAAGGAGCAGGATGGGTTGGGGATTCTGAAGGGGGCAGTCAGGGGTCAGGAAGTGGATGGGGGTTGGATAGGGGGCAGGGCCAGGCTGTTTGGGGAGGCACAGCCTTTCCTACTCTAAAGCTCATACAGCAGTTTGAGACTTGCAGACAGCTATTTAACACAAAGAGCCAAGTTGTTATCTTTTCCATGGGGGAGGGATCACATGAGAAGAGCAATATCCTATACCACCTATCTCCTTCCCAACCTAGAGACCACCGTCCCGAGGCTCCAGAGGTTTGTCAGGTAGTGCAGTGGTTCTCGAACTTTTGTACTGGTGACCCCTTTCAGACAGCAAACCTCTGATTGTGACCCCCCCCTTATAAATTCAAAACACTTTTTAAATATATTTAACATTATTTTATAAATGCTGGAGACAAAGCGGGGTTTGAGGTGGAGGCTGACGGCTCGTGACCCCCAGTAATAACCTCATGACCCCCTGAGAGGTCCCGACCCTCAGTTTGAGAACCCCTGGGTTAGTTTAATTTTAGCACCCTGTGTCCATTCACATGCATGTGCTATTTTGAGCATTTCAATTTTCACAACAGAGGCTCATTCCAGATTCTGGAACAAGCTCAATTGCTCAGTTCGTGGAGTATGTACATAGGCTATACTAAAGACAAAACCACAGTAACCGTCTCCAGTTTGTGAGGGACCCCGTGGAGCCAGTCTCTAGGAAACAGATACATTCATGGAGGTTAAGTCCACTAATGGCTATTAGCCAGGATGGATAAGGAATGGTGTCCCTAGCCTCTGTTTGTCAGAGGGTGGAGATGGATGGCAGGAGAGAGATCATTTGATCATTACCTTTTAGGTTCACTCCCTCTGGGGCACTTGGCATTGGCCACTGTCGGTAGACAGAATATTGGGCTTGATGGATCTTTGATCTGACCCAGTATGGCCATTCTTATGTTCTAAGCTAAATGAACCCAAAGTTACAGAGACAGATATGAGTCAAGGGAGCCAGCAGAGTATCAGAAACCTGGAAAAATCTCTTACTGGATGGACTCAGGCGTTTGGTCACAAGCTGAGGTGGTTCAAAAGTTTTGGGATTTTTTTTAAGCAGACTTTTTTATTGTTTCTTTAAACAATCAAACACAGCAAGCAGCAAATATTTGACCACACACTTCTGAAACCCCAAACCATGTTCAGGTTTTGGCAGACTAATTTCAGCTTTTCAATTAAAAAAACCACAACAAATTTTGAAGGAAAGCAGATGTGATTTTTTTCTGCTTTTTAAAAACCCCTAGTTTTCGATCCAAAAAAAGTTTTCAAAGAAAATATTTGTCCAACCCTTTTAATGAGCTTTAGTGTCTTTTAGCACTAGCTCATGCTGAGAACCAGTGATACCTTGTAAAGGTGACTTGAAAAGAAGTTTTCTTAAAACTGGGTTTGTGCCAAGATGCGGAAGGTTTTTACATGTTTATTTTTCCCAGGGCTGCCTTTGTGGGAGGGGGCAATTTGCCTTGGGCCCTGCAGGGGCCCCCACGAGAATATGTATTCTATAGTATTGCAACTTCTTTTTAATAGAAGGGGCCCCTGAAATTGCTTTGCCTAAGGCCCCCTGAGTCCTCTGGGTGGCCCTGACTATTGCATAGTTAGAGAATATAGAGAAATTGTCAGTCAGCAATTCAGGCCCTTTACAATATCTTGTTCAGTTCAGATTAAAAAACATTTTTCTAGAACTGCAGTGACTCCATCAAACACAAATAAGTATATTAACAGCATATTTAAATTATATCCCAAACTCTTGTGCTATGGCAGCAACTTTTGATGTCAGAGATTGAGACAGTGAGGTTAAGAGAGTAAAAGTGAAGACAAGAACATAGGCAGGTATGTATTGCCTTACAAAATATTGCGACTCCAATAAGAAGTATAGCTGATAAAACAGCAAAATACGGCAAAGCACTGTGACACCTGACATAATTACTGCAGTGCATTCTACAATGGACTGCCCTTGAGGAATATGTGTAAGCTGCAGCAGTTGTAGATTGCAGCTGCTCGCTTATTAAATAGAATCAGTCACAAGGAACACAGTACACTAGTTCTCCTAGATCAATGTTGATAAATGCAAAGTAATGCACATTGGAAAACATAATCCCAACTATACATATAAAATGATGGGGTCTAAATTAGCTGTTACTTCTCAAAAAAGAGATCTTGGACAGTTCTCTGAAAACATAAGCTCAATGTGCCGCTGCAGTCAAAAAAAGCTAACAGAATGTTGGGAATCATTAGGAAAGGGATAGATAATAAGACAGAAAATATCATATCCATGTTAGGCCCACATCTTGAATACTGTGTTCCCATGTAGTCTCCCCATCTCAAAAAAGATATATTGGAATTGGAAAAGGTACAGAAAAGGGCCAAAAAATTATTAGGAATGTAGAATAGCTTCCATATGAGGAGAGATTAATGAGACTGGAACTTTTCATCTTGGAAAAGAGAAGACTAAGCGGGGATATGATAGAGGTCTATAAAATCATGCCTGGTGTGCAGAAACAAAATAATTAAGTGCGGTTTACTCCTCATAACACAAGAACTAGGGGTCAGCAAATGAAATTCATAGGCAGCAGTTAAAACAAAGAAAAGGAAGTATTTCTTCACACAATACACAGTCAACCAGTGGAACAATTTGCCAGAGGATGTTGTGACGGCCAAGACCTATAACAGGGTTTAAAAAAGAACTAGATAAATTCATGGATGATAGCCCTATCAATGGCTATTAGCCAGGGTTGGCAGGGTTGGTGGCCCTAGCCTCTGCCAGAAGCTGGAAATGTGCAATGTGATGGATTGCTGATTACCTGTTCTGTTCTTTCCCTCTGGGGCACCTATCATTGGCCACTGTTGAAAGACACGATACTGGGTCTGATCCAGTATGACCATTCTTATGTTCTTAAAAATCTAGATCTACATGGAATTTCACCTAACTTCCAGGTGCAATTCAAGGTACTGACTTTGATCTGTATATCCCTATATGACTTGGGTTCTGGCTGTCTGAAAGACTGCGGGCATGTCTGCACTACAGACTTAAGTCGACCTATGTTAGGTTGACTTACAGCCAGCGCGGTGGCTGATGTCCACACTGCCCTCCTTCTGTTGGTGGTGTGTGTCCTCGCTAGGAGTACTTCCTCTGACTTGAGGGGCAGTGTGGGTGGCTGAGAGCCAAGGCTTTCAGCTCCACGCGGCTCCCTGCTGGGAACCCAACTGCCCCCTCAACTCTCCACTCACAGCTGGGCGTGGGGGCAGCCACCTGGGCTTCTTGGGTCCCTGAGCAGGGAGCCTTTACACAGCAGCCCTGCTGGGAACAAGGAGCGGGGTGGGTGCAGTCCAGCTGGGAGCGGAGAGCTGGGGGCTGGGCTCTCCCTGTCTTGCTTTCTTGATAAGACAGCCAACAGCCTATGTAAGTAATGCAGTATGTAGACAGACACTGTGTCTTCCTAACTACACTGACAGCCCTGTGCCTCTTGTGGAGGTGGAGTTATTATGTCGGTGTAGTCGGACACTTACATCAGTGGGGGTAGTGTGTACTTTGACATAATTAGATTGATGTAAGATGCCTTACATCAACCAGGCTGCCTCTCCCTTGTGAGCCATCGTGACAATTTAGGTCAGCAGAGACACACAAGCTAATAGTCCTTAGACTTAAAGGCCAGAAAATTGGTGACTGAGTGATCTTAATGGAGAGTCCATGCAGTATGGAATTCACTTTTCTCCTTTGTCTGATAGGGTGGTCTACACTGCATGTGGGAGCATGCTTCCCAGCCCAGGTAGACGGACAAATGCAAGCTCTGCTCAATCTAATGTGCTAAAAAATAGCTGTATGGATGTTTTGGCGGCATAGGCTAGCCACGTGAACTTGGACCCAGGGGGTCAGGAAGGCTGGTACTTGGGTGGCTAGCCTGTGCTGTCACCCGTGCTGCAATGGCCATGCTGCTATTTTTAGCACATGAGCTCAAGAGGAGCTAATTGTATCTGTCTACCTGGGCTGAGAGGCATTCTCCCAGCTACACTGTCGATGTTCCCTTAGAGCTCGAGTAAGTTTATCCTGTCTCCTCTTATACATTTTTATCTGCCCTGAGATATGTTAGAGGGCACATTTTTATAGCTCAAAATAAGTTTTGCTATTTAAAAAATAGGCAACATTTTAATTTACATTAATAATATAGTTATATGTAATCACACGTAGTTACAGTTTCCATGGGATGCTCCATGTGGAAATAAGTAAGCACAAATCAAGTTTATATTTGAAGAATGTGAAATACACTGTGACAATATCTATTTGTTAATAGACATAGGAAAAATAGCTTTATATTTTACCTGTAGTGTGATTGAATTCATATTGTGTCTTTCAGTAGTGCTCAGAGGGAGAACTGGATGACATAAAAGATTGGTAATGAAGTGTTTAACCTTTAGATTACAAGCGTGAATCTAGCACAGGTCGTTGGAAGGCAAAACTTGTCCTCTTGAAGCTGTTTAATGGCCTGTCTTCTCAATAAGTCTTTTGAGAGAGTTAGAATTATCCAACCCTAATCAAATGTTCCGTTTTCTTAGTATCAACCACCTCTGGGTCAACACTAGGAGTGCTTTGCTGGTATAGCTATACTAGTATACTGTACCAACAAAGTGCTCCTAGTTTGGACATAGCTTATGCCAGCAAAACTGCGCTTTTGCCAGTATTGATTATGCCAGCCCTCTCTCCTCTCACAAGCAGCAAAAATGCAGTTTTGCCTGTGTAACTGCATCTATGCGAGGCACTTCTGCCAGCACAGCTATGTCGTCCAGAGATTATACCTCATCACACCCTTGACTGATGTAGCTGTGCCAGCAAAAGTTTGAAGTATAGACCTGGCCCACATTTCTCATGGTTATTTTCCTCCCTTAAAACACTATGTAATTTGGTTTCTTAACTAAATGCCCATGAAATAAATCAAATAATTGTCAATGTGTTACTGAAAGTTTTAGCTTGATGTTGGTTTTTGGTAATAGGGAAGCAGTGTTGTCTAATGTTTAAAGTAGGTGGTTGAAGTCAGGACTCCTGAGTTCTGCTTCTAACTCTGCCATTAACTTTTTTATTGTATTAGTCAAATTACTTAATTTCTTCTTCGAGTGCTTGCTCATATCCATTCCAGTTAGGTGTGTGCGCACTGTGTGCACGTTCGTTGGAAGATTTTTACCCTAGCAACACTCGGTGGGTTGGCTGGGTACCCCCTGGAGTGGCGCTGCCATGGCGCCGGATATATACCCCTGCTGACCCAACCGCTCCTCAGTTCCTTCTTACTGCCCGTGTCGGTCGTTGGAACAGTGGAGCGTGGCTTAGCTGATCTCCACCTCGCTAGCTACTCTTAGTTTTCTCGTTGTTATTGTGTATATAGTTCAAATTTCTATACTTGCAGTTAGTTTATTATTTTCTTTAATGTAGTTAGCGTATATAGTTGAGGGGTTCGGGGATTAGCCCCTTCCCCTCACCCGGTGCCGAGCCCATGCCCTGTTCACCGGGTTAAAAACCGTGCTAGGCCTGTCACAAGCCGATGCCTCCAGGAGGTCCTCATGACTCCTGCCTTAAGTGCCTCAGGGAATCCCACCTCACAGATAAGTGCCGCATTTGCAAGGCCTTCAAGCCGCAGACCTGAAAGGAGCGGGATTTTCATCTCAGACAGCTCCTCATGGAGGCAGCTCTTACTCCTCCACCCTCGGCACTGAGCGCCAGACAGTCCACACTGAGGAGAAGTGCATCTTCGGCACTGGAGCGCATCGGTACCACTAAGGCCCCTCGGCACCAACCGTCGCCGGCCCAGACCTCTGCTCGGCACTGTTTCCTCTCCCCGCGTGTAAAAAAACATAAAGACTCCTGCGGCTTCTGTGTCCACGCCGCAGTCGGAGCACCCACCTAAGTCGGAGCGCCCGGCACCAACAACTGCCATGGCACCAACAACTTCAGCACCGTCGATTCCGATCCGCAAGGGCCATCGAATCTGGTGCCTGACAGCTCCCCAGCACGCGCTGTGGTTGAGCTTACTATTCCCTCCACGCCGGAGACATTCTCTATGGCAAGGGAACTGATTGCACTGACGGAGTCTGTGCTGCCTCAACCCCCAATTGCACTCCCTAGATGTCCGTAGAGCGCTCGCATTTTATATCGAACGGACAAAGCCCTTTCGTAAATCGCCCCAACTCTTCGTCGCAGTGGCAGACCGAATGAAGGGTCTACCTTTCTCTTCCCAGAGGATCTCCGCTTGGGTGATGGTGTGCATCTGCACTTGTTATGACTTGGCTCATGTTCCCTCGAGCCATCTCACCGCACATTCTACCAGGGCTCAGGCTTCATCTGCTGCCTTCCTGGCTCATGTACCAATCCACGAAATATGTCGTGCAGCTACCTGGTCCTCGGTCCACACCTTTGCTTTGCATTATGCTCTGGTTCAACAGTCAAGAGATGATGCAGCGTTTGGCTCAGCGGTTTTGCATGCTGCCAGATCTCACTCCGACCCCACTGCCTAGGTATGGCTTGGGAATCACCTGACTGGAATGGATATGAGCAATCACTCAAAGAAGAAAAGACGGTTACTCACCTTTGTAACTGTTGATCTTCTTGATGTGTTGCTCATATCCATTCCAAACCCGCCTTCCTTCTCCACTGTCGGAGTAGCTGGCAAGAAGGAACTGAGGAGCGGTTGGGTCGGCAGGGGTATATAGCCAGCAGGGGCGCCCAGCCGACCCACCGAGTGTTGCTAGGGTAAAAATCTTCTGACGAACGTGCACGCGGTGCGTGCACACCTAACTGGAATGGATATAAGCAACACATCTCGAAGAACAACAGTTACAAAGGTAAGTAACCGTATTTTCTCTGTAAAACGGATAAAAATGGGCTTACTGATCTGTAAAATGCATAAAATAATACATGCCTATCTCAAATAGGTTTTAATGAGTTTCAATAATGTTTGTAAAGACCTGTGATATCTTTGGATGAAATACAGCATTCTAGCAGTGCAAAATATGTATTTATTTGTGTATTTATCTTTTAAAAGATTAAATGCAAGGCATAGTCACAAATTATTCTCTGATTTGTTTTTGATACAGAGTATGGTAGGGGAGTGGTGCCCACCTGAAGAGCACAGTGGAAGCAAACCTCCACCTAATAACAATATATTGGGTCACGTTGTTCATAGATTGATGGACATTGTCTACCCTCCAATGCCTGAACACCCACCACCTGTATTTCCTCCGTTTCCTATCCAGGGATGTGTTTTAGGAAAGCTTTTTAGTGGAAAAAGCACCTGTGTAAAGTTCTTGGAAGAAGGTAGAAGGTTTTTTCTGTAGACTTTTTTATTTTTTTTGTTTGTTTACACTTTTTAAAGCCCCAGTCCTACAATGAGCTCTTTGTGGTCAGATCCCTGCACCTGCAGAGCTCATTGCAAGATAGATGTCTCAGATGCATCAGAACTTACAAGGTCTGGCTCCATGTAATTTATTCTCTACCTTCCAAAGTAAAAGTTCCTGAATGTAAAAGTGTATTGTTAATTCATTGTACCTCATAAGTTTACTGCTTCAGAATTTATTAAGTAAAGAACTGTGAGAAATGTTTTCACAGAACTTCTCTGTAGATGGCTATAAAATGGTGAACAGACTAATTGCAGTTACCAATGTACATTGTACAGGCTGTAGTGTAGTGTTGGCGGGAACAAACTCCATTAAAAACCCAAACCAAAAGAAGTGTGCATTGCATTTAATAAAACTGCCTTGTCAGAATTAGTTTAATTGCATTTAATAATCTCTTTCCATTCTTTCCAAAATGGAAACCTATCACAGTAATGTTTCTGTCTATTAGCTTGCAACATTCAGGTATTGTCTATTGATACTCTGGTCCAAGACAGCATCAAAGCTTTCCATGAGAGTGAAAAGAAAAGTGAAAGCAGCTTGATTCCACAAGAAGCAGAGGGTTCTGGGAAACAAAATGAAGTAAGTGCAAGTTTCATTTCAGATTTAACTGTTATAAGGAACAGCGAAGCAGGCTAGGGGGAAAGTATATTGGTCATGTTCCTTCCTCTTCTTTGAGATGAGTCAGGTATAGAAGACTTGCACAGGCAATCTTAATTCTGACATTTCCTAATTTTTGAGGGGTTGGCTTTGACACCTTAATAGTGTTTTTTTGGCATTCTTTTTATCATCATCAGACTCCTTGTCCCAATCTACTCCCTTTATTTCCCCATATCCAGCTTTATCCCCTCTATATTCAAAGCAGACTCCTTCCTGCTCCCTTTCTGCCTGGGTACCAGCAGAAGGGTCATAAAGAGCACAGGAGACACAGCCTCCTTGCTGTCAGTTCCAGGCCCCAGCCCTGTTACCCTGACCCAGAGCAGCAGTTACAGAGAAAGTACCTCGGTAGCCTTGTAGTATGCTCTGTTGTTCTGTGGGGATGGCACATGCACAGTCTGGGCAACACTGGGATTGTGAGAGGCTCAAGCATGCTCAGAGAAGAGGGAGTATTCTGAAGTTTTAACTGTTAAGCTCTAGCAAGTCTCTACTGAGCACACATGAACAGGTAACTTTTCAAAGGCTTATAATTTGACTAAGTTTACGTGGATTGTCATGGGGATGGAAAAAGGTCCATCCCACTCACAAAGGTCACCGCTTTTCTAGATTTCAGGTCCCTGCTGGAAAGCATGAGGATGCCAGACCATTTCAAAGAAAAGGTCACCATAATTTTTTTAAAGGTCAACACAATGTAGTTTTCCTTAACCTCAGTCTTGGAAACATCTGAATCCTTCTGTCTGAAATTTTCCCAAATACACCAAGCATAGAAAATTTCAGCCCAAATAGTTAAAGTTTGGAAAAGTTATAAGAACCTGATAAAAGGCTGATAATGAGGAGTGTTGGGCAACCTTAGTAATAGGTGCTGATACCAGTCCTGCCTATAAGAAAGTCTTGTTAGTCCACATGGTGTGGAGCTGCCTAGTAATAATCACACATTAGGATGCTCTGTTAAGTAGGAGGAACCTTACACTGAATATAGGCATAGAAAGGGATACAGACCCAATCCCTTTATTATATTAATGCACTAAAATCTTGAGTCACTGGAGAAAGAGATTATTTTTAAGAACTGCCGTGACAGAAAAATAACTTATCCTCATACCGAAAGAGTAAATCAGCCCCATCTATAGCACTGTAGATTAATGTGTTGTTACCATGCAAGAGTACTCCCTTTGGATATAAGTAAAATGCCAGAATATGCCCTTTGTGCAGTGTGACAAAATGATGATTTCAACCTCAACTGCAAACCATTCTTAGAATTATATAGTACCTGATCCTGCTTCCATTGAAGTCAATGGCAGAATGCCCACTGACTTGAGTGGTGCAGGACCAGGACCATAGTGAATAGAGTGATCATTGCCTTCTAGCCTGCTCTGTTTACCTGAATTTGAGTAGTGTCATGAGTAAATAACAACCCTCTCCTGTCACTCCATCCCCAACTTTTCATTTGCTTTTAAGTTACCATCAATATCAAAATACTACTTACACTCGTCATTCCAGGATGACATTAATAACTTTTTCTTACTGTTATGCACCTGACAATCAGTTTATATATGTTTAAATAACTGAATATTCAATAAAATACTTTTAAAACATCCAAAACCTATCCTTGCTTAACGTTAATGAAAACTAAGAAATGTCGTTTGTGATTGTTTAATTTATAAAAGGTCCTGAAGAGGCCGCCTTCAGCTTCAGCATCTCAGGTTTCTGAAACAGTGCCAAAGAGCATGTCACTTGATGGAACCAAAGGTAAAAATGTGTAGAGTTAATTAGATTTTTTAGAATAATGTTGATGGCTGGACTTGAATGGCAAAAAAGAGGATATCTCCATCCCCTGCTGATTTTTTGCTTCTATGTTCTCACAGGTGTTTGTTAGTGCCCATTACAGCTCATGCTTTGCAAAGGTTCCTATTATAACCCTTGTTTCCTCATACTCATAGTTTTCCAAAATGTTCACTCTGAGGTTGAAACTTTTTCAGCCTCCTTGTATTAGGATATGGTGGTTGAAAATAGTCTTTTCATTTGGGGAGAAAATTTTAACCTCCCTTTTTTGAATATTACTCCAGCAAAAACATGTTTTGAAGTTTGAAACCTGAAATTTGTCATGGACATAGCCCCCACACCAGTGAACACATACCTAACTTCAGATACATGTGTAGTCTCATGGAAATCAATGAGACTACTTGTGTGCATAAACTCAAGCACATGGAGAAGTGTTTACAGGACTAAGCCATATTCCTTACTGACTATTTGTGGCATCACATAGTGTGAGGAGGATAAAAAAACCAAAATAGTAGTTATTTTATATTTAGAGAGTGACAACAATATGTTGGGTGCTTTATAGAGAGGTATGAAGACAAGAATCCTGCCCTGAAAAGCTTACAGTCCTGAAAACACTTTCTCCTGTGTGTAGTCCTTACTAATGCAAGTTGCCCTATTGAAGTCAGTTCTCAGGAGTAAAGTCTGTTCATGTGAGTAAGAATTTGATGGATTATCTCTTTAAAATAAATAAATAAATAGACTGAAAAGGAGAAATTGTAGTAAATTAATTATGAATAACAAGCTCCTGGGGATAGTTTCTGTGCCTCCCCCTGTGTTCTGACCAGTGCAGAGAACGCTGACAGTACTCACTAAATAAAAATATGATGTAATGATATTATGCATCCATAAGAATAAATGTTAATGTAATAAAAGTAATATTTGCTGATGTTTTGTTATTGCTAGGTAATGGTCTTGTTGGAAAAGAATCTTCTCATCAAGAAATTAAGTCAAGCGAGAGTAAGGATGAAGTATCCAGAGTATGTAAACTGACTTTGACTTCCACCACATACAGATATATGAAATGTCTGTATATTAAACAAAACCAGTTAATAGTGCACTTTTCTCTTACTATTTTTAATTTATGGACCATGCCACAGGCTCGTATTTTACATAAATATGAAAAGTGATAACTTTACTCAAAGTAACTACACAAATTTAGATTTGTTTTCTCTGTTGGCTTTGTCCTCTGTGTCATCAGAATTGTC
The DNA here is from genome assembly GCF_025201925.1 of Gopherus flavomarginatus. Taxonomy (NCBI): domain Eukaryota; kingdom Metazoa; phylum Chordata; order Testudines; family Testudinidae; genus Gopherus; species Gopherus flavomarginatus. Next base: position 25,964,548 of record NC_066619.1, read on the forward strand.
CACAAATACCTCTTCATCACATATTTCCCATGCTTTTAATTCTGCTTATTACTATATCCAGAACATTCCTAGAATTTGTTACTATATTGGTCCTACCAATATTAAAATGCTTATTCCGTAGGGCTAGATTATGTTAGCCTTATACTAAGTAGTACCTTACTCAACAAACAAGATGTGGGAATATCCTGAAGACCTATAGAGAGCATGACTTTGGTTGCTATAAAAACCTCAGTCTTGATTATAATCTTACACTAGTGTAAATCAGGACTGGGCTCCACTGGAGTTAGTAGAGTTACATCAGTGTAAAACCAGAGTGAGATCCAAATCAGGCCTCTTAACTTTGAATTTCCTGATTTTTTTAAATGCTTCATTTTTCAACCTTAACATTGCCTAACATTAATTTTTGCATGTAATGACCAAGACCCTAGGCCAGTTTACACCTGCTGAGGATCTTGCCTTTATTAGTAATTGAATATGTGTTTTAAGTGTGCAGTGGAATGCATACACTTTAACAATTAGTGCTCTGAACTTCTTGAACATGATATTAGTACTACATATCTGTGTAACTGTTCTTTTTCACAGCTATCTGTTCGTGCCTGTCTTGGTGCAGCATCAGAGAAATTGTTGAAGAAAGGAAAAAATATTCCTGATGAATTGCTAGTTGACATCATGGTGGAGGCTATTAAGTATGAAATAGTGTAGTTTGCTTTCAAACATAATTCTATGCTAAATAATTATATATTTCTTAGGGGTAGATACTGCCATTCTTGCTCCTGGTGAATAATACCTGACTCTGCGAGTAGACCCACTGAAATAGATGGAGCTACTCATGGAATAGTTTTCACCTCCTCCGAACGAATAGGCACATTGAGCAAGGCATGCACCTCCCTCTAGAAATCTGTTATTTACTGCTGTAGTTCCACATGTTGGCAGAGAACAGAAAATTGGCATCTTTTCTCATGGTATAAAGATCAGCCCACAGTGTTTGTTCCAGAAAATTGCAGTCCTTTTGTTTTGTTTGGTTTTAGTCCTGTTTTCTGTGGTTTTCTGTTTGGAAAATCTTTTGATTTCTAGTGTTAATTTTAATGACATACATTGTTATTTTATAGAATTGTCATGGTATTTTGTTTTACCTAATTTCAAATCAGAGAATTATAGGAAAACTCTTTATTATAAATGTTAATATTAAGTTAAAGTAGTTTCTCTACATGTTTATAGTTCCTTGTTTATGTTTAGACGAACACCACAGAAGAAGGGATGGGTCATGGATGGATTTCCAATGACAATAAACCAGGCAAAACTCCTTGAAAAAGCACTTACAGGGAGTGATTCAGACAAAGCAGAAACAAAGGATGAGAAATCTAAAAAGCCCTCCCTAGTTACAGACCCAGCAGCCCCAAAAGATCCACCTTTGTCCCCACCTGCATTTGATTTTGCTCTGTTATTAGACATTTCAGACACCACAGTGCTGGAACGTGTGGCTGGCATGAAGGGTGAGTTATACTTCACTGCATGTATTTTAAAAGCTTATTGACATCTATATCATGATAAAATGGGAAATATAAAGTAGTTATGACACCAGGAGAGCTAAAGTCATTAATGTACTGCTTGGTTGCCATATCTTTACAACACCAAGGATCAGATTGGTTACGTGCAAGGAGTTTGTGGACTGAATTGTAAAAACACATATAAACTTCCATAATTTTTATAACAAATACCAGAAACTCTTAAAAATTTACTTGTATCTTCCCTGATGATGATGGATAGGAATTGTGTGTTCTTTAGATTCATCATCAGATTTGTTCTCTATGGCTAGGTCTACACTGGGGGGTGGGGGAGTGGGGGTGGGGGTCGACCTATGATACGCAACTTGAGCTACAAGAATAGCGTAGCTGAAGTCCGCATGTCTTAGGTCGATTTACCTGGCTGTGAGGATGGCAGTGAGTCGACTGCTACCGCTCTTCTGTCGACTTCGCTTCTGCCTCTCGCCACGGTGGAGTTCTGGAGTCAACGGCAGAGCAATCGAGGATCGATATTATTGTATCTACACTAGATGCGATAAATCGATCCCTGATAGATCGATCACTGCCCGCCGATTCGGTGGGTAGTGTAGATATACCCTTAGTGCAGTTCTAAAAAGAGGGAAGCTATTGACTACATTTTAATATTTTTCAGGCTCTTTTTGGGTCTCTGACTTCAGAGTGTATATTCCTGCTATAGTGTATAACTAAATATATATGACATATTAATCACAAGCTAGTTACAGAAGTTATCTCAAGATTTACGAGAATGTCTCACAATAACGTATAGTCATTGGAGCAAAAAATCATTACTGACAAATTTCTCTAAATCTCACTAGATCTCATGGAGTTACTATACATCATTAGTGCAGGTACTTTCAAACTATTGTAGTTTTTTTTTCTTAATTTTCAAGATCTACCGGCAGCCAAAAAATGCTGTGTTTTTTTATTTGTTTAAATCTGCATGATGTTGGCACCAGCTGATGTGCAATATCCCACATAATTTAATGAAGTGTCAAGTAGAAAAAATATAGGATACAGCAAGTGCAGAAATGTGACTAGTTAATTGTGCATGTGCAGACATCATTCTCTGAGAGCCGCATATTGCAATGATTGAAAACTAGGAGAGATGCAAAAGGGAGAAGAGAGAAGGTGTACACCCAAACAAGTGGTACCACTACTCCCCACACTGATCTCTGCCTTCAGTATGTATGTTCATTTACTCCTGTGAGGATGCAGGAATAATTGTTTTTGACAAAATAACCAAAGCACATTGTATTATAGAGTAGAGTCAAAGATAAGGTGGACAACAAATGGCCACCCCTCCACTCCACTCAGACCACATCTTCTTTGTCACCTTATACATGATGGCTATGGAGAGACATATTATCTTGAAGAGAACCTATGTTGTCCAAACTGAAAGGAGAATGCCCCTTAAACGTCCAAAGAATGACATAGGGCTTGTCTTTACTGCCATAGTTACCTGAAGTTAGTATACTTGAGTTACTCCGCTGAGGCTACTCTATCTCTGAGTGAGATGGCCACAATGGGAAAGCACAGTGATTTGATTAGCAGCACTGAGTGATTGGATTAGCAGTAGATGAGTTGCTGTTACATGAGCTGCTGCATCCCTAAGGTGTTACTAGCTCAAACACCAACATCACTCGAGCTTCAACCTATACCCTTTGACCAAGTAGGTCAAGCTAGCTTGCTCGAGCTTAAAGCACCACCTAACTCTAGCTGGAGATTTTTGTGTGTGAACAGAAGATGGGTTAAAGGTAAAACTTGAGTTACAACTAGAGCTGACAGTGCAGTGAAGACAAGGCTTGGAATTTTAGATTTGCAATTCTCAATAATTTAAAGGGATTGTGCTGCTAAAGCCCTTTGAAAATTTGACAGTAAATGGCATAGTCCCAGGAACCTAATGAGAATGTATTCTTAATAAAGTACTGTATTACCATCTCCTTTGTGTAGAATGTATGGAGCCAGTTTTAAAAATGAAGGAGTGAAGTAGCCAGTCAATGTTTTCATTTTGATAAACTTTTTAACAGGAACACAGAACAAGTCTATGTAGTAACTTGTTTCAACAGTCTCTGGTATTTTCTACTCAACAGATAAATCAGGTTCATCACAGATTCAGCTGGAAGACAATGATCAAGCTTCAGATCTTGAACTCAAAGAAAGAGAGAAGATCGATTTAGTCAGGGACCAGATAAAACATAGGTTTGTTATATTTAGTACAGTAAGGCGCTACTTCAGCAGAGTACTGAAGCATGTGATTAACTTTAAGCACGTAGTAGTCAAAGTATACTTGACTTCTAATGACACCATTCATGTACTTAAAGTTAAGGATGTCCTTAAGAAATTGCTGAAGTGGGGCCCAAGTAGATATCCTCATATATTGATATAGTATAAATGATTCCCAAATAAATAATTCATATACTCTACTTTTCAAAGTCTTGAAAATATTATTTTTCAAATTCATATCAAAACAGCTATTTACATATTTATATTATGTGATACATAAATGCATGTTGTGTCTAAATTTGGCCTAGGGTATTAGATTTCCAACATTGGGCTTTCTTTTATCTTTCTCTTTTATTTTTTTAATACAAAAATAGTACTATACTTTCTTTTAAAATCATTTGCACTAAATATTTAATTTTATATATCAAGCAAATTTAAAGTTGCATTTTAAAATTTGTAATTAGTTTATATTAATATATTAATAATTATTGATTTTTAATGATGATGTAACAGAAGATTAGTTTAACCTGTGACCTTGTCTACACTGGGAGTTCTGCATCCAGAATATCTTCACGATTGGCATTAGATTTAGATTATACACTATGCTATTAAATGTGTTTGTTGGGTTAGGAATAAGATTTTATTTTTCACTATTTGTTTTAACATTTTGATTTTAAAATTATACACTGATATGATTTCACAGAATTGCAGGCTTTCTAGACAACTGGCCAAAACTGGAGAAATGGTTTTCAGTGCAGCAAAATATTCTAGTGAAAGTTAATGGTGAGACAGAAAAGAACCTTCTGTGTAAAAGGATAAAGGAAATCTTCCTGGAGGAAATTGCTAAAAAAGAGAATAGAAGTAAGTTTTTGAATTCATGTTTTTCACATGGAAACTTTAATATTAAAATATATGGTTGGGTGTTTATAATTCAGAAGAGAGCTTAAAAAAAATCTCACTGCCACTGAAAGGTATAATGTTTTTGCAGGGTTTGTGGAAAAGTGACACATTTTTCATTCTCACTGAAAATTTTTTTATATAGACAAAAACGTTTTCTAACTATATATTTTATTGACAAAGATCAGTATTACACTGCGGAGGCAAACAGACTTCCCCCCATTAGGTGAAATTTTATTATTTTGCCCATCAAAAGCTATATTTGCAAAACTTTGCTTTGGATCAGACTCACAAAAATACCAACGTTGGAATTTTGGTAGTTGTTCAACTGTTGTATATGTATTGATGTGTATATATGGATTGTGTAAGCCTGGGCCAAATTCTGTTCCCAGACACACTGAATAACTTAATTGATGTTACTCTAGTTTTACAATTGTATAACTGAGAGAAAAAATTGTCAAGTTATGTTTAATTTAAAAGGGCATATTTTCTGCAAGTCTCTATAAATATATGGCTTGTGCAAAGGCAAATGGATGCATCCGTTTTAAATGTAGCTTTCTTTTAATGCTATCCATTTAAATACATAAAACAAAAGTAAAAACATATTTGTAAATAATCTTCAAGATTTATTGGTTCAAAATTAACAATATGTTTACAGTACCTCTTTTATTAGATTATATGTGTTTTATTGATATTATGTTGAAGGAAGAGAACTGGAAAAAACAGAATCTGAGAAAAAGCAAGAAGTTTCTACCCCTTTGCCACAAGCTGAGACACTAACAGTTCCAGCAGATAAAAATAAGAAAACTGAATCTCCTTCTCAAGATAAGGAGCCTATGCCTGCAAAGTCCAAATCAGCCAAAGGTTTGTCAGCCATAGCAAACTTATTTGTAGAGCTCTTTCTTAGCTGTTTGGAACAGATCCTTGGAAATAATAAATATTTTCTGTGTTTTTAAAAAAAAGATTAACTAGAGTGTATTTCCTATTAAATAATTGTCCAAAACCTCTGAACAGCCTGTCTACCTTTTCCAATTATATGAGTCAGTTTCACAGCTTCTCACAGATACTTTGAGAAGAGGTTCTAAAATGTTCAAAAGGAGTTGTCCAGCAGGTATAATTTACTTCCTTGAGGTAACTGTGTATTAATTTCAGCGTTTCCTTCCTGTGTTTAACCTCAGAGCTAGTACCCTCGCCATCTGAGACAGCACAATGTACATACAGGAAAGACCAAGTTTTCATTATCAACATACTAATATACCAATTTCTCTCTAATGTTAACACTTCAGAAATGCTAGTAACTCTGCATCTTAAAGGTGTCTCTGTTGTGTGCCTTTGTGTTTTTTTTAAAACTTTCCCTAGAGCTATCCAAAAAATCAGAGTCCTTTAAGGACAAAAAGATAATGAAAGATGAAGCACCCAAAGGAAAAGATGCAGCAAATAAACCAGGTGAAGTACACTTTTTTGCATTTTTTTTTTACTGTTTTGGTAATTAACATAAGGATGTATAGTTCTTACTTACTTTCCACTCCTCTCTTTAAAAATAGTGTTGATAAAAGTTAATTAGGATGTAAGGCAGACTGAGATATGGACAATTTGGTGTAGTATACCAACAAAGGGAGATTCAGCCACTTTGTGATGAATTCTTGTAAATGTCACATGACAGATAATTGGATAAATATTTCCAAGCAATGACGTGGTTGGCTTCATCTTCTGCATTTATGTGCCTGCACTTTGGTGTGAAAACCCAGCCCCACTGAAGTCAATAGCAAAACTCTCATTGATTTGAGAGGAGCAAGGATTTCACACTTAAGATTCTGGAGGTGCTGCAAAGCACTCAGACCCGGTGGGGCAGTAATCGTTTGGGTCAGTCAACAACAAGCAATTCAGGGTTTGTGTTGATGAATTCCAAATGGAGTCCAATCCTGTTCTCATAGGCTAGAGGGATGATGTGAGCAAAGCAGGGGTATGCGTGTTGGGCTATTAAGTGAGGGAGCAGTGGGAGGAGCTTTAGGGCATTGACAGGGACATCACAATGATATCCTTCGAGTACTTTATTTGGTCATCAGCTTATCTGCTTTCTGTCATACTAAGTCAGCACTTTCAGAAGCAGCAGTTCCTTTGGGGAATACTAGTTATGCTATTATTGGATGTACAGATTTGTCACAGCTATGAGGCAATGAACCAAGATATGTCTTCACTAAAAATTAAAACAAAAAAAATGGGACCATTGTATAGCATTTTTAAACGAGCTTATTATACACAACATGACCCATTCAATTCTCTACTCAGTATAACCAGTATTTTACCATACCTTGTGTTCTTGTCTGACTGCTCCCAGAGCAAAATTATTTGGCTGGATCCCGCTCCTAAAGTAGTATAAAGGTGGAGTGCAGGTGACAATTGCAAATCTTGTCGCACTTATAGTTCCTATGGATGATTTTCTTAAGTAGTTTTCCACATTTTCCTGCAGGCCACTAGATTTTTTTCCCCCATCTTCCTCCTTGAATGATCTTATCTTCTTTTATCTGCCTTGGTCTTTCCCCCAGTTCTTGTTCCACTCACTTTCTGCTCCCTCCATACTTCTCAGTTTTCCCTCAGTGCCAGCTTTGGATCCAAATTCACCTGTTTCTTTCCCCTTCCCTATATATCTGATTTTTCTGTTTTAGTCCTTTTCTTCCCCCTTGAATCTTGCCCATACCATCTTCCTGCCCCTCCTGTTACCCATTTCTCTCTCATTCCTCAACAATTTAAAAACACCTCGTATTTAGAAAGTGATCCAGTAGTGAGAGTGATTGTAAGTACCCACTTTTTCATTTTCCTTTTGCTGGAAGCCTTTCAGACTATGTATTGTGTATCCCCACTTGCAGGGCTATGACCTGTGCTTTACTTTGTACTTTGCAGTACATGTAAAGTTAAGAGTAGAGTGTATATCAAATGAAGCACTCTGAGTAACCCTAATGCCTAGGGTTAATTGAATTTAAAAACAGCATCTTGCCATGAAGTCATGGGGTAACCTCAAAGGATTATTGGTCCTAGAAATTATTTCAGTCTGACTCCAGCTCTTCCCAGCTCTGCTGTATAAAAACTAAATATTTACAGTGTTCAAGCTCCATCAAGTAGAAATTACATGGTGATACCTTGAAATCATGGTACTTATACTGTCAGTCATAATGGTAACAATACCGTTTACTTTTTGTTAACATGGTAAGTAACTTGTTTCATTATCTTTCTATTTCTTCCACAGCAGAGCTTTAGGAAACCTAATTATTTTTGCAAGTCAAATAAAATAAAAGCTAAACTGGAAAATATCACTATATAGCTGCAAAACTACTGATTTCAGCTATATGTTGGTTGCGGGGTGACACTTTGAACACCTGCAAACTTTGTTTGACGGCAACTAAGCATCTTAGGTGTCTAGGTCCATGTATTTATTCTTATGTAAAATATATTTGAGGGCACTAATTGTGCGTTCATATTTAAGGCTCTGATCGAGGAAAATCACCAGGGAAAAAATCTTCACCAGCTACACCTGAAGATCTACCTCCTCCCACCCCTGTAGGACCACCACCAATTAAACCAGGATCAGATGAATGGGTTTATGTAGATGAGCCACTTCCCAAGGTGCAGTAGTTCAAGATTAGGAATCTTTTATATGACTATACTTTATTGAGTTCTATATAACTCTTTGTTCATTACAAATGAATTCATTTTTAAAGATATTTCTAATACTTAATGAATGCAGGAGAGATTGTAGCATAAATTACAAATATAAATACCTAAAGAGATGAGATTTTAAAAATATGCTGCAACTCAGTGTACAGTATTGAAAATATCTGATAATTTGATAATGACGTATATTAGAAGTTTAGGGTTAATTCCTCAGAGTTACAATGCACATGGTAGACAAGATGGTAACACTTTAATTTTATGAAAGGTGTATCCAGAGTAAACATTGTATTTTGGCAGGGTATTTGTAATACATTATAACTAAGGCTAAGTTTTTGTCACTGATATTTTTAGTAAAAGTCAGGGACAAAGTCATGAGAAATAAACAGAAATTCATGGCAGCCCATGTCCTGTCCCTGACTTTCACTAAAAATATCCCTGACAAAAGGGGTAGGTGGGTTCAGCACCCGCTGCTGCTGGGGCTCCCGGGTCCCCCACCAATAAGGTGTGTGGGAGCTCCAGGGTCCCTCTGCCCCTGGGGCTGGGCTTTTGTGGGGTCCCCTTGCACCGGGCAGCTGGTAGCTGCAGATGCCCTGGCTGCGGCTGCAGCTACAGCTGGGTAGCTGTGGGTAGTCCTTGCTGCTCGCCGCAGCTGGGCAGCTGCTTGGGGTCCCCATATCTGCCTGCTGCATATGGGCAGATGTAGGGGGTCCACTGGCCATGACTGGGCAGCTGCTTGGGGTCCCCCCACTTGCTGTGGCTGGGCAGCTGCAGGGAGTCCCCCCATGCCCCGGGGCAGCTGGACAGCTGCAGTTCCACCAGCCCCTCCTCCCCACGTGGTTGGGCAGCTGCAGGGTCCTCCCACCAGGTTGGGGGCTGGAAGCTGTGGGGGCAGGGCTGACTGGTAGCTGCAGCCCCAGGGCAGAAAATGTCACTGAGGTCAATGAAAGTCCCAAATTATGTGACCTCCGTGACATAATCATGGCATTAATTATAAATAAAATAAAGGAAATATATTGTTAACCTGATGTCCAGAGATGCCTCTTTCCTATACTTGCTGATGGTGTATTTGGACAGGCTGTAGGAAGTATATAAAGTAAAGATTTGTGTATTTTAATAATTAACAGGAAATATCTGGATTTTTAGTACCTTATTGGGAAACGGTAGAAAATACATATGAAAATACCATCAAAACTATACTTAGATGTTTAAGAGAAGAACAGTATTCTGTGATTCACTACTTAGCAGATAATAGGTGAGTAACAGTAGTTTATTGCATTAGAATTCTCATTTTATATTAATCCTCTAGTACACTATAAAAACAACGAGGAGTCCTTGTGGCACCTTAGAGACTAACACATTTATTTGGGCATAAGTTTTCGTAGGCTAGAACCCACTTCATCAGATGCATAAAGTGAAAAATACAGGAGTGGGTATAAATACATGAAAGGATGGGGGTTGCTTTACCAAGAGTGAGGTCAGTCTAATGAGATAAATCAATTAACAGAAGGCTACCAAGGGAGGAAAAATAACTTTTGAAGTGATAAGAGAGTAGCCCATTACAGACAGTTGACAAGAAGGTATGAGTAACAGTAGGTAGAAATTAGTATTGGGGAAATTAATTTAGGTTTTGTAATGACTCAACCACTCCCAGTCTTTATTCAGGCTGCCACTCTGAAACCTAGTACACTATTTATGTTTTAGCGCTAAAACTCTTGTTTTGACTCACTGTTCACAGAAACCATTTTAAGGATTACCTGAAGCGTCCAGACCATAAGCAGGAGTTTGTATCTCAGTGGCAATCTGATTATAATGCCATTGCTGATGATCTGTGGGAAGATGAGGAAACAAAAGCAGAATTACACCAAAGGGTTACTGTAAGTAAATGGCAAATGTTTCAATTTATGTAGCTCTGGAGCTGTGTACATCCTTGGGCATTTGAATTCAGACAGGATTGATGTAATATGAATATGTATACTGACGTACTAATGCTACCTTGCCTAGGTAGCTATTATATCAATCCTTCTCACTCTCCACCAGCACCAAACAGCACCAGTCACAACCGCTGCTGCCCAGTGGCAGTGGCGGTGTGTGCTACAGGTCTCAGAGCCTAGGCTTCTGATCGAGCATGTCCACATTTCCCCCCACTAAGCATGAGGAAGAAAGAGGAGGGAAGGGAAAAGCAGCCCCCACATGCTGAAAGAAAAGGAGTCGAGTGAAGGAGAAAGAAAAGTAGAAGGGGCATATGGAACACTTCCTCAGCCTTTTCAAGGTGAGCTCTCAACCTCTTCCAGGGCCAGCACTGGCTTTTTTGCCGCCCCAACCAAAAAAAAAAAGGAGCGGGGGGTTGGGGGCGGTCAGAGCAGCAAACGGGGAAAAAAAACAAAAAACCAACCTGCAGCACGGCTGGAGTGGCAAAGCAGGGGGGAAAAAAATAACAACAACATGGTGCGGCCGGAGCTGCAAAGCAGGGGGAAAAAAAACCAAAACAAAAAAAAACCGACCTGGCTGGAGCGACAAACTTGCCGTGCCGCCCTTAGGATTGCTCGGCTGGTGCCTGGAGCTGGCCCTGCCCTCTTCCCCCATCCTCCAGGCCCAGAAAATGTCTCCATTACTTCTGGCCCCATCAAAATTGAGGCCCAGCTAGCAAGGTGAACATTTGAAAAATGAAGAATTGATTACATGACTGGCAAAAAGAGAGGATGATTTATAATATCAAAATGTCAGAATACCCTTTTTCCAGGATAATAACATAAACCCAGTTAAAAACAATGTCAAGAGGCTAATCAGAAATACAGGAGTTGGAATATCCCATATGTGATGCTCTATCTCAGTGGCAAAACCTAAGGTCACATGGAGAGAAGAATAGACTTTATGTGCAGAATTCCAGAAGATGGAAAAAATTGTGGCAGTTGCTACTAAAGAATCAGCTTCATTAAATAGAAATGAAATGCAACTGTACATCTTAGAAGAGGAGTTCTCAAACCAGGGATTGGGACCCCTCAGGGGGTCGCAGGGTTATTACATGGGGAGTTGCGAGCTGTCAGCCTCCGCCCCAAACCCCGCTTTGCCTCCAGCATTTATAAAGGTGTTAAATATAATAAAAACTGTTTTAAATGTATAATTGGAGTCACGCTCAGAGGCTTGCTGTGTGAAAGGGGTCACCATTACTAAAATCTGAGAACCTTGTCTTAGAAGATCTGCATACAATTAAATAAAACTATTGTATTTTTCATATTACATGTTACTTTAATAATACCTCCTCTTGGCCATAGTGATTATAATTTTATCAGTAGGTTAATAATTTAAATTAATACCTATTACTTGTGGACTGAACGTAGCCACTTATATTTCCCCTTCTTTGCTTTCTTTTTACACTGACAGCCTGCAACTGATAAATTGGTAGGAGAAAAGGCTAGAGAATCAATGGTGAAAAACTTACCCTGAGTCAGATTTATTGCTATTGTGAAAGAGACAAAGTGGTAGTTGTTTTACTATACAATGGCAAAATCTTTCAGCAGATTTTTTCAAAGCACTTGGTACTCTGGTGAATCTTACTTGTATTAACTCCATGCAACAAACCTCGATGCCAACTCTGCCCACATATCTACACCAGCGACACCATCACAGGACTTAACCAGATCAGCCACACCATCACTGGTTCATTCACCTGCACATCCACCAATGTAATATACGCCATCATATGGCAGCAATGCCCCTCTGCTATGTACATCGGCCAAACTGGACAGTCTCTACAGAAAAGGATAAATGGACACAAATCAGACATTAGGAATGGCAATATACAAAAGCCTGTAGGAGAGCACTTCAACCTCCCTGGCCACACTATAGCAGACCTTAAGGTGGCCATCCTGCAGTAAAAAAACTTCAGGACCAGACTTCAGAGAGAAACTGCTGAGCTTCAGTTCATCTGCAAATTTGACACCATCAGCTCAGGATTGAATAAAGGCTGTGAATGGCTTGCCAACTACAGAACCAGTTTCTCCTCTCTTGGTTTTCACACCTCAACTGCTAGAACAGGGCCTCATCCTCCCTGATTGAACTGACCTCGTTATCTCTAGCTTGCTTGCTAGCATATATGTACTTGCCCCTGGATATTTCCACCACATGCATCTGAAGAAGTGGGTATTCACCCACGAAAGCTCATGCTCCAAAACGTCTGTTAGTCTATAAGGTGCCACAGGATTCTTTGCTGCTTGTATTAACTCTGTTAAAGAGATGAGTTTATTACATTATACATAATTTTCCAACTGTTTTGCTGAAAATGATTGATTAGATCTGGCCTGATGTGCTTGGCATCATGTTGGAATAAGACATTATAATTGCAGTGTCATTTTTCTGAAGTGCATTGCAATGAAATCCTAAAAGCTTAGGGAACTATCCTGGAGTTTAGTTATGGTGGGCATAGAACTTGGAAGAAGCACTGTTTTTTTGTCTTTTCATTCTTTTCATTTGTCAAAAATATGATCAGTATACCAGTACCTCTGTTATCAATTTTATTCTTTTTTTGTGTGTCTAATAGAAGAAATCTGGGAAATTGCCATTAGATAAAGGACTGTGTGCTTTTTAAGAGCAAAGCATGAGGGGTACCTTCTTTCAGGTTTAAAGGCCAGTGCAGGTACATCTCCACTTCAAAGACCTATTTGCCATAAGTGGCTTTTGGCCCAGCAAAAATTATATTCTGGTCCCCAAAACTGTGAAGGTTTCAGCCTCCACTACCACCACCACCAATTCTCACTCCAGTATTGGAGAAAAAACAGCTGGTCCATTGTGCATTCATTGGTACCAGTATTACTGGTTGTCTCTTCTTACTTCTCAGTCAATCCATGCCCCTGATAGGTCTAGAAAGCTAGATTTTGTGAGCTTCAGAGCCTAGTTGATTACTGTTTGGCCAGGTTCTTTTGGACTGACTTTTATTATACTGAGGAAAAAGGTGTTTAATTAACAATGGGATTGAAGTAAGGTGCCTTTACCATGCACACCAATATAATTTCTTAAATATATGAAAGATTGCCTAAGGTTTTACACATCACTTATTTGCAATAGTATTTTTATTTAGGACCTGAGGGACCGTCTCTGGGATATTTGTGAAAACAGAAGGGAAGAAGCAGAGCAAGAACGTAGTGATATCATGAATGATGGCTGGTTACCAGATCATATAGGAATCCTGATGAACCATTTCTTTTCACTTATGCAGGTATGGTCAATTGCTAAATCAATATAGTCCTTATCCTGCAATACCCAGGCAGACTCTTGGATTAATGTATTTATCTCAATGGGACTTCATGTGTGTAGTCCCTTAAAACTACACGGTCAAGACCAAATATCCTTTAATTCAATCCTACTAAAGAAAGAAGCTGACTGAAGTGAGGAGTGAGAAAATAAAAAAAGGAAGATATGCATGTACACTCCTGGCATTGTATCACCTTCTGGGCAGAGCGGATCAAGAAAAATATCATTATCATAGTCCTGTAAAAATAAATTTTCAGGCTATATTGCATAATGTCACTATTTGCATTTAGCTTACCAATCAAATGAGTTTAGTGAAATATCCTGGTGCTGGTTATCCTTTTCTATTTATAATGGCCTCTGTTCTCAACTTAGCCTTCTAAATGCTATAATTATATACAATGCTACCAGACCCACCTATTTTAAGATTGCCCAACACTTACATTTGTAAGACCCTGTTTTCTGTTGCTTTTAACTTTGCCAAACTTTAACCATTTGGGATGAAATTGTATATGCCAGATGTCTTTTGGAAAATTTCAGCCAAAACAGTTCAGCCATTTCTAAGAGTGAAGCAAAGGAAAAAAACATTGTTTTGCCATTTACAAAATATCTGGTCATTTTTTAGATTTGGAACATGGACTTGAAATTTGATAGGGATTGGCCTTTGTGTCAGTAATGTGCCTTTTGCTGTTCCTGAAAAAATTCTGCTCACGTTTGGCCAAACCTTTGAAAAACTTCATATCACACATGTTTAGTAAAAACTTCCTAGGGTTTAACAGATAAAAACTCCAAAGGTATTGTCCTTAATGAACATACTGCATCCCTAGTGACCAGACTGCTCATGCACCATCACTACAGAGTCACTGAGCATGCTCCAGTCCAGGGCTACAGGGTTGAAGCTGGACTTTCCCTGTAATTGCTGCTTCCAGTTGTTCCAGGGCATGGACAGACACTGGAACTGAAAACAAGGAGACTCTCTCTCCTGTGCTCTCAAAGACATCCTTCCCTTTTGGTGCCCAGGCACCATGGATGAAGAAGCTGTCTGACTTGAATGCATAGCGGACAAGAGTCATACCAGGAGGGGTGGAGGGAGGGAAAGGAGTAGACTGAGACAAGGAGTCTAGTGAGACTGGAACTGGAGGTGAGGAGAGACACTGTGAGTGAGTGTTGAGGGGTGGAGGAAATTGGGACTCAGGTTGGGAACTGGGATTTGGTGGGCAAGGAGACTCGCAGCTGAAGTCAAGTGAGAGCTGTGCTCTGAATATAAAGTGCTATCTAATGCTAAGTACTCTGAAAAATCAGACCCTAAGCTTCTTAAATTAGGCATCCAAAATTAGTGGATAGTTTTACCTTAGTCTCTCTGTGCCTCAGCTCACCCTCTGTAAAATGTATCCCATTATCCATACCATCCCCTCCCCTCACAGGGGTGTTTTGAAGATAGATAAATGTTTGGGAAGCACCCTAATCAGTGCCATAGAAAAGCTCATGAGGAAATTCATAATTCTGTATTCAGACCAGGGTTTGAATAGTATACCATGAATAAACCATAGGCCATGCTTTGAATCGTGCAGATAAAATATTGAATAACTGATCTTAATAGAGCACCATCCATCCTGTGCACTGAATAAAGTAGGATTTCTATGGATAAAATATCATGTTATCATGTAATTAAAAACTATCATCATGCCTACGCAGAACGGGACTGAATTAAAGTTGCACAAACAAGCTTAATTCTGTCATTTCCTAACTTTTAAGTGCTTGACATTGATTATATATATTTTTGGAGCTCTTTTACAGTATCATATTTAAGACTATACTCTCTAAATATCACTTTTCATAGCTGCACTGACAAATGATGTACATTTATGCTTTCATCCTTTTTTCATGGGCCTCCATTCTCTATAGCATCAAATCAATCTTGTGCATGCTTCAACATCCTGAATAATTTTGCCTTTCCCTATTTAGTCGGGCTAGTCTCTTACTATGTCAAACATCAACCCTTCATCTGCCATCTGCAATTACTTGTTTATCCAGTTCTTCTTCGAGTCATGTCCTTATGGGTGCTCCACTCTAGGTGCACTAGAGCCACCTGCACCTTTGAACAGTGATTTCTCATAGCAGTGTCCGTTTGGCCTGCTCATAGGTGTTAAGTCAGTCTCAAGCCCATGCTGTTATGTAGCACTGCATGGGCGAACCACTCTCAATTCCTACTGAACTGCCTTTGCCTGAGACAGAGTTCTAGCAGTTGTCCTGTTGAGATTCCCTCAACTCTGTTTTTCTCTCTTACTCATGTAACCATCTGCCAGGTGCAGTCGGCAGCCACAAGGGCCAGGTTCAATATCTAGGGGCCCTTTTTACAATACAACTGAGCACTGGCTTGAGCTCCCCACCCAGTAACCAGGGAAATTCCACACTACTCCTGGGAACCTCTAAGAGACAATACTTCCCCTCTTGCAATCACAGAGTCTGTGTGTAGTAAAGAAACTTAATAAAAAGAGGGAAGTAACCTGGCATTAATTTGGGGAAATGCAACAAGCATGATTCAAAAGCATATGACCATGAGCAAAACACCCACTCCAGAATACATTAGGCAGTGTCCTTTGCCTCAAGTTCTCACCTTGTGGTGAGGATGTCCAATAAACAACAGTTCCTTCATCATGCCACTCCCCTGCATTTTATTGTTGGCCAGGATAACTTTCAATACTGAATGCTCCTCTTTAGCCTAGCATCTGCTCCAAGGGTCATGTTGGTGGTAGCAACGCAACTCCACAGGAAAGGTGTTTTAGTATTCTCTCTCTTGGATGGCTGGTTGCTGAACAGCCGCACCCAGGAACTGATGCCTCGGGCAACTTCCAAGGCCATAGGACTCTTTCTCAAATTGGGTCAACAACTGTACATACAAAAATCCATCTTGGCCTGAGTACAGAACCTAGAGTTCACAGGGCACATCTTGATGGGGACAGTGATAAAAAGAGCCTATCTTCCTCAGCACAGATTTGTGGCTCTTTCCGACTTAGCCCTCGTCCAGACTAACCCGCGGCATCGGCGGGTTAAAATCGATTGCTCGGGGATCGATATATCGCGTCTAGTCTGGACGCGGTGTATCGATCCCCGAGCGCGCTTACATCGATTCCGGAACTCCATCAATCCAAACGGAGTTCCGGAATCGACGCGGAGAGCCGCGGACATCGATGCCGCGCCGTCCAGACTGGTGAGTACCTCGATTTTAGAAATTCGACTTCAGCTACGTTATTCTCGTAGCTGAAGTTGCGTATCTAAAATCGATTTTAATTCCTAGTCTGGACGTGGCCATAGCAAACAGAATTCAGCTTAACCCCAAACCACGATCAGGAACTGCATTCAACTACTGGGGCACATGGCAGCCACCACCTTCTTTACAGAACATGGCCAGACTTCAAATGTGCTGCCTTTAAGGGTGGCTCAGAACCATCTATTCACCCACCAGGCACTGCCTAAATATGCTTCTTTCCGTACCTATCTTCAGGAAACAATCCCTCAACAGTGGAAGGACCATCACAACGTATGTACAGGAGTTCCATTTGCACATCTTCCCCAGTGATCATTATAAAAATGGACACCTCTCTGTTAGCATAGGGAGCATAGCTCAGCTCTTACACGATCCAAGGCAAGTAGATGTCACTAGAAATGATGCTACAGGACTTCAGCTCAGGGCTCTGAGCTTCAGCCCTGCACGAGATGCCAGTGCTCGGGGCTTCCGCCTGGCAGGCCCATGGACCCCCAAAAATCAGCTTGTGGCCCTCTTGGGGCCATGTAGGCCTGGTTGAGAACTGCTAATCTAGAGGGTGCAGGTGCAGGTGTGGATGCAGATTTATATAGAAGATAGAGTGTGGATTGCGGATTGGATATAATTTAATTGTTGCAGATGCGGATCCAAATTTTTGTATCTGCATAAGACTCATCTAATAGTTTGTTAGTGCACTTTGATCTATCTTTTTAAGCACAGAGTAAGCTAGTACAGGGTGCACCCGCTTTCCCATTAACTAAGTTCATATGTAGTCAATCACTAAGTGTCATTGAAAGTTAATGAGATTTTTTGTCTGAAGTCACTGAGCTGCTTCTGATTTTTCCCCTCAAACTGTTACCTCCTAGGTAAACCCACCGCAAACCCCTCCCCGCCCCTGTGGAACTGACATGATATTTGCTACCATCACATTGTTCACTCTGCTTGTGGGTTATACCCCATCCCCAACACTTACTCTCTTCAGGGCATGGATCATCTACCACTCTGTGTATGTACAGTGCCAAGCGCAAGGGGGGGCCGCATTCTTGGTTGGCCCTTTGACATTGCCGTAATTAACATGATTAATAATAATTTTACTTACTATAACCTTCATTGACAGCGATGGGCAACATTATTCATGCTAAAACTAGCAAGTCTGAAATTGTGATCTCTATACCTTTACATTCAACAGCTTTGTCAGAGAAGGGAATAAGAATAGCAACAAAACAGGCAGAGAGTTCCTGATTGCTGAGATCCTCTGGTGTAGGTTTTACTGTGGGATTCTGTAATATGTTCTTCAGGTAGCTATATTATTATATCAGTATAGATTGTATATACTCATTTTAGCAAGGTCTGATATCCCTAACAAGTCTATACCAGATTTCTATCCACTTTGTTTTCTGTAACCAGCCAGAAGAATTTTTATCTTTAACTTATGGCCAACTGGCTGTTTTACACTATGAGATTTTTATTCTTTTTGTGAATGTGGTTTTGTGCATTTTCCCATGAATATGCAGTGCCGTTTTGTCAGTTAGAGACTCCGACACTACTGGTTTAATAAATCAAAGCATGACAGGTGCTAATGCTTTTTGGCTTCACTCTGAAATAAATAGATATCTTGAACCTTACAAAATCCATTTGTTTTTTCTTTATACTGCTTGCACGTTTATAATTCTTTCTTGGTCATTTAAACAAAGTTCTTTTGCTTATTATTATTATTAAAGGTTTTTCACAATTTGGATTAAGGATGTATTCAAATCTGTTTAATTACAGTTTAGAAGCACGTGGTAGATTTGTTTTCATATAATTTTATTTATATATTTGTCAGAATTAAATATCAATATATTTTTATATACAAATTAAATATATTTTCCTATTTCATAGCTGATATTGTTATTAAAGCTTAGAAATATCTGAATTAAAGTTTTGAACACACATTTTGAATGTGTACTTTTCCAGTACATGTTGTAGTATGTATTTATAATAAAATACTTAAACGGATGATCAACCAGTACTATTTTCTAGCCTCCATCAAGCATTCTCATGATGTAGACATTGCTTTTGATACTATATTTTAGGGTATAAAAAACAGAAAATGCTTTGTTCCATCCTGTTTTGAATGTAAATCTATCTTCCCTTATGAAGGTTGAAGTGGACCGTTTCCAAGATACAAAGAGATTTCTACATGACTATTACAGGGGAATGGAAGGCAAAATGCCAACAGAGGCCTGTCAAGAGTTCACTCGAATCCCATTATTAGATATTGTTAATGTCGAGCAATCTGTGGATCAAAGCAAGTCAAGAAGGTAAAAACTGCATTTTAAAAAAAAGTAACAATTAATTTAGCATATAAGTGTGTTTGTGCATGTGTAACTGTTAAATAGGTAAATGATGGTGATCACAGCCATATGATAGATGCTGAATATTGTAATGTATTTAATTTATTACACACTTTTGGCTGCCTCATCTATATTCTCTTCAGTAACAAAACAACAAAAGCTGGCATATAAAAGGTTCCTTCTTTTCCCCAAATTATGGCAGTTCCCCAACAAATCCTGCAACTAATTATATTAAACATTTAGTTCTGGATCAGTGACAAAATTAAAATTTCACAAGCATGGCCTCTGAGGTTGGAGTCAACTGAACATAAGTTAAAGCAGCCTTGCTGGATGTGAGGAATTAAACACAATATTCAAGGTGAGAGTATACCATCACTTGTGTATAACAGTGGCATAATGCTGTGCATAACAATATCTATATTGATACCTGAATGGTTACAGTCCATCAAGACCCCATCAGTATATATAGGAGTAGTTAATATCAGTCCATCCAGTGTGTATTACTTGTTATCTAGTTCCCTGTTTTTGTTTAGATCAGTCTTGAGTTCCTTATAAACCTCTCTACTGTGGACTAACCAATATGATTTTGTGTCATCCACAAATTTTACCTCTTGTGATCCGTGGGAGGGTTCCTCCTTTTTCCATTGCTATCACAGACTTTGAAAATGGGATTCTGGTTCTTTTAATATACCGTAACTTAATTGCACCATGTAAACATATAGCACACCATAGGGATAGTGAGTTATTTCTTATTTTCTTTTCAAGGATTCCCATGGTTCCTCGTAGACCCCCTTCTCCTGAAATAAATGTCATCAAGCAGAAAAGCAAAGCATTTCAACTAAAGAGCAATAAGGAGGAGAATTCCTCTGAAAGTATAATATTTAACTTTGGGGCAGATGAGAAACTTATCACTGATACATGGCAAGCAGCAGTAACAGCAATATCAAATATGGTAAGAAATGCTTTGTTTAAGATTCACAGATTGGCTAAATAGTTAGATCTAAATCTTTCCAGTCCAAAT
This sequence comes from Gopherus flavomarginatus, assembly GCF_025201925.1. Classification (NCBI taxonomy): domain Eukaryota; kingdom Metazoa; phylum Chordata; order Testudines; family Testudinidae; genus Gopherus; species Gopherus flavomarginatus. The sequence goes on from NC_066619.1 coordinate 25,984,747, forward strand.
ACCAGACCCATGCGATGGTGCCACGACTACACAGCCACATTAAAGTGCTGCTGTACAGCGCTTTGTCATTGCTAGTGAAGACATACCCTTCAGTTCTTCAGCTTCTCAGCCTTCGCTGAAGTCTAGCCCTGCTTGATTACCAGATGGACTATTTCCCATGCTTCCCTTTAATACTTAAATAATTTGTTCTAAGAAATATTTAAAGCTGCCATCTTTTTCCATCTTGCTTTTTTGCTTTAACAACTGTTTCCATATTTAATAATCATATACTGATCAAATATGAAATCAAGTATCAAAATATCTAATTTATATTATACATCCAGCAGCAACCACTAGTAGAAAATAAAGGATACCTTGTTCAAAATGTTAATTGTATGTTATAGATACAGAATAGTTAAGTTAAAATATGAATATTAAGGTAACTGCTGAAATACAATCAAAAGAAGCAGAGGAAGAGAAAGAACGCCAGCAGCTAGAAAAGAAAGAACAAGAACGTCAAAAACCTTCTCAGGCAGCAGGAGGCAAAGGTGGTGGAAAGGATGCCAAAGATACCAAGAAACCACCTCCAAAATCACTCACCAAAAAGAAAGGTAACTGAAACATATGATTTTCTTTTAAAAATAGAGCATAAAACTATTCAAATTAAATGAACATACACCTCTACCCCGATATAACGCTGTCCTTGGGAGCCAAAAAATCTTACCGCATTATAGGTGAAACTGCATTATATTGAACTTGCTTTGATCCTCCAGAGCGCGCAGCCCTGCCCCCGGAGCGCTGCTTTACTGCATTATATCCGAATTCGTGTTATATCAGGTCGCTTTATATCGGGGTAGAGGTGTATATTAAAAAAGAGACTAACTACAAAAGTTTAATTCTTTTCTCTCTTTTCTTTTGATAGTTCAAAACATGGTAAATCAGTGTGCTGACATGGTAGTGATTAAGAAATCCGTATACTGTTGAGTGATAGTTGGGTGAATTAAATCATGAATAATATTTAGGGATAAATGTTCAGAGTAATAACAGAAAATAATACTTGCTCATCTTTTTTTCTGTGCATTGCTTTGGAAATGTACACGTTGCAGCCATTTTATCAAATTATGTCAACTTTTTAAAAAATGCTGGTTCTTTTCTATCATTAATCTCCTGAAGTAGCTAAAAACATATAAATGCTTCTTACTTTATTAATAAGGAACAGGATAAAAATAGTCCAAGGCTATTATTCCACACTATAATATATCAATCTTTATAATATGATAGATCAATCAGGTCTGTCCCTGCTCTATCATCATTCTGACAAGGTATAAACAATGTATTATTTAATTGCATTCTGTTAGCACCTAGAGTCCCAACCAAGATCAGGGCCCTATTGTAATAGGTACTGTATGTACACATAATAAGAGACAGTCTTTGCCTCAATGAGTTGACAGTCTAAATAGGCAAGATAGACAAATGGTAGGGGAAATAAAGTATTTTTAAAATGGGCAAATGAAGCGCAGAGAGATTATGTATATGTCTACACAGCAAAAAAACCAGCTGTTCTCTGCCACAGACTAGTTGTGGCAAGTCACTTAGCATATGTGTACACAGCAAAAATACACCTGCGGCAGCGAGTCTCAGAGCCCAGGTCAATTGACTCAGCCTTGTGGGGCTCACACTGCAGTGCTGAAAGTAGTAGTGTAGACATACAGGACTGGACTGAAGCCAGAGCTCCAAGACCCTTCCTCCTCCTCCTTCCAGCACCCGGGTTTTAGAGGCCAAGTTCCAGCCCAAGCCTGAATGTCTACAGTGCTATTTTCTGCCCCTTAGCATGAAACCAAGTCTTTTGATCCAGACTCTGAGACATGGTGCCAGAGGTTTTTTGTTTTTGTTTTTTGCTGTGTAGACATACACTAAATTACTTGCCCAAGGTTACACAAGTAGTTTGTGTCAGAGATCTCCTGCATCTAAGTCAAGTGCCTTAACCATCTTCCCTCGCAATATAAGATAAGATATTAATAGATACATTTTTCATTTTATGCCAAATTGAGTGTTGTTGTACATCTCCAGTGAGTGGAAGAGCTGATCAACTTTTATTTCTGGCTTTCACATCCCAGGAATACACAATACAATTTTTTTTATCTTGTAGGCAGTGCAGCAGCATACTTACTGAAACAGTAATATAACTTGCTTCACTCAGTTTTGTCACCTTTAGATTTGATCATTAGAGTTATGATCAACCTAATATACTGATCTGGCATTATCCTGTTGCACCACCACAGCAGCTGCAAGTCAGTTGTTGGGGAAGAAAAGTTATCATTATCTGTACTTAACTTTGCAGTCAAAGCACTTTGACTGTTATTAACGTGCCAACACAATATTAAAAAATAAAATTATAAAATAGCTTTATAATATTAGTGTTGTTGTTTTCATTTCAGGCTTTAGGTTCATCATCTAAAAATGACTAATAGGATGATTTTAAAAAGTTGAGACGTTATTGCTAGGGGGTTGCCGTACTGCTACCCTTACTTCTGCACTGCTGCTGGCAGTGGCACTGCCTTCAGATCTGAGCAGCTAGAGAACGGCGGCTGCTAGCTAGGATCCCAGCTCTGAAGGCAGAACCGCCACCAGCAGCAGCGCAGAAGTAAGGATGGCCTGGTATGGTATAGCCACACTTACTTCTGCACTGCTGCCTGCAGAGCTGGGCCCTCAGTCAGCAGCTACCACTCTCCAGGCACCCAGCTCTGAAGGCAGCAGCGCAGAAATAAGGGTGGCATGGTACGGTATTGCAACTCTTACTTCTGCACTGCTTCTGGCAGGGTGCTGCCTTAAGGGTGGGGCACTCAGCCAACAGCTGCTGCTCTCCAGCTGCCCAGCTCTGAAGATGATGCAGAAATAAGGGTGGCAATATCACAACCCCTCCATAAAATAACCTTGCGAACCCCCAGAAACTTCCTTTTGGGTCAGGACCCCCAATTTGAGAAATGGTGGTCTCCTCTGTGAAATCTGTATAGTATAGGGTAAAAGCACATAAAAGACCAGATTTCACGGATCTCACGTGATGTGTTTTTCATGGTCATTAATTTGGTAGAGCCCTACTTATCAACGTAGAACTTTTATCACCATTTACTTCATCTCTGAATTTGACTGACACTTAGCATTCAAAAGGTACAGTGGTTACCTGCAAATTGTCATAGATTAATAGATTATAAGGCCACAAGGGATCATTGTGACCATCTAGAACCCCAGTAGAAACAACTCCATTAGATAATCATTCCCTTTAGCAATTATATTTTGAGCTCTATTAGTTACCCAGTTTTAATTCATTTAATAGGTGCTACAGTGATTTAGTATAGTGTAAATTTTTTTAATTGGGATGTCATGCAATACCTTACAGAAGTCTAAGGATATTATGTCAATGATTACATTTATTCACCAAATTTGTAATCTCATAAAAATGGTATCAGATTCATTTGAAAAGACCTATTTTCCATAAAACAAATTGTACTATGCTGTGTTGTCTACATATAGGCAGTCCAAAGATTATAAGATTTCCTTTTTGGTGAAAATATTTTATTTTCTTTGCAGGTGTTCCTTCTCCAGCACCTGTGGTTGAAGCCACTCCCATTCCTCTAACACCAGAGGAACTAAAGAAACAAGAATTAAAGCTTAAAATGAAACAGGAATATTTTAGTGCCCTTGAATATGAAGGTATGTAACTAGTTCAGTGGGCTACATTATGGAAGTTGATCATCATTCCCAATTTAGATTTTTTTTAGTACTTGAAACTGTCTGCAAAGTTTTGTTGAAAGTTTACTGAGTGAATGGGGAGTGCGGAGAAAAAGGGTCTGAAGAATCCTGGAAACTTAAAAAAATGGTAGTAGACAATAATTTGTAAATAAATATATTCAAAATAGAAGAGAGAGGCTTAAAAGTACTTTCTCTTCTCTTTCCTGTCATCCTTCTACTATCAGCTGTTCATTGTAAGCGAACAAGTTAAATAATATTGACCTCAGCAGTTAACCAATGTTCATGATCTTTTGGGTTGTTTCTGTTAGAGGGAGTCAGGTATTTGTTTGATGCAGTCCTATTTATTTACAAAGAATGTATAAAAGTTCTGTTTTCCTGAATACAGTAGGAATGAAATGGCAGGAGACAATCCCTTTTCTCACAGTGCCAAGCCTCTTTTCAGCCAGCGCTCTACCCAAAACCTCTCTCTCTCAGCTTTTCTCAAGATAATGCTACAAGAGCTTTTCTGGCTGTGTCTGGCACTTCCTTCCTGCCTCCTTTATGTGCTTCTGGCATGTTTCTGCTTCTGCGCACGCACGTGCGCGCGCGCGCGCACACACACACACACACACACACACACACACACACACACACACACACACACACACACACACACACACACACACACACACACACACACACACAGAGAACTGCCTCAAACCATAATCAGCCTTCTGCATTTGCCTTCAGTCTCGAAGGAGAACCCCTCCAACCACCTGGCTCAACTCCCACCTCAGCCTTGCAGGTGGCCTGTGTTTTGAGCAGTGGCCCCTATTGTTTCAGCTATCTGTTCTACAAAGGAGCTTAATTGCTTCTTACATTTATCCTGAGTGAAGGGTGGCTGTTACACTCACCTGCTTCAACAATGTTTCACCCAATCTCAGCAGAACAATATTCTTTAAAATCAGCTATTTGGAAGTAGGGAGGGGAATGTAATTAACTTAAAGGGGTAAAGACCTGCTTTGGCAGCAAAACAGCCAAGGTATGTATCAAAGGAGAACTAAAACATACAAGACCACATTTTCATAATAGCTTATTAACATAACTTGCAAATGCAGATACCACAGATACATCTGCAGTCGTAATAAATGGAAGTGCAAATGACCAGTTAAATGTCTAGATATGTCGAGATATGCAAGTCTGTAGGTGGTTACTGAGTCTTGAATTTTGATTTCTCACTGAATTTATCAGTTGCGTCTATATGCCTTATTTTTAATTGTGTTCCTGGTCTGAGAGTATTTTCTGTTATTGGTTGTTTTCAGAATTGTGTGATTCAATTTGATATTTACAGATTTTTATGTCATCGTCCCAGTTGCAGACTGCGAATAGCAGCTCCTGGAAAATATGCAAAGAGGTTACAAAAAAGGCAGCACTTTGTTAAGCTGTACTGAAAAACTTAGTGGATATGTACTAAAAATCCTCTGAGGTGTTTTCAGTTGCTTATACCTTTTTATTTTTACCTTTTATCTTCCGTCCCAAATCAAGCAGATATCAGAGAAAAATGAGTTAAGGCCAAGTTTAAAATTTCAAACATCAGCTGTTTTTGCTGAAAATAGGTGGTGTGTATTTTTTTTTTCATTCTCATTTAACTCAAAGATGACCTTGAAGGGATTTTGTTCAGACCTTCCAAATACATTCACCTTTGTGTAGAGACTGCATAAGGAAAGTTTCAGTCCCAAAGATGGTTGTTTTGGAAAGTTGTTATTGGCATATGGGAATAAGATGTATAACAGAAACTGCTTTACAGTTTTACCTATTGAAGTTACTGTCAGCAGCAACTACATTTTTTGTTTGTTTGTTTGTTTGTTTAGAAAAACATTTTCTAGCAGGTAAAATTAAAATTAATGAAAAATTGAGAAGGTAGAGGAGGTAATATCTTTTATTGAACCAATTTCTGTTGGTGGAAGAGACAAGCATTTGAGCTACACAGAGCTCTTCTTCAGGTCTCAAAATAGAAAATTGTGTTGAACATTGGATGCCTACATGGATCTTTCAAGATTTGAGATACTCTTAGTTTAGTGTTACTCTTTGGTCTTCTTTCTTTTTCTTCAGGTTTTTCATTCCTCTATTTATCTGTTTTATATCTTTCTCTTTCTCACATTCCATACTCATTTTTAAGACATAATCTTTTCCAAAGACCCTGTTTCTCTGTCTATTGCTTCCATTTTTAACTCTAAAATCTCAGTGGCGACAAATTCTTTTAGTCTTTTTTCAGTCCTCCCATTCTGAAATGCCGGTTTTTTCTAAGTTACTTGGAATTTTTTACTCATAGAGCTCTGTAGACAAATAATATTTCTTCTCTGAGCACTTGCTCGTGTCCATTCTATTGTAGGTGTGTGCACATCCACGTGCACAGTCATTGGAGATTTTTGCCTTGGGTTGGCTGTGGTGCTATGCTCATGCACTGGTATATTAGGCACTGCCAACACTAGGCCCTCTCACTTCCTTCTTGCCAGCAACTCCAACAGAGGGGTAGGAGGGTAGGTAATGGAATGGCCATGAGCAATGCATCTCAAAGAACAACAATTACAAAAAGGTAGGTAACTGTTTTTTCTTCTTTGAGTGCTTGCTCATGTCGATTCCATTCTAGGTGTCTGCGTGCCCACGTGCATAGTCACCGGAGATTTTTGCCTTAGCAGTATCTATAGGGTTGGCTGTGGCGCCTCCTTGAGTGCCACACTCATGTGCTGGTATATTAGTTGCTGCCGACCCTACTCTCAGTTTCTTCTTACCGCCCGTGACGGTTGGTTGGATCGCCTTGTCTTGCACCGCAACAACATTAGCGGTTCTCACAATCCATTGTTTTGTCTCCTTTGTTTTTAGTTGATAGGTACTTAGTTAGACCATTAAGTTAAGTGTTTGAGTAGTAGTTTAGGAATTATAGTCCCAGCTGGGACTTTGCCTTGCAGCAGGGCATGCCCCATTCCCCAGGCTTTAAGCCATGCTCATTGTGCAGCTGGCTGGTATCCATTAGCAACCCCCACACTAGCTGTTTGAAGTGTTTGGGGGAGTCCCACAGAAAGGACAAGTGCAGGATCTGCAAAAACTTTCTATGTGGCAGACCCCTGCTAGGCAGGTACAATTTCAAATTGTGGGACTGATATCAAGTTCAGGGAGAGCCTTCCACAGGACCAAGCCCAGGAGTTCGCCATCTTCGTGGAAGAGGGCAAAGCAGTGGCAAGAGGCGCCCTCCAGATGGCCTGGGACACTACAGACTTGGTGGCCAGTTAGTCACCTCTGTGGTGGTCATGAGGCGCAGCTCCTGGTTACAGTCCTCTGAGCTGTCCCAGGAGATGCAGACTACACTCCAAGACCTTCCAATTGAGGGGGCAGGGCTCTTTTCGGAGCTGACCGATGCACGGCTCCACAGCCTTAAAGACTCCCATGCCACCCTCCATTCCTTGGCCTAAACACCCCTCAGCAGGCTAGAAAGGTGTTCCGTCCCCCACCTCCTCCGTCAAGGTCATGGGGTATCCCTCAGTCCAGCTCCTACAGAAAGAAGGACAGAGACAAAGGATTTAAAACAGCATCACCGTTCATCTTCCTGTTCCTCTGTCCAGCCTGGTTCTTCCAGAGGCCAAGGAAGCCAGAACCAGGCATTTTGAGGATGCACCCGAGGATGTTGCCCCAGTCACGCCTCCGCTCTCTTTTCTTATCCCTTCTGGTTGGCCTAGTCGCGGCTGACCTTGGACCATTGGGTGCTCAAGATAATATCTTCAGGCTACATCCTGAAGTTCGTGGCTGACCCTTCCTCCCACCCCACTTCTCCATCTCTCTTCAAGGACCCTTCTCATAAATAACTACTCATTCAAGAGGTCAAGAACCTCCTATACCTGGGGGCAGTAGAGGAGGTCCCTCCAGACTTGAAAGGGAAAGGGTTCTATTCCTGCTATTTCCTAATCCCCAAAGCAAAAGGGAGCCTCAGATCCATTCTGGACCTGCACCACCTCAACAAGTCTCTGAAGAAGCTGCAGTTTTGCATGGTCTCTCCGGCCTCCAGTATTCCCTCCCTGGGTCCAGGACACTGGTACACTGCCCTTGACTTAAAGGATGTATATTCCCATCTTCCCGAGGCACAGGAGTTTCCTCTGTTTTGTGTTAGGCCACCGCCATTTTAAATTCACGGTGCTGCCCTTTGGTCTCCCATCAGCCCAAGAGTGTTTACAAAGTGCATAGCACCAGTGGCCACTTACCTGAGGCACGGAGAGGTGCAAATTTATCCGTTCCTCAATGATAAAGGGCTAACCCCAGGATGAGGTGCAGCATCATCTCGATCTGGTTTGCTCCACCTGTTGTGACCTGAGGCTGTTAATAAGCGAGAAAAAGTGGACTTTAATTCCAGTGCAAATTCATAGAGTTCATTGGAATGGTCCTTGAGTCTAAACAGGCCAGAGCCTTTCTCCTCGAGGCTCGGTTCTAAGCCACGGCAGAGCTGATCTCGTGGATGCCAGCCCACCCGCTCATCACCGCTCACACATTCCTGCGATTGTTAGGCCACATGGCAGCCAGCACTGACATGGTCTGGCACTCACGGTTCTGCCTCAGGCCCCTGAAGGCATGGCTGGCGTCAGCCTACGTACCTAACAAGCACAGAGTGGGCCATGTGGTCAGGGTCCCAGACCATGTACTGTCATCACTTATATGGTGACAGAATCCTGCACCAATGTTAGAGGGAGTTCCTTCTGCGACTCCATCCCTGTCAGTGAACCTCATCTTCGATGCCTTGGATCTAGGGTGGGGAGCCCCTCTGGGCAATCTCAGCATGCACTGTCATTGGTTGAGTCACGATCACTCCCTACATATCAACGTGAGAGATCTCAGAGCAGTTCGCCTGTCCTGTCAAGCCTTCCTACCTCACATAGAAAGCACAATACAGTGTCTATAGTCTATATCAGCAAGCAAGGCAGAACCACATTGTCTGCCCTTTGCCAAGAAGCCCTCAGGCTCTGGGATTTCTGTGTACAACACAGCATTCATCTCATAGCCATGCACCTCCCCGGGGCCAGGAACACTTTGGCAGATTGCCTCAGCAGGACCTTCTCTTCTCACCATGAGTGCTCCCTCCATCCGGAAGTGGTCAGCATCATCTTCCAGAGGTGGGGATCTCCACAAGTGGACCTGTTCACATCCAGGCAAAACAGAAAATGCTACCTTTTCTGCTCGATTTGGGGGATTGATCGACACTCCCTGTTGGATGCTTTTCTGCTCCTGTGGTCGGGGGCTCTGTTGTATGCCTTTCCTCCAGTGCTATTAATTCACAAGGTCCTCATGAAGATCAAGCTGGACAGAGCAAAGGTGATCCTCATAGCACCGGCTTGGCCATACCAGCACAAGTTCAGCAAGCTGCTGGACCTCTTGGTGGCTGCTCCATTTCAGCTACTGTTCAGGCCAGACCTGCTGTCCCTATGTCAGTCTTTTGCATCCGAGCCTGGTGGTGCTGCATCTGACAGCTTGGCTGCTGCACGGTTAAATGTGGAGGAGCAGGAGTGCCCAGCTGGTGTCCAACAGGTCCTGTTGGGCATCAGAAAGCTCTCCATCAAAGCAACCTACCTGGCCAAATGGAAGCAGTTTGCTTGTTGAACCTTGAATAAAGGCATTTGGCCCTAATGGGCCTCGCTGCAGTTAATCCTGGACTACGTTTTGTATCTCGAGCTCCAAGGCCTGTCCCCATCATCTGTCAAGGTCCACTTCACCGCTATCTTTGCCTTCCATCTGTCACTCGAGAGTAGGTCAGTTTTCAGCCAGGACATGACTGGCAGGTTCCTCAAGGACCTCAAGCACTTCTACCCAGATGTCAGGGACCCCGTTCCTCCATGGGACCTGAATCTTGTGCTGTCACGGCTCATGGTATCCCCCTTCGAGCCTTTGGCTTCCTGCTCTTTCCTCCTTTCCTGGAAGGACATCTGCCTGCCAGGTCTTTGAAATTAGGGCACTTACTTTGGAACCGCCCTATACAGTCTTTTACAAAGTAAGGTTCAGCTGTGGCCACATCCAGTTTTCCTGCCCGGGTAGTCTGTTAGTTTCATATGGGCCAGGACATTTACTTACCTGTCTTTTTTCCAAAGCCACAAAAGTCAGAGGAGGAGGAGCATAAGTTGCATTCCCTAGATGTCAGAAGAGCACTAGCCTTCTACATTGAAAGGACCAAACCATTCCACAAGTCAGCGCAGTTGTTCTTCTTGGTAGCCAACAGGATGAAAGGTCACTCAGTGTCCTGTCAAATAATTTATTCTTGCATCATTTGCTGCTGCTACGATCAGGCAAAGATGCCTTCTCTGACAATTGTAACTGCCCATATAACCAGGGCACAAGCCTCTTTGTCAGCTTTTCTAGCCCAAGTGCCTATCCAGGACATCTGTAGGGTAGCCACCTGGTCGTCCATCCACATGTTCATGTCCCATTATTCACTTACCCAGCATGCTTTGATAGAGCAGTGCAGCAAGATGCTAGATTGTGAGCTCTGAGCCCACTTCTGAGGATACCACTTGTGAGTCACCTAGAATGGAATGGATATGAGCAAGCACTCGAAGAAGGAAAAACGGTTGCCTACCTTTTTGTAACTGTTATTCTTTGAGACGTGTTGCTCATGTCCATTCCATTACCCGTCATCCTGCCCCTCTGTCGGAGTTGCTGGCAAGAAGGAACTGAGAGGGCATAGGGGTACTGCTACAAATACCGCTAAGGCAAAAATCTCTGATGACTGTTCACGTGGGCACACCTAAAATAGAATGGACATGAGCAACACATCTTGAAGAACAACAGTTACGAGAAGGTAGGTAACTGTTTTTTCCTCACACTAAAACAACCAATTTTCATAAAGAGACAATTGTAATAATAAATATGGATTTGTGAGATACAAAACAGCTAGGCTTGGAAGGCCTGATCCAAAGCCCTGTAAAGTCAGTGCTTTCAATGAGCTTTGGGTCAGGAACAAAAGAACAAACATTGGCTATGGTTCCCATAAAATTTGTATCATTTGAGACTTGCTTTTTTTCCCCTTTTGAAAAATCTGAGAAAGGAATGATCTCTCTCTGAAAAGATTTCATTTTTTAAAATTACCTAAATACTATTGATATAATTTTTAAATAAAAGGAACATTTCCTCTGTAGAACATCTACATTTTATGTTCAAGCTCTAAACAAAATGTTTTTAAATCATCCTCAGTGGACTTTTTCACCATTGAGCTTCTAAATCTAACACTTTTGTCAGAGAGTACTGTCTGAATTAATGTCTTCTTATCGCCTCTTCCTTCGACATCAGTTTGGTTAACTTTGCTATATCCTTGTGATATGCACATTCTGATATCAACAGTTTTATAAAACAAGTTCTGCAGTCTGAGTGAATTAAAAATATATAAATAATATATGAACACAGGAAACCTAAATAGGTATTTTGATGCCTGAGTGCAAGTTTTGGTGCTTAACTTTAGATGCCTAAGTAAGCTTGAAAATAGACTTCAGATTGTATAAATAAATTATTATTATGAAATGACTGTTCCAACAGAGGAAGCTGCAAAATCTCGACTACAGCTGATTAAGATAAAGGCATTAACATTTGTTGAAGAACTAGTAATGAAAGCAGAAGAAACTTACAAATGTATGGAAAAGTGGCTTGGCGCCAGGTTCCTTGCAGAAATGGCCAGGTAATATATGGCTAATTTTTAAATAGACCAGGTATTTTAATAGAATAGAAAAGTTAGAGTAAAGCTGGTAAAAATAATTGTTCAGACAGGTGACATAGTCAAATAATTTGTAAAAATGTACAAAAATTAATCATTTTGCTTGCTAATCTTACTCTCAGGATTTGAGACTTGATCTTGCCTTATGATATATGCCCTATAGTTGTACACAACTGTTCAGTCTTATTTTTTTCTTAGGAAATACAATTACACTTATGAGCACTAGTAGAGAACCCGACATTTTGTTCATAGGAAGCAACAATATCAAGTAGTGGCTCCTGCCACCTTGGAATTTTGGGATCTTGTTTGCTATGCTTCTGTCATTCCAGAATCCTCCACCTTTTGTTAAACCCACTGTGTATAGCAGTTGACAGAAGTTATTTTAAAGATCATAAGAACCTGAGGGTCTGCTTTCTGACACAAATTAGTCTCCAGTGCCCAAGAAAAGTGTGTAGATTTGGGCCTAATCATTACTCCTTAACTTTCATGTAGAGTGGAATCTTCTGTGTGCAGGTCAGACCTTTCCCACTGCAATATCCAAGTACTTATGCCTCCACAGCAGTATTACTCCTTTCCCTGCAGAATTTGCTCAATAGATCCAGGAATCCATGCAGGGGCACATGACAGGGTGACAGGCTGAAGTAGGTGGAAAGGGTGAGGTCAGGCAAATACACATCACCTCATTTGCCCTATGGAGTTCCGAAAATCGCAATCTGTACTATCTTTCCATTCGATTTTCTCAATGGCTGGGATTTCACTTTAAATGGACTTCTCCCAGCAGTCACAAATAGAGCATGCTGCCAGGATGTAGTGAGAAATAACTAGCTTTGTCATAGGACCGCATGTTGACCCCCACTTCCCATGATCCACACAGAGGATTTGTAGTCCTTAACAGAGAAAATCTCCCATTGATGAAATATTTCAGAATTTGATTCAAAGTTACTATCTTACATTTTAAAGTAATAATTGCTTCCTGCGTTTCATTTTTAGTGTTGACAAATTAACTGAGGTTGCACGCCACCACATTGAATGTTCTACAAGAATCCAATATGAATTGGTTTTAGATGAGACAGACTTCTTCATAAGCAATGATGTAAAAGTAATTCCAGATCCTATCCCTCCACCACGGCCTTCACCTGTAGAGACATCTGTAAATGGTACCCTAACTATTTCACAACTTAGCACACTCCATAAGCAATTTCTACAGGTGGCACCAAAAGGTAGGAAAAAATATTCTTACACATTCATAAGAGAATTAGTTACCTAATCAAGATTTCAAAAAACTGTTAGGAGCTACTAAACCATTTTTTATACTTAGCCAACAGCATTATGTACACTAATTTATGCTAGTAAGTAAAGATGCTACTACTGTTATTAAGAGCAAAGTCAGAATGCTGGTATCCAACATTTAAGTGATCTGTAAGAGTCTTTGATCTGAGTTCCTCCATACTCAAATCTAAAGTAACTCTTTGGAATTATCAGTATGCTGTGTGTGCTTTTAAAAGTGGTGCCCATCTTGCTTAACTCAGAAATTCTGAAAATTCAGAAGGTAAGAATCATTTTCAAATACAAGTTTTTAATTAAATGAATACTTCTGAGTTCAGTGCAGATGGCGGCCATGTTATTAAAAATGACATCATTTATGGCACTGGGGCCTTCTTAGCCAAAAGGCAACAAAGCATTGGTTGAAATATCTTGAGCTTGCAACACCTCTGGAATGCCTTTTGTCAATATACAGCAACCATTCCATTAATTTACAAGTAGTAGGTCAGATATGTTTATTTTTTTGCTGCAACACTTGGAGATGAAGCTTTTAGCTCAGTTGTGGTTCAGTTACTAGATTCAACAATAGTTTATCCCGCAAACAGCTTAACTGTAGAGCCAACCAACAATTTCATGCAATCAGTGACCCTACAGCAGTCTCTTCACTTAATATAAACACACCCTCAAAATGTGGGAACTCTGGGTAAAAGATTTTAAACCAGTTTCCGGCATGATCTAATACTGGTTTAAGAATTATGCAAAATAATGTAAGTGTTCAAAAATTAAACCTTTTATTTAAATATATATTTTTTCCAATTAGTTACATCAATATTAAATGAAATAGAAAATAGTTCACAATCATTTACACAAGGATTCATTACTGACAGTGTCACAAATTATCATCTTGTGTAACAAATGACCACTGCCACCAGTCTGGAGTGCTGGAACAATTTGTATAGTGAGGGTGCTGAGAGCTATTGAACCAAACTGTAAACTTTATGTGATGGGAAACATTTCAAACCAGAGGGTGCAGCAGAACCCCCAGTACACCTAATTCCAGCACCTGTGTTGCCAATACAATCAGAAATACCTTGTGTAGTTAAACGTCATTATCAAATTCATCCAGTGTAATGCATTAAAGCTCACAAAGGCCCACTAAGGATGAATTTGGTCCTTTAGGTTGAAATACATTTCACTGTATATTTATGGAGAAAAAGTGAGCTCACCTTTTGAACTTGAAAACTTTTAGCTGAGAAACATGTTTACAGTTTTCCTTTAAAGAGATGTCCATCTTTCTGTCTTGTGTATGTGAGAGAGAGCATTCCAAACTGCTCTGCAGCAAATAAAATAATAGATAGTATCATATAGTTAATTATAAGAAGCAGGGAATATCTTATATTTGCATTCATTTATAGAGTTCCATAGGAGTAAAGCAGACTTCACAGACATCAAACATGGCTGGTCACTCCCTCAAGGAGCTTTTGTTTTAGATTTATTTACTAGATATATAAGACTATAAAAAGATGTTTAACACAGACTTTAACCCCCTTGACATTTCTATATAGTTAAATACAGCAATAATTTCCATCATATATTGAAGACAACCAGTTAAATCTTGTAGCAAAAAAAAAAGTACAATATCTCACCTTCCTCCAATGTTTCCCTTTAAATAGCATCCCTCTCCAGTAAAAGAAAGGTCAACAGACTCAAGCTATTCTGGACCAAGTGGGGAACAAGTTCCAAAGTCAAGGGGCCCTCACTGAGAATGCCCTACTAGCAGTCCCCTCTTTTAAAGCCAAAGGGACACCAGTTCAAGAGCCTCCACTGATCTCTGCAGTGACAGTATAACACAGGAATAGAGCTGATCTCTCAAGTAGGCAGGTCATGGGCCATATGGGCTTTGTTGTTGTTATTTTACATTTTTGGAATTATGGTCAAGCTATTGGCCAGGAACCCACAGGATCAAAAATAACTCCTTAAATTCTGCTTGGAAATCTGCAGGTGCCCAGTGAAGATAACAAGCACTGGTGTAATGTCCTGACAGATATATATATTGCTTAACAAATGGGCTGCTGCATTCTGCACTTTGTTCAGCATTTGAATGGATTTAAGATGTAGCCCCACGAAGAGCACATTGCAGTAATTTACTTCTGTAGTGACAAAGGCATGAATCATGGCAATAACATACATATCTTCCCCTTCCCCTGCCCCCCAAAAATAAATAAATAAATCCTCCTAGTCAGACACAAATGAACCTCCTAGTCAGATACAAATGAAAGAGAACAGTCTGCTTCCTGCTGAAATGTGATCATCCTACAGTAATTAGGAATCTAACTAAATACTCCATTTGCAATTGTGAGTGAGAAGTGAGAGACAGACACCTTAATCAGAGAAACAGATATAATCCTCACCATATCTTCAGATTGGTTTCCCCAGCCAATCAATATATCTAGATTGAGCTTTAGCCAGCTCACTTTCAATACAGCCGAACACTGGAAAAGGTACTCTACTATACTATCTGGGGCAGAAGGAACAGAAATAATACATTGGAACCATCTATCTGTTGAAAGCAATGCAGCTCATGCTATCTCACTGACCCTATATAAATGTTGAACAAGAAGGAGCCCTGCAGTTAGCACTTTCATGGAGAAATGGCAATTGCCAAACATTACTTTCTGGGAACTTTGAGAAAAAGATTGAGGACAACCCTATCCCTTCCTCCATGATCCATATATATGGTCCATAGCAACTTTAGATCTAAAGATATCACTATGCACAGCCTTATTCACTGATAGGATGAAGTCATCAATCAATGCGATCAAAATAATCTCTGTCCCGTAACCTAGTCGGTACCCCAGTTGACAGGAATCAATGAAATCTGAGCTCTGTAGGTAATTTTAACCATGGAGAGAAGATTAGGTACAGGACTATAGTTAACCAGATAAGTCAACCTCAATTTTTGGCGTCTTGAACAAAAACCTTATCAATTGTTTTTTAAGAAAGCCGGCAGCATATTCTTAAGAGAGGCACTGACAGTCTGCATTATCATTGGATTCAGAACCTCCCCAGGTTTCAGGAAGGACATGAATCCAGAACTGAGCTTGGGGCCCAAAGATCCCGCTCCAGTACTTCACAGAGCACCACTGTCTGAAACAGATGACAGCATTTGTCCCCCAAACAGTTGTCCTGATTCCACAGAACCGGACAGTTTGGTCAGAATCAATGTGTCTCCGCTAAGTAAAAAGGAGTTTCCTCACAAACCAAACTAAAGTCATACTCTGAGTGGAATCAGTTGGATTGTCCAAGTTATCAGTCATCTGAAAAAAGTCTGTGGAATAAGGTTTTGGGGATGGGATGGTGGAAGAAAAAATCTTTTTCTTTGTCTCCTGCACAGCCACAGTGTAACAGCTTAAAAAACCCTACTGAAAACAATAATAGAGTGGTCTGTTGGAAGAACAGTCCCCTCCTTCAGAGTGCTCTTGTTCCATCAGGAGCAGACTATCAAAACAGTTCTCTTGCCCTAATGAAAAAGGTATGCTGCAATTTTTTATTTCTGCAGGAGGTATTGGTCCAAAGACATAAGTAATATATCCAGTCAACCCACCTCCAATCCTTATCCAAACAATAGCTCAAGATTATGGTCAGCCATGGCCCTCATGGAGGCCTGAATTTATTCAGATGAATAATCATCAGAATAGATGTTTAAGTGGCTGATCATGAACAGTCCAGGTGAATCTAACACTACAACGGCAGGGACTCAGATAGGAACACTGGTGTGATCTGTATGCCAAGATTAGTACCATCTTTTATCTGGGCTGTCGCACATAAGATGGACATATTGTATTCAATCCATTTTTGGTGAAAGACCTGTGCAGTAAATTAGATACAAACAGCACAGACTCGCCACCTCCTCAGTAATCCTCTTCAGTTCCTACTGTACAAAACAGCCAAATGAGACCAACTGCACCAATGCAGGTCCAGCAGTAATTCCCAGCCAGGTTTTGGTAATATGTGCAAAGTTGGGAGCCTCATTCTTACTTACATCATGGATGATGGAAACTTCATTGACTATTGTATATGGCAAGAAACAACAGGTAGAGTCAGCCAACAGACAAGGGAGGATAATATGACAATTAGACAGTTATGATTTGTATAATACGGACTGATCACAGCACAACAGCACTCCTCTTTAATTTCTCCTTCTCCTGTCTCTTCTTGTCTTTTAGCACTAGAATATAGGCTCCCTAATCATTGAGGCCAATCACACTCATCTAGGCCACCAAAAACCCCTAAACTTTTAGAGCTCTCATTGTCCTAATCACATAATAATAATAATAAAGAATAATAAGTATAGTGCCTAATCCTTCAGTCCTAACTCATGTGAGTAGTCCTCAGATCACTTGTGATACTAAAGTCACCAGACTACTTATGAGTATGGGCTATAGGATTAGGCAGTAATATAGATACTTACAGATATACAATACCTACAAATATTAATCCTAATACATCTATGGTATATATACTATTCCCCACTACTAGAGCGGTTAAGTGGCGAGGCCACACATTTAGATTAAATTAAAAGAGCAAGTCTTCTATAGCAGCAGTTCTCAAACTGTGGGTCAGAACCCCAAAGTGGGTTGCGGCCCTATTTTAATGGGGTGCCAGGGCTGGCTTAGACTTGCTGTGGCCAGGGGCTGAAGCCAAAGCCTGAGCCCCACTTTCTGGGGCCAAAGTCTGAGGGGTTCAGCTTTGGGAAGTGGGGCTGAGATTACAGGCCCCCTGCCTGGGACTGAAGCCCTTGGGCTTTGGTTTTGCCCCTCCTCTCCCCTCCCCCAGGCAATGGGGCTTTGCGCCCCCCTCCCCCCCGGGTGGCAGGACTCAGGTTGGCTCAGGCTTCGGTCCCCCCTCCTGGGGTCATGTAGTAATTTTTTTGTCAGAAGGGGATCGTGGTGCAATGAACCCCTGTTCTATAGCATGTAAATAACAAAAATTCTAAAACTGGTCTGAAGCCTCATCAGAATCCTGGCAAAAGATTTATGAATCAGAGTACAAAGTTGATTGGGTATAACATTACTGTGATTATATACAGCAGAATTTTGAATTAAATGCAGTCTCTCAATTAACTTCTCTGGAAAACCAGAGAAGAGAGGAAAAAACAGGAGAAAGAATTAATTTTGGAAGAAACAGAGATGTAAAGTGCCTTTTCACATGAAATTTGGATGGAAAATATTTTTGAAATGAGAAAAGGCTGTCTTGGTGATATATGTAATAGACTGACAAAATCAGAGGAGAATAGCCAAATCAGTATATTTTAACAATAGGGTGAGGTCATGAAATTCAATCATATCAAAAATCAAATTTTAAACAGTTTTATGTTTCCTAGGACTGTAAAGTATTAAAGAGCTGCTGGTGCTTCACAGACAACTTTGTTCTATCCTTCACCCTTGGTTCTCTATGGAGACACCTTACTAACAACTCTGAGCATCGATGGAGAAAAAAAACAGACTTGTACTGGACCTAGATATATGCTGGTTCAATCTCTCAATTAACAAGGAAACCTAAGAAACATTTTTATGTTAGTGTCATTGTATTAATTTGAGGTGAATTTTCAGTTTGTTGGGTCCATAAAGTCTTTTGATCAGTTTTCTTATGGTAATTTAATGTATACCCCCAAAGAATGTGCTGTATTGTTCTCTAGTAAGGGTGTCCCTGTTCTGTGATAGACAACCCAGGACAGATCTGAAATTGAGCCACTAATTCCCAGTCAACATTTTTCTCTTCTTTTTTTTACCCAGTCTCTTTGGATGTAGTCTATCTTGTCAGCAAAATCCAACTGTCTACTTGTTTCTCTGATCCGATCTCCTTTGATTTTCTTCAGCAGCACCTTCTTATGACTGGAGTAATTTCCAAAAATGAATCTTTGTTTTCTGGAACTTATTAATATTTTACTAAATGTGCCCTAATGAATCTTATTTTGAATTAACCTGCTTTGCATTTCCAAATTAACTAAAATAAATTCTGTCCCAATTATTTTCTTCTATTTATAATTGCTATGCATGAGCATGTTTGTAGATACTGCGATTTCTTCATAATCATGACCTGTATGAACTATATCAGTCCAATTTGTAGAACTAACCATTTAACTGAAACAACCGTGAATCAAGTCTTTATTTACTTCTCTATTGTAAATCCAAAAATCATTTAGAATACCTGTAAATTTAGACACAGTGAAAAATAGACAACTTAGACCTGAGTGGCTCTCCTGCATTCAGGGCAGGTACAGTTTGAAGGTTATCTTTCTAATCAGTCATGACAGATTATTTGTAGTAAGAATTTATCCCAAGCCTTATTATTTCAATATTTACCAAATATAAGACAGCCACTATCTTCTTATCACTATTTGCGTCAAAAACTGCAGATACTGTAAGCCTGTCATCAGTTTAGTTTTGTTGCATCATTGGATTTGAAATAGCTAAATTTAAGACTGCATTTAATTCAATTGAAAATCTGTCCTTCAGTGGGAGTTTTGCCTGAGTAAGGAATTCAGAACCGGGCCCATGATTTCAAATATCTTCTATACTGTATACGAAAAGGCATTCATATTTATGTCCATTTCCCAGCACTTTTTTGAGAATAAATCAAGATAATTAGAACAGTAAACCTATTTAGCTGCAATTTGATGTTAAATGTGAGTGGGAGCTCTAGTTTTGTTTGTAGGGATAGATAATCAGATCTCCATTACTAATGTTGATTTTTCCAAGGGTAATTTTTCTTTCATTATATTTCTTTCAAAAGTAGAAAATCTAGTAGTTTTTTTATTCTTATTTATCATTTACCTCTCCAGTTAGATCTCTTACTTAATCATGTAGGTTTCATTCTTTTAGTATTTCAAAAATCTGTCTGCACTACTTAAAATCTTCACTTGTACATAATTACAAATATATGACATGTATCTATTTAGGTTTTAAGATACTCATCAACATGGTATACAAAAAATCTATTTCCCCCCCCACACTTCACACACACAAATATGCACACACACAATTACTTCACTCATTTGCCCACTATTTAAATACCACTGCCTCTAATAATGAACATAACCAGCCCTTAGCAACATCAAGAGCTGATCAGAAATTATTGAAACTTGGTTTCAAATACAAAAGGGGTAGGGGGACTTTCATTAAACATTTTCCCTATTTTTCAACCAGATCTGATAATTCTTATCTTAATTGTTGCAAGGGTCTTCTTACTGCTTCATATTTTGCTGCTCATATAATTTGTCATCTCTGTCATTCCTGTGTATGTTCATATGTTTGGGCAAGTGCATTGTTTACCTCTGAAATTGAAACAAGTTCAAAATCTATAATTGATAACTTTTGAGGCTCTTTAAAAATTGATCTTTGTATTTGCAGAACTTGTCTCATGTTTGTCCTCTCTCATAATTCAGGCAGTGTGATTCATCTTTACTTCTTCCATCCTTATTGTTTGCCCTTTTAAAATGGTTTGCCTTATTCACTTGGCACATGTGCCAAAACATTTCATATTTGTTACTGGGTTTTTTCTATCTCCTTTAAAAATATAATTTTATTTTTACTTTGTAGTTTTATTTTATTGTTGTAACGTGCCTAATTTAGTTCAAAGGACATATTTGTTATGTTATTATATGTTATCTGGATTCATTACTTACTGAAACATGTTAACACTTTAAAGTTGTATATATCAGTAAATAATTATTGACTTTGGAAAATAGCCTAGTTAAAAACAATTCCACACATTATATATCATTTTTTTACATTTATTTCCCCTCTGTCTTCAAAGCAAACAGCCTCTGTATGAAACAAAGATACTTGAGGCATATCTTCAGCTGGTGTAAATTGTTATAGCTCCAGTGATCTTAAAGGAGTAATGACAATTTGCACCAGCTGAGGATCTGCCCCTTAGTCCTTACTTCTTTACCATTCATCTGCTGGTGCTGCTTATTCCCCACGTGATATTATAATCCGCTACTTGTAAACAGAGAATATAACTTTTGTTGGAAATAAGGAGCTATGGCAGAATTCTCCAGCCATACTGCCTCAAGTTGTCAACTTGTTAGACTGCATAACCAAGGAAGTGTGGAGCAGTCAGACTAGTTACATGTAGCAGCATCACGTTATCAACTCATATTTAGTTTGTTGTTCATTGTAACCCCAAATCCTTTTCAGCAGTACTACTGCCTAGACAGTTATTCCCCATTTTGTAGTTTTGCATTTGATTTTGCACTTGTCTTTATTGAATTTCATCTTGTTGAGCTCAGACCAATTCTCCAATTTATCAAGGTCATGAATTTTAAACCTGTCCTCCAAAGTGCTTGCAATCCCTCCCAGCTTGGTGTCATTTTCAAAGTTTATAAGCATACTCTCCACTCCGTTCTCCTACTAATTAATGGAAATACTGAATAGTACCAAACCCAGGACTGACCCCTGAGGGACCCTACTAGATACGCCCTCCCAGTTTAACAGTAAACCATTGATAACTACTCTTTAAGTATGGTCTTTAAACCAGTTGTGTAGTATCTTCTAGTATTTTCATCTAGATCACATTTCTCTAGTGTGCTTATGAGGATGTCACATGGAACTGTGTCAAAAGCTTGCAAACAGAGTGTTACCTTGATGTAAGTAATATTTTGTTACCAAACTCCCTGTGGCACTCCAAAGAATATGATTACCTCATTTCTTGTCCTAAAAGGGTGTGTGTGTCTGTGTGTGTGAATGAATGATATACCTGACACAGTTACTGAAGTTGTAAAGTGTTTTGGGATCCATCTAGGTGTGTGATGATATAAATAACATCATTCTTGGCCAAATCCTTGGTTGAAGCAATGCCAGTAAAGAGCATCGCATTCCTTTACTGCTGTATAAGCCAACTACATATCAATAGTGAGGATAGAAAGGCCACAATAATACAAATAATAAAGACCAACACCTGGTCATAGGGAATGAGGTGCAGAATCACTTGGATCCCAGTCCTTCACTGGGCCCGTGGACCTTAGGTCTGCAATATCTTCCATGTAGCTGACTTCCACAAGGGAAGAGGAGTCATAAACTAATCAGAAAGGTTAACCTCTTTGTAGGTGGGTGATATTCACTGGGAAAATCACATCCTGTCAATTCCTGAAGGCCCTGTATTCTCTTCTGGTCAATGACGCCATTTCAGAGCTGTCAGATAGGAGTGTTGTATTATGGAGGTATGTCCTCCTCAAGGCCCCTCTGATTGGCTATCAGACTGAAGGAATCAGCCCCACCTCCCTCGTGAGAGATCAGGAATCCACTGAGCATACTCAGTGCTGTAACTATATAAACTACAATCCCATGTAGAAACAGAGTCATAGTCTCCGCTCTCTGTGTATATGAAGGAGATGGGTAGGGTATAATCACTAGGCAGCAGCCTCTGAAGGGGGAGTTTATCGCTTCATGATGCTCTTCAGTGTCTCTGGCTGTAGAGCACAGCTGGCTCCATAGCTTTGACTGCATTTTTGCCACAAAGGCTCTAGGAACCAGGATTTGAGCAGCTAAAACAAAAAAATCACATCTTCATACTAAAATCCTCAGCTGAAGGGGACAAGGGAGGTGAAAAACAGAAAATATGATAGCAAATATAGCAACAGCTCATTAAAATAATAATTGATAATGCAAATGGATTTAAATTATAAAAAGTTAAATGTATGTATGTAGCCATGAAAATTTTTATAATATTGACAATTAGAGCTGAGTGGGAAGAATATAATTTCAGAAGACTGTGTTTCTCAAGGCAGGGCTCTGAGGTACTCTAATATACAATGGGCCAGATTTTCCCTGTTCCTAATGAAGGTGTGGGATACAGTGCAAGAAACCTCCTTCTCACCCTATATCCTTCTGGCATACCCTGTGAAAGAATCAGCAACAATTGCATCGCCTGTAATTATGAGAGTGCAAGTATTGGTCTCTCCATTTGCTTTAAGGGTGCACGTCACCATAAGTGAGAGGTGAGACATAGGTTGTCATCACCTCAGTACTTTCAGAAGTGATATGCCGAGTCTTCATTTATTCACTCTAATTTAAGGTTTCGCATGGCAATAATATATTTTAGCGTTTTTAGAAGGTCTCTATGTCTATAATATATAACTAAGCTATTGTTGTATGTAAAGTAAATAAGGTTTTTAAAATGTTTAAGAAGCTTCATTTAAAATTAAATTAAAATGCAGAGCCCCCCCGGACCAGTGGCCAGGACCAGGCAGTGTGAGTGCTACTGAAAATCAGCTCATGTGCCACCTTTGGCATCTGTGCCATACGTTGCCTACCCCTGCTCTATTCAATGGGGAGCCAGTGTAGAGTTCAGGATTTCTGTCCTGAGCCCTATGTGGGACTAGTTCTGGCTATCTGAGATATTGCCTTTCCTCCCAGGACCTCCCATGTTACACCAGAACCATGAAATTATCTGCTGAGTATGGGAGGCAAGTAATAAAATTGTACTTCAGATGAACATTTTTGAAGAAGGTCGAATTAGTTGGGAATACAGTAGGGCATTTCATTCATCCAACAGCAGATTTTGCATTTATTGACTTAAGAACAGCTGATGGGTGCTTATGAGGAGGAAAGAAAGAAGACTGCTAACTCCTAAAAGTTCTGATTATATTGCCTTTTTTCTATTTTGAAAATCAAAAGTAAAGAAAGGAATTTAGTAAGGGGTCTACTTCTACATATCTCATGACTAGCTTGGTTGTAAAGGTGTCCTTTTTATGGTCGCAGTGGGTGTTTATCTTGGTGGCACCCATCTCCTCTCCTCTCCATTTGCAGATGGGGAAATGAGGCATAGAGAGTTTAAGTGACTTGTTCAAGGTTACACAGGAAGTCTGTGGCATGCTCCGCTTTGAACCAAGGTGTCCTAGGTCCCTGGCCACTTCCCCAACCCCTTGGCCATACTTCTTCTTTAGTGAGGAGTCCAGTTTGACCCTGATTCTGCAGACACATGCTTAATGATTTGCAGGATTGGGCATATTGGCAGGTTGTCTTCTAACACAAATACCGAGAGATGAAGATATAGGTTCTGATATGTAGGTAGATGGAGGTTGTCCATTGGTCTAAGGAACTACTGTATTGAGTGAGCTCATGTTCATATTTACTTATTAATTTAATTATCAATGGGCAGAACTGCACATGAGAGAGTATCCCTGTGCTAAATTTATAGCTACTGTTAAAGTTAAATAATAAACTACATACAACTGGAATAAAGCTGTTAAAAAGTTTTAAAATCCCACTTCTGAAAATTAAAGTTAATTCAATAAGTAGATATTGACAGCTAGTTAAACATTGCAGCAAAATCTGTACTGAACAGCCATTCAGACTGCCAGAGACCAGTTCTTTCCAAAAGGTGATCTTCTGTTAAAGTGAAGCAGAAGTGTATCTTAAGACAAAAGGTTGCTGTGAAGAATAGTCTTTTTGTGCAGGTTTCACTCTAATGTAGAATGCAGGTGAGTTAGAGCCAATAGAAAAAGATACTATAGAATTTTCAAATAATCCAGTCCATTTATTTCACAGGATAAGGTATTACTGGAAAACATATAGGTTACTACAGTGGATATTCTGCTTTTTGTACTCTTGGGTCTGTGATTCCAAACAAATTCTCATCATTCAAGTTTTCTGAGCTGTTAGAGCACACACAGAGGGTGTCTTGCACACTTTTTTTAAGTTTCTCAGGCTGCACCCCAAATTCCAAGGTGAGTTTCTTTCTGACATCTGTCAATAGAGAAGCTTCCTAGGATTTGTCAACACTTCAGTGGTAAGGGTCTGCTTTGCAGTGATGCTGTACAGCATTTTTTTCCTGCATCTTTTTCCTTGGTCAGGCTTCTAATATTAAAGGCTTATTCTGCAACCAGTACTCACATTGGATAGTACTTGCTCATGTAAGTAGTTTCATGAACTCAATTTAGTGGGACTACTCAATTCAGTGGGACTACTAGTGAACTAACATTAGCTGATTTGAGTAAGGGATACACAATCGGGGGCCTGAAAAAGTAGTTTTGGTCTACAAAAAATTTCTGTGCATGGCTCCTACTTTTTGAGTGGTGCCCAATTACATTACTGACCCTTTTGGAACTTAGTTCCTATGTTACTGCTCCATTTAGAGCATAGGTGATTTCTGTGCCTTTAGTGCATTGGCCTTTTCTCATTTCACCCGATTGTCTGGTGTTTCAGCAAGGCATTGACTTATTGGCTTTCATGGTGCTGATTACACAATGAGATTAGGCCTCATCACATTGAATGCTCAGTACCTTGAGCATCGAGTCATGAATCTCCTCAGCACAAAGATTGTTTCTTTTTAGATTTCTGTTATTTCGGTATGCCAAGTGTTCATCTGCTCCCATCCCACAGTTCAACTCTTTAGATCTGAACATCAACACACTTGCTGCCTTATTCTCTTTTTGTCTTGCTGACCTCACTTATAGGATGGAGAAAGGAAGACACTCCAGTGGTTTCAGAAAAAGCCCATATTATAATTGTATTATAGTCTTCGTCGACAGACACAATTACCTCAGCAGGTTCAGCAAAGCCATGACTAACTGGAGTGTGTGATTATATGTCACCTGATGTCAGAAGTTCTGGAGAGCATTTAAAAGCCTTCTGGGCACTGTTGAAATGGAAGGGACTTGAAGTCAGAGTTTTTCATTACAGCAACCAGATGCCCCACTATTCTCTCCATTGCTCACCACTGTGTCAACAAAAATGGATAAGTACATTAGCTAAATGTCTCTGCTAAATGCTAAGCAGCAAAGTCAATTTTCACCACTTAAATTGTCATTACTGTCCAAGTAGCATAGCACTGACTTGTATGTTGCAGTTCACAGCTCTCAGAGCCATTTTTCAGGCTGTCTGAAGACTCAAGAAAAACACACTATACCTGTTTAAATTGTATTTACGTGGAAAGAGTTAAGGCAATCAAAAGGTCTAGAAACTTAACTTTTTAATGAAAGCTTAGATTTTACTGCACAATTCTGTGGCACAGGATGGACTGGGTTATACAACAGATTCTTCTGTCTTGGAATGCACAGTGCACTGCCTTGGGTGATTCAGTGCACCATCCTGTTCATGCTTCACCCCACTTCCTCCTTGTGAAGTGAGAAATTCCCTTAAACTGTGCTTTTCAGCCCATGTCAGGAGGGGACTAGCTTTGTGTATTCGCTGGCACTCAACCAAGACTTTCAGTGACCCTGCTTGAAATAGTGCTACACAGGTACATGAGACAGTGGATCTTAAAAAGTAGCAGCAGGGGATATCACATGATTTGATCACATCCGATGAAGTGGGTATTCACCCATGAAAGCTCATGCTCCAATACGTCTGTTAGTCTGTAAGGTGTGTGATAAGCATGGCCAGAGGGTAGCAGGAGAGTGTTAGCAGGGAGCCTTATTCCCTGCAAGGGGAGGAAGGTTTGCTATAGATTAACTAGAGAACCTGAAGCCAATTAGAGCACCTGAAGCCAATTAGAGCACCAGCAGTCAGTCATGTGATAAAAACCCCCTGCTTCAGTCAGACAGTGTGGGAGTTGGAGCAGGAAGGTTTGGTTGGAACAGAGAGCAGTTTGAAGGAGTTGGAGCAGAGAACAGTTTTGAAGAGAGACCAAAAGGAAAGTTTGGAGGAGTGCTGCGGTGGGCTGAGAAATCCAAAAAACCCTAGGTAAGGGGCACCTGGCTTATGTAGAAGGAGGGCAAGAAGCCCCTTCACAAGCTGAAGGGCAGGAGAGGGAAGTAGTCCAGGAGAAGGAACCACTAGTTCAAGTGGTTCACCACAAACCTCAGGGCCCCTGGGTTGGGACCTGGAGAAGAGGGTGGGCCCAGGTCCCTCCCTCTCCACTCCCCTCCTGAAGGACAATAGTGGGATAATTAAAATACCGATTCAGAGGCAAGCAATGGCGCCCTGAACCGTCCCCAAAGAAGAGAAAGCATGAGACCCAGCATAACAGTACCGGCAATTTGCCACAGGTGCCACAGGACTCTTTTCTGCTTTTACAGATCCAGACTAACACGGCTACCCCTCTGATACTTTACATGATTTGATGTCTTCTTCCAGACAAATTACCTTGATAATAACCTGGACCTTTGCACTGATATTGATACCTCAAAGCACTGTCTTGATGACAAGGCAGAGAAAAAACAGAGAGAGCTTTGTCTGTGTTTAGTGTTAAGACTTATGCCCTGTTCCATCAGAACCTTTGTCACACAGCCAGTGCTAGTCTTAGCACACTTACCACTGGCACTCCTTGTGATGGTGTACTCAATGGCTCCTTGTGAGTGCCAGTGCTATTAATGCCAATTCTTCCTCTGGCACTACAGTCTGTGATGCCTGTTTGGGACTGAAGAGATGCCTGTGAGGAAGAAGACAAGGAGGAGTGCTGTTATGACACAGAGGAAATTAGTGACTCTTCAGAAGTCAAATACATTTACACAAGGGAAGATAAGTGTAATGACTCTGCCCTGCAGGATCTCACTTTCCCAAGTTTTTTAATTGGATAGCTAGGTCACCAGTTTTCCTTTAAGACCTGATTCTGCTGCTGTTGTATGGTACTACTCAGCAGAAGTATTCAATAAATAGTCCCATTTTCTTCAATGGAACTTCTTGTGAAAAAGACCCTACTCACTGGGAGTAAGAGTACAGAACTTGTTCCTTAGTCCCTCACTAGAAGACACTAGGGACTGAGACTGATCAATTCTTAGATCATATTCCTCTTTGAACAGGATTTCACTAATCATTACAATAGGGTGTAATATGCTATGGAGCAAACTCACAGAGCACCTCCTTGTGCCCGGGCACAGCACTGCAGGGGTTCTTCTGCTCTAGCACCCAATATTGTCCATCATACTGGTGCTGTAGCAGTCTGCAGCTTCCGTAGCCTGCCCTTGTCACCTTTCAGTTCACTCCCCTTCTGAGGGCAACAGAAAAGTCCAATGAGGAAAAAATCCAGAGTCCAATGTTCTTTATGTTAGGCCTTTGACCCCCACGTGGAACTCATCTGTCTTTTGCCTTTTTCAGTCCCATGGCCTACACCTCCCCTCTTGCTGCAGGAGAAGGAAGAACCCAGGCCTGCCCTCTCCTCTGGGTTCCAGCCCAGGGACCCTGTGTTAGGCAGCTAAGAACTGCTCTTTTTAATCCCTTGCTGCTTCTTCAGGCTACTCCTACCTTTTCCTTGTCTTTCACAGGGGCTGCAGATTCCCCTATTCCTGCTCTGGAGTTCTGTCTCCTCATGTGGCTTTTCCCCAGTCAGTTACTGAGGTGCTTCCTCAAGGCTACTCCCATCCTCTTTGGTAGCAGCTGGGTTGTACTTCATAAAGCCCATTTTTGTCTTGCTCTGTCCTTAAGATAGGAGTCCCCTGCAGCCGTCTGCCTGGAGCTGGAGTTGCAGTTTAGGCAATCCTTCATATCTCTTCTTAAGACAGGAGTCCTCAAGCTCTTTTCCTTGTAAGTGGGGATTGTAATTTAGGTTAACTGTAGAGCCTTAGCCTGCTTTTACTCCAGCTGATCCCTTTTCCCCTACTAGGCTGCAAGCTTGGAGGGTTCAAGCAAGCAAGCCTTCAGCTGGTATGCCCCCTACTTTGAGGGAGAAGACAGCATATATGCTGGTTTCCTTCCTCAAGATTGTCCCTGTTGGCTGAGAGAGAGGTGAGTCTTGCCTTACCCACTCTGCAAGGCTCCTTGTCCCAGGCCCTGAAAGAAATAGTAACGGGATTTCCTCCCAAACATTGCTTCTTTTCAGAACCACTTCCTCTCTTTCAATATCTCCTATTTCCTCCATCCTTATATATATCAGACCTCCCAAAATCTTAAAGGGACATGCCATGTGATGGGGTGGGCTGACTCCTAGGCCTTACTACCCATAAGGGGACAGACTACTCCATCACACCTATTCTGACCCACTTTGTGCTGGCATCCTTATTCCATTCTAGCTGTTGCTAAGGCAGTAGGTAGGAAATATATGCTTACTCAGATGCTTCTAGTTACATCCCCCAATGGCCTATTGAGAGTTTTGGTATAGTCTGCTATAGCCAGGGCTAAAATGGGCTAGATTTGTGGGGCAGCACCACCTGATCAAGCCTTGGGACACTAGTATACCCATGCAGAAAGACCACATGGTTGCTTTGCAAATCTCCTGCATGGAAAGAAATCCAAGGCTTCCTGCCATAGTGGATTTACCTCATACGTAACAGGTTTTGACAAGACCTTAGAGTTGCAGCCTTACCACACCATAACAGCAGTTGATTTATTCAGACAACCACAGAGAGAGCATTCTCTTCTACTGTATTAGTGTCAAATATATGAAAAGCTGAAGTCATACCAAATTAAACAAAAAGACTGACTTGTTAGCTGGCATTTTTCATTGTGCCTTTATGATCTGAGTGGATGAAAGACTCAAGGAAACAAAGGGTGGATTTGTTTTCTTTGCTCTTGATCAAGCCTACACATTGTCCCTGAAAAAATTCAGATTTGGTATCTGTCATATCTTTTCTGTTTCCTCCATATGAAGGCCTTATGAGCGCTATGTGTATCTAGAAAAATCAAAATTAGAGTCAGTTGCTCTTTCTCTAGATAGTTGCTGTGTTTGAGCCCTCTCAGAGAAGGTATTTAAATTTCTTGTGTTTTTCCTAAGTGAGAGAATCAGCAAAGATATGAGCCATTTTCTACTAGATGTAACTGTCCTGTTACTGTAGGCTGTGTGTATTATGAGCTGTTGCCAGTGCACACATTTACCAAGAACTATTAGATTTTGGTTTTAGAGAGGAATCAAATTATATTACTGTTGGTTTAAGCAGATATAATTCCTCTGACATCAATGGACTTGCACCTGCATATGCCATTAGTGAATTTGGCCCTTGGTATATCTTATCAGCATTATGGAAACTTCTGTTCTAGGTTGTCCAAAGTTTCAGTCCATGCCTCAGTAACTTTATTTTACATTTTGGAGTCTCTATTAGTCTCTCTTTTTTGTTTTTGTTTTAGAGGTGTTTATCCACGCCCAGTCCCATTTGTGGAGTCTTTCCCACTCTCCCTGTCTCATATTCTATTATGTATATCTGTCTAGCTTGTGATGATACAAATATATTCACAACAGTTTGTTGAGAATTTTTGGTGCTATATTTTTATTTTAGAGACATCCCTGGAGAGTGGGAATGTGCCAGAAATGTATTTAGATTAGAGAAAATTGCTTACTTGTAATTGCTATTTTCTAGCAATATGTGTTGTGATAGACCACCAGTAATCTGCCTTCCTGTTATGTATTTTGAGGTTTCTGTTGCTATTTTTTAATAAATAAATTGTAGAAGTATTTCATTTCCCCCTAAGGAGGAACTGGCAGCTGACCTGCAAAAAGGTTGTACTGCAGAGATGGTGCAAGATGACCTCTGTGAAAACCAAGCTTGAGGGGTTCCCACCATGCCTGCATGCAGGAGCCTGCCTCCATGAACGGTGATGTGTTGCAACATATATCTTGAAATATTAGTCATTTCATGCAAGTCATCACCTCATGCATAGCTATCAAGAGGAAAATAAACTTCTAGAACAGGAAACTTTATTGGCTAGATTGTGATTTTAGGCACAGCTATGCATAATGTGCGATGTGTAAGCTTCACCATCCCAGGCATAGTTCTCAGACATTGTGTCTCAGAGACACCCCCACGAATCACATTTCCTCTTCTTCCTTGTTCTACTACTCTATACCAGTAGCAAATTTTGTGCCGGCCAGCAAGGAGCATAGGTGGAGCCAAAACTCTGCACTATCTATCTGCTTTGAGTTGAAGTAAGTAAGCATGTATTATTTTTAGGAGTCCAGACCCAAAGGGAGTAAGAGGTACGCTTATTCCACCTCTTTCTCTTGCATGGGTGTATTAGTTAAATTGGAGAAGATGGGGATTAGTACAAGAATCAAAGGGTGGGTAAGGAACTGGTTAAAGAGGAAACTACAACGGGTCATGCTGAAAAGTGAACTGTCAGGCTGGAAGAAGGTTTCTAGAAGAGTTCCTCAAGGATCAGTCTTGGAACCAGTCTTTTTGAACATTTTCATTAGTGACCTTGGCACAAAAAGTGGATGTGCACTAATAAAAATCTGTGGATGACACAAAGTTGAGAGGTATTGGCAGTATGGAGAAGGACCAGAATATTATACAAGAAGATTTAGACAATCTTGAAAACTGAAGTAATAGAAATGAGATGAAATTTAGTAGTGCAAATTGACAGGTCAACAGCAAGAATTTCTGCTCTAAGGTGGGTACATATCAATTGGAAGCTACAGAGGAGGAGAAAGGTGTATTAGTCAACCACAGGATGACTATGAGCTGCCAATGTGATGTGGCCATGAAAAAAGCTAATGCAATCCTAGGGTGCA
Organism: Gopherus flavomarginatus; assembly: GCF_025201925.1. NCBI lineage: Eukaryota > Metazoa > Chordata > Testudines > Testudinidae > Gopherus > Gopherus flavomarginatus. Next base: position 26,015,843 of record NC_066619.1, read on the forward strand.
TTAGGTAAGGTATTTCCAATAGAGTGAGTGAATTTTTATTACCGTTATACAAGGGATTGGTGAGGTGTCATCTGGAATAGTGTGTGCAATTCTGCTCTCCCATTTTTAAGAAAGATGAATTCAACCTGTAACAGGTGTAAAGAAGAGCTACTGGGATGAACAGAAGAATGAAGTACCTATCTTACAAGAGGAAACTTAAGGAGCATGGCTTGTTTAGCCTAACAAAATGAAGGACGAGGGGAGATATGATTGCTCTCTATAAATACTTCAGAGGATAAATACCAGGAAGGAAGAGGAATTATTAAGTTAAGGCACAAGATGTTGGCACAAGAACAAATGGATAAAAACTGACCATCAATAAGTTTAGGCTTGAAATTAGACAAATGTTTCTAGCCATTAGAGGAGTAAAATTTTGGAACAGCCTTTCAAGGGGAGTAGTGGAGGCAAAAAATCTAACATTTCAAGATTTGAGCTTGATAAATTTATGAAGAGGATGGTATGATTAAATTGCCTGCAATGGCAAGTAGACCATCTGTGAATGCTGTTAGCAAATATCTCAAATGACCTGAGATGGGACACTAGATTGAGAAGGCTCTGAGTTACCCAGAGAATTATTTCCCTGGCTGGTGCATCTCACCCACATGCTCAGGGTCTAACTCTTTCTGGGTACGTCTTCACTACCGGCCGTATCGGCGGGTAGCAATCGATTTCTCAGGGATCGATATATAGCATCTCATCTAAATGAGATATATCGACCCCCGAACGCGCTCCTGTTGACTCCAGAACTCCACCAATGTGAACGGCGGTAGCGGAGTCGGCAGGGGGAGCCGTGGACGTCGATCCCGCGCCGTGAGGATGGTAGATAACTCGATCTAAGATACTTTGACTTCAGCTATGCTATTCACGTAGCTGAAGTTGCGTATCTTAGATCGATCCCCTCCCCTAGTGTAGACCAGCCCTCTGATATTAGGAGTCAAGAATGAATTATGCCTCAGATCAGACTGGCAGACACCTTGGGGTTTTGGGTTGTTTTTCCCCACCTTTCTCTGTGGCATGGGGCATGGGTCACTTGCTGGTTTGAATTAGGGAAAACGGTGGATTCTCTGTAATTTTAAGTCTTTAAATCAAAATTTGAAGACTTCATTAACTTAGTCAGAGGTTATGGGCCTATTACAGGAGTAGTAGGTGAGGTTCTGTGGCCTGTGATGTGCAGGAGTCAGCCTAGATAATCATGATAGTTCTGTCTAGCCTTAAAGTTTGTGAGTGTATGCCCCAAGCAACCAAGCCCCAAATAATGATTTTTTTTAATTATAGCCATAAAAGCACTGAAGCATTTTAAAGGCAAGAATATCTCTCCTAACAAGAGCAAAGTCGGTGACGAAGGAAAAGAGAAACAGTGTTTTGAACATCAAGCAAAGGGGAATCGCCAGTTTCTGAAAACATGGCTAACGAAATACCCCTGGTTAAAGTATGATGATAAAAGAGGAATAATGTTCTGTTCCCTGTGTCGCAAGCATAATGTGAACTTGGGGGAAAACATACATAATTTTTGTTCTGGGACTGATATCTTTAAGCTTGAATTTATAAATGTACACCACAGCAGTGAAGCTCATGCCTGGGCTAGTTGCATGGAAGCTGCCAGCAGTGCTACAGGAGACCAAGCTTCTACTGAGCAGATGTTAAAGAGCATGAGCAAAGTAACTTTAGGACGAATAGAAAATATTTTTAGAACATGCCATGCTATAGCCAAGTGTGGACGTCCTTTCACAGACCTTGACTGGATGTGCAAACTGGATGACATGAAAGGTGTGGACATTGGTTCTATGTTTAGAAATGACAAGTCAGCAAGAACATTTATACATTATATTGCTGAAGTAGAACGTAGGGCCTTGAAAGAGAAACTCGAAAAATGTAAGTTCTTCTCCCTTATTAGTGATGGAGTGGCAGACAATGCAATCAAAGAAGGTGCAGTTGTATATATACGCTTTGCCTCTGAAGGAAAAGTCCATTGCCAGATTGTTGGGGTTCAATCAGTTGACAAGTCTGATGCTTCAACTATAAAAAATGCCATTGTGAAAACTTTGCAAATAAATCTTCAGGTCAATCTGTCAAGTCAAGACTGGTCAAGAAAATTAGTTGGGTTTGGGAGTGATGGTGCAGATGTCATGGTAGGAGAAAACAATGGGGTAGCTAAGCTGCTGAAGGAAATTCAGCCTTGTGTGCAATCTGTGCATTGTTTTGCTCATCGACTTGAACTGGCTTATAAGGGAGCACTGAAAAGCATTCAGCTATACACCACTCTAAGTGGTCTCTTGCAAAATATGTATTACTTTTATCATAACTCACCTCTAAATAAGAGCAATCTCAAATCCACATATGAAACCCTTAAGCTACGTCCAGCGATTCCCTCTCGAATTGGAGGCACTCGATGGCTTTCTCGCCTACAGACAGCTCTCCAGATCCTACTTAAGGGTTACCCTGCAATTCTCCTGCATATGAATAAGGTAAGTGCTTTAAAAATTGTATGTAACTTGACGCACACACACAAAAAAAGGCAAGCTCATGGCTACTTGTTTGTCACCATTTTCATTGATGTATTATTTTTCTCATTGAGTTCCAGATGCAAGGAGACCCAAGTGCCTCAAATCACCAAAAAGCCAAATGCCTTCTAAAGCTTCTTCTGAAAATGGAGGTTGTCAAGTTCTCTCACTTCTTGCTGGATATCATTAATGTTCTCAACATTCTATCCCGTGTTACTCAGGATCGTAACTCTTCCATTGCAGATATATTTGCAACCATGCAGTCGACACTGGAAACACTCCAAATGTATAAAACAAGGTGACTGTTTAACCATTACACCAGATGTTTTGCCTCAAAGTGTAAGAAAAGATTAACATTTGTTTTGTATTCTACATTTTTCAGATCTGGTCCAAAGGAGCGCCTAGTTGATGCAGTTACACACTTTCATGGTCACCAGCTTGTAGGAAATGAAAATATCTTACCAGTACGAACTAAAGTATTAAGTAATCTGGTGAGGAGGCTACATGATTGCTTTTGTGATGCCAGCCAAGATGTTTTGAGAGCTACCACCATTGGAAGTTTTAGACTTTGGCCAGACAAGATCAAACAAGGTCTGGAAAACTATGCACTGGCTATCTGAATAAATCTGCATTATTTGTGTTTTTCTTTAAGTTATGCAGATGTTTTCTTTCACCTTTGGTACAGAATTTGGTGAAAGGGAGGTCTCCATCCTAACTAAGCATTATCAACCAATACTGGAAGGTGCCAATGTAAAAGTCGATGAGGTTGACACTGAATGGAGCATGCTAAAATTAGAGCTATATGACAGGTAATAAAGATACTGAAATTGTACAAGTTCATCAAGCTAAAAATGTTTGAAGCCAGTGTGTTTAAAGATTATGTAAAATCTGCATGGCCATTTTTTAAATTTATTTTTTGCTATTCTTTTTAGATTTCAGAACATTCGGAGTTTGACATGGGATTCAGTGAATTCAGATTACTCTCACAAGTATCCTAACATCCTGATGCTGGTAGATTTGATCCTAACACTTCCTGCAAGTTCAGCTGAGGCAGAGCGTGGCTTCAGTCAAATGAAGCTTACCTTGATGCAACTGCACTCTAAAGGAATGTCTGAAAGTGTGACTGATCTCATGATAATTCAGCTGAATTCCCCAGACATCAAAAAGTTTGACCCAGAGAAGGCTATTCATTTGTGGAATAGTGCTTGGCAAAGACATAGAAGACTACAGACTGCCTATATGATAACTAATGGAAGATCAGATTGCTCCTCAGACTCTGATTTTGATAGTCATTATGGGAGTGATTAGAGTTGTTCAAAATACCAAGTTTTCATTTTTGTATCTTGCATGGAGATTTTTGTAACATTCCTTGAAAATTTAGCCAAAGCAAAAATTACACTAAGTTCACAAAAATTTAGCATTGCCAAGATGGCAGCCATTATATGTCCACTACTGAATCTCCAACAGCTTCTCCGATCTGCCCATATACACTTGATATAAAACCAATATCAGGACCAAACCCAAAGATAATTTAAAAAATGCTACTCTAGAGGACTTCATGCCATTAGTGGCTCCTCTCATTTGGGGGACAGTATGATGTCTTGTAGTTCCTTTTAATTTATTATCCATGGTTGAATTGTAGTACACTACATCCAATATGATTGTCTATAATCTCAGCTGCAAACTTGATTTAAACAAGTGTCTTGAAATAGTTGCTTAAGAAAGATCATTGGTAAAGCCCTTACTTTTTTTTAACAATCCAATGAGAAATATACCTCTACCCCGATATAACGCTGTCCTGGGGAGCCAAAAACTCTTACCGTGTTATAGATGAAAACTCATTATATCGAATTTGATTTGATCCACCGGAGTGCACAGCCCCGCCCCCCCGGAGCACTGCTTTACTGCTAATTCATGTTATATCAGGTCTCATTATATTGGGGTAGAGGTGTACTAAGTAACCATTCCTGTCAAATGATGCTTTCCCCCTGTATCCTGTGAATCTGGGCCACACTGTATCCAAAAAATTGTCTTTCAGTTTATTAGAAGTGGTATAGAATCATAAAAAAATGTAGGGCTGGAAGGTACCTTGATAGGTCATCAATTCCAGCCCCTGCGCTGAGGCAGGATTAAGTAAACGTAAGCCATCCTTGACAGATATTTGTTTAACCTGTTTTTAAAAAATTCCAAATGACAGGGATTCTAGAACTTTCCTGAGAGCCTATTCCAGATCTTAACTACCCTTATAGTTAGAAAGTTTCCTAATATCTAACCTACGTCTCCCTTCCTGCAGATTAAGCCCATTACTTCTTGTCCTACCTCCAGTGGACATGGAGAACGTTGGTTCACAGTCCTCTTTATAACAGCCCTTAACATATTTGAAGACTGTTATCAGATCACCCCTCAGTTTTCTTTTCTCATGTCTAAACATGCCCTGTTTTTTTAACCTTTCCTCACAGGTCACATTTTCTAAACCATTTTTGTTGATCTTCCTTGGATTCTGTCCACATCTTTCCTAACTGGATTGATAATTATTTTTTCTGTTCTATCTTGGCTGACAACTACTGTGATCTCATTTAGGTTTAACGTTTGTCAAACTTACCCTGCAAAATACTTTTCTAGAGAGCTGTAATGATGCGGCCTCTGGCGGAACATAACTGAGAGTATCAATTCAGAACAAATTGCTTAGAGCAGGGCAGTTACAGCCCAAGGCTGGGTTTTCTTTACTATTAAGGCACACCAGACATGCCAGAGAGGACTTTGGTTTTACCTCACTGGCTAGCCATATGTCACATAAGCAATTCCCTTAAGACACACCAGTTTCCCAGTATCACCACCAGCACCACTCCTTATGGGGATGATTGGTTATGAAAACCAATACCCCAGTAAAAGAAAAAGGGTTCTCCCGATCCCAAAGGTGTTTAAGATCAGCAAGGATTTCACTGTTAAGCCAAGCTGGTCGCCTGCCACATTTATTATTCTTTCTATACATTGGAATGGTTTGTTCCTGCAACCTCAATAAGGATTTTTTTTAAAAATACAGCCAGCTCTCCCGGACTCCTTTCCCTCTCATGTTATTCTCCCAGGGGATCCTGCCCATCAGTTCCCTGAGGGAGTCAAAGTCTGCTTTTCTGAAGTTCAGGGTACATATTCTGTTGCTCTCCTTTCTTCCTTGTGTCAGGATCCTGAACTCGACCATCTCATGGTCACTGCCTCCCAGGTTCCCATCCACTTTTGCTTCCCCTACTAATTCTTCCCTGTTTGTGAGCAGCAGGTCAAGAAGAGCTCTTCCCCTAGTTGGTTCCTCCAGCACTTGGACCAGGAAATTGTACCCTACACTTTCCAAAAACTTCCTGGACTGTCTGTGCACCGCTGAATTGCTCTCCCAGCAGATATCGGGGTGATTGAAATCCCACATGAGAACCATGGCCTGTGATCTAGTAACTTCTGTTAGTTCCCAGAAGAAAGCCTCATCCACCTCATCCCTCTGGTTTGGTGGTCTGTAGCAGACTACCACTACGACATCACCCTTGTTGCTCACACTTCTAAACTTAATCCAGAGACTCTCAGGTTTTTCTGCAGTTTCATACTGGTGCTCTGAGCAGTCATACTGCTCTCTTACATACAATGCAACTCCTCCACCTTTTCTGCCCTACCTGTCCTTCCTGAACAGTTTATATCCATCCATGACAGTACTCCAGTCATGTGATTTATCCCACCAGGTCTCTGTTATTCCAGAGACCTGTAATCAGTTAAGCGTTTCTTGATTGGGCACTTACTGAGAATAGTCCTTTCTTAAGAAGCTGACCAAATGCTTCACTGAGGCTTCTTAGAATCAAACACATTGAGATACAAGTACATAGCCAATATTTATAGCTTCAAATACAAAAATGATACACACATACAGACAGCATAATCATAATCAGCAAATCATAACCTTGTCATAGACACCTCATTCGACAACCTTTGTACAATATTTGGTGCAACTATAGGACCTTAGTTGCAAAAATAATCTATACGGTCACAATTCATTTCAATAACGTCACAACAGCCAAAATGGAGCCATTTATACCTATCTGATTGTTGATTGCCTCTGTCAGATGGACACTCAAAGAAGTCACAGAATTCATTCCTTAGAACTTTTTGCTAAAAGTCAGTTTCAGTCCAGGGGAAAGACAACCGATATCAGAAACAGCTTCCAGAAAATTGAATTTCTACTCTCATCCAATTTGTATTAGAAGAAAAATGGAGTGAGATTACTTATGATATTCATGGTCATCAAAACTTTCCTGGGGACTAAGACCCAGATAGGTCTTAAGAAAGTGAAACAACTTCATGGTAAAAGAGAATTTCAAGATGTCACTCACTTCTAAATCAAGAAGAGCAGCAGTGTACTCTGGATATAAGGTACTTCAAATGCAAAACTGCAAAAGGTATCTCAGATGTATATGTGTAGTATACAGATCTAAGCAGTTATCAGATTCAATAATATAATAGACACAATTGTGCAATAGATGTACAGCCTTTGAATGCATGCTTACTCTAATGGATGATAGGTTGATCAAGTACAGCTCATTAATAGGGGTCAGAACAAGAGGTCAGCAATCATGCACCAGAAGATGGTAGAATACCTTTATAAAATATACATCTTTTATAAGATATGATTTTCAAACAATCACATCATTCAATTGGCTAAGCACTACTAATCCTATTATTAAGGAACAAAACATGGAATGGTATGTGTTGTGCTAGGTGCATTATTTGATACATAGTGTTGCCAGTTCTCACAATTTTATCATGAGTTTCATGACATTTGGTGTGTTTCTTAAAGCACCAGCTCCTGGAGTTGTTAGATTCTCAGTGTTAATTTAATTTTTATTTTAAAGGAAGTTTCAAACCTCCTGGTTGTGGAGGAAAGCCTGAAAATCTAACTGCAAAAGGCTCAAGCACCTGAAAACAAACCAACCTCCCACCCCCCACCAAACCTGAAGTTGCAGTTTTTTTTAATCTCCTTATTTTTAAGTCAGTCTCATGATTTTGGTGCAGGGTGGGCTGCTGGGTCATGATTTTTGAATGCTGGGGGTTAGCAATACAGGGTACATTTCTTTAGGTGGATTTCTGCAAAACACTAAAGAAATGGTGCTGTCCCAACATGAAGCATGCTCAGAAATGGTTATAAGGTGATTCTGTACAAATATTATCTCAAAATTAAATGAAGAAAAATAATTAAATCCTTTTTGTTTTTTAAAATATAATGTTACACTCCGAAGTAGTTTCATCATTCACCGAGTAAACAGGGAAATACATTAAAATTGGAAAAAGCTATCTGAAAAACATAAACTATGTTTTAAAACCTTTTTTTGAATCTTATTTTCCTGCTCTTGACATTAGCCTCTCCCTGTCTCCCTGCTGATCTCTCTCCTGAGACACCGTTTGGGGGGAGGGCGGGGTGAGGAAATAGGCCATGCTACATGTGGAGATACTGAAAGACTTAGGCTGGCTTGGAGAGTCAGTTCTGAAATCATCAGAAGAGATGGGGCTTTAGCCTATTGTGAACAATGTGATTACATAGCCCTGCTTACATAGGGACCACATGCACCCACATCTCACCAGCCAGTCATAGTGCTATTAATTGTGATTAATATTCTCTACTATGTTTCTCTTTTCATCCCAGTTTGTATCTCCAATACTTCTTGACTCAATTTCTTGAATTTCCTTGTCTCACAATCACATTCTAGTACTATCCATGAAGGGGTGTTACATAACTCCATGTAGCTTTACAAAAGGTGAAACTAGGGGATAGCTACATCTTGGGACGTTGTTGCAGATAGGCAAGAGGCAATTAGATTTTTAGGAACATGGAGCCAATTAGGGTCCTGTACATCGTACTTCACAGAGACCCTGTGAGGAGGAGATATGAGAGAGATAAGTAAACTAAGCCATGATGTGATGTAAGGGAAAACAGACAGCAGATGTCCAGAGCAGGAGTGACTACAGCCAAAAGAGGAAAATGGCATAAATCAAGGTTAGGAAAAGTTGATAATGGGTTATTTAAAATTACTTAAAACAACCCAAATCATGGCCATGCTGGAAGAGGAAAGAAAAAACAACTACCTGAAAATAAGAATTCTGATATTCCAAATGTTCATGATAAACCACTGGGAAGTTCTCGATTTTAATTGATTAAAATATATAAAAATATACTATATTATCTTAGTCTGGTCTGCCTACTGCTTTTCTAAGGGACTTTGCTTCCCTCTCCCCTGCACCCACCCACAAACCAGTAACAGTAAATCTGGGGTAGAGTACCCGGTTATTAAATTTATTAAGAACATGCTGCATATGAAGCTTCCCATTAAGGAGCACTTCATGCCACAGATAATGGTGTAGGTCTTACCAAACTTATAAAGCTTCCTTTTGATCATGTGACTCTTGTAACCTTGAGTTTTTCCATCAAAGTTTATTTTTTTGGTGGGTAATAACTTCAAATTATGAAATCCACAAACCGGGATTCTTTGTATGTTAGCAAATGGTCCACCAAATGCTAATTTTATAAGGTGTTTTTTCTCATAATATATATCCAAATTTATTCAAGAGGTGATATCAGAGCACCTTTATCTGTCTGTTATCCTGCAAATATTTCTTCTCTGTTCCCCAGTCTATTGGAATCACCTTTGGTGTTTAAATTCATGATGGGCCATTTAGGGGTTCAAGTTCTGGATTTCCTCTCTTACCTTGGCCTCTGCCAACAGACTTCATACTTGCCATAGCCTATTTCTTCCTTACCAAGACACATGTGCACGCAAGCACACATATGCGTGCGTAACTTCCTACTGGCCCCAGGCTACCTCTGTGCATTAGAACTTATGTAGTGCATTGCTCACTTGTTTTCAAGATTGAAACCCAGCACCCCGGTTATCAGACGTGCTGATTCCCATGATCAGGTAGATACTGAAAACTGTCAGGGCAGCTGGGCAGTATGCTGTGGTTGAAGCAGGAGCTGGCACAGGCTGGAGCAAGAGCAGGCACAGGCTTTGGCTGCAGCAGGAGTAATCTGTCAGAACTACCAGGGAGATGGGAGTATCCCCAACAAGGTAGTAATGTTGAGCAAACTGGAGTGGCTGCTTTCACTAGAAGCCATTATACCTACTTGGGGGTCACCTGGTTAGACCCTTGCTTGTGGATTAGCTGAACCCTCAGGACTTGCAGGCACTTACCTCCAATGACCTATCAGGCTCAGAACACTCAGATTCAGGGATGACTCATCAGGCTCAGAGATGATTCATCCTCTGACTCTGAACACTCATTACAGTACACCCCCCTAACACCCGAAAAGTTTATCTGAGTGTGTCATGGTATAATTCCCCACTCTGAACCTTAGCGTCCAAAAGATGGGGTACCAGCATGAATTCCTCTAAGCTTAATTACCAGCTTAGAACCTGTAGCGCTGCCACCAACCTGGAATTCCAGTGCCTGGTACACTCTGGTCCCCCCAAAACCTGGCCCGGGGACCCCCAAGACCCAGTCCCTCTGGATCTTAACACAAGGAAAGTAAACCCTTTCCCTCACCGTTGCCTTTCCCAGACTTCCCCTCCCTGGGTTACCCTGGAAGATCACTGTGATTCAAACTCCTTGAATCTTAAAACAGAGATGAAAATTTACCTTCCTCCCTCCTTCTCTCTCCCCCTCCCAGATTCTCCCTGAGAGAGAAAGTAATCCTAACACAGAGAGAAATTAACCTTTCTCTCCCCCTTCCCTCCTTTCTCCCCACCAATTTCCTGGTGGATCCAGACCCAATCCCCTGGGGTCTCACCAGAATTAAAAAAAAAACAATCAGGTTCTTAAACAAGAAAAGCTTTTAATTAAAGAGAGAAAAACAGTAAAAATTAACTTTGTAAATTTTAAAAAAATGGAATAGGTACAGGGTCTTTCAGCTGTAGACACTGGGAATACCCTCCCAGCCTAAGTATTCAAGTACAAATTAAAATCCTTTCAGCAAAATACACATTTGAACTCCTTCCAGCCAAATACACATTTGAACTCCTTCCAGCCAAATACACATTTGCAAATAAAGAAAACAACCATAAACCTAAGTCGCTTTATCTACCTAGTACTCACTATTCTGAATCTATAAGAGCCTGTATCGGAGAGATTGGAGAGAAACCTGGTTGCACGTCTGGTCCCTCTGAGCCCCCAGAGTGAACAACCACCAAAAAACAGCACACACAAAACTTCCCTCCCTCAACATTTGAAAGTATCCTGTCCTCTGATTGGTCCTCTGGTCAGGTGACTGCCAGGCTCACTGTTCTTGTTAACCCTTTCCAGGCAAAAGAGATATGAAGTACTTCTTTTCCATTAACTCTTAACTATCCGTTTATGACAGAGTGTGACTGATGGGATTCTCTAAGTAGGGCAGGTGTATGTACATTGTCAGCCAGCCTCCACAAATGATCAGCTGGATCATCACCCTCCCAATCTACAAGATAGATAAGCTTCCTCAGAGAACTCTGGAGTCCAAGATCTGCTTAAACAGGTACTCCTCATGTCCCTGGACCATGACAGATGCTGGTGGAGGCTGAACTCATCTGGAAAAGGAGTTCTTGAGACGTGGAATACTGGATGCATTTTCATCATCTTGGGCAGTTGGAGTTTGAAGGCTACAGAGACTGATCCGTTGGATGGGCCAACATATCGGTAATCCAGCTTTCATGAAGGTCAAGTAGAGTCAAAGTCAGCCTGGAGAGCCATACTTCATCTGTGATGTAACGGGTTCCCTGCCAATGGAGAGTGGCGTACCATTTGAAATCCTGTTTGGTTGGTTTTAGGTGGGCTTTCAACTCTTCTTGGATGCAGAGCAGGTGTTCCACTAGGTTGGAGGCTGTGGGTACATGAGAGACTTGTGGCGTAGACAGATGGAACTGGGAGTGGAAGCCATAACTGATATAAAAAGGACTCTGGTGGGTTAATCTCTAACCAGAAATGTTATACACAAATTTGGCAAAAGAGAGGAATCAAACCCAGTCATTCTGATGGTAATTGATTAAGCAGTGGAGGTTTAGGTCAAGAATTTGTTTGTGTTCCATCTGTCCATACGTCTAGCAGCGATAAGCTGAGGAGACCAATAGATCCACATCCAGGAGCTTGAACAACTCTAGCCAGAAATATTAAATGAACTGTGATCTTCAGTCAGATGTAATGTTGGACAATAGACCATGGAGTTTGAAGACATGGTTGAAAAGCAGTCATTCTGTTACTTTCAGTGTGGGAATTTGAAGGCACAGCATGAAATGGAACATTTTTGTAAATGGGTTGACAATGACTAGCACAGTTATGTGGCACTGGGCATTTGGAAGTTCAATGATAAAGTCCTTGTAGATGGATGCCAAAGGTTGAGGCAGAGTTCACGATGGAATCAAAGTGTCCAGAGGATTGGCAATGGAAGTCTTCATTCAAGTGCATATATCACAGAAGTTGATGTAAAATTCAATAAACAAATGCAGCTTTGACAACCAAAATTTTGAGACACCAGCCTCAACATTTTCCAATGGCTGAACACAAATCACGACATAGCCAGAGTATTGCTAGAAGTGGTTGACCATTAGCGATATAAATCTGGTCTTTAACCAAGAGAATCTTGTTCTTGACCAAGAATTTTGAGTTAGGAGCTAGGTTCATTTCAGTCAACATAAGTTTAGCTGCAAGTGGATTAAGGGGTAGGAGGGACTTCACGAGAGATGGCAAGGGGTGTTGTTCACTGCCACATGAGCATAATGGCATTGTTTCAACACTGTCCCATTTCCTTTGTCTTTGTGCTTACTCTTACAAGACAACCATTCTTGGCACCTGAGGGATACGTCAGGATGAAGTTAAACCTGAAAAAAGGGACCAATGAATCTGGCATTGATTGAGAGCTCTTGCACTTCACAAGTATCCACGCATGCTTGGACTGGGAAACATTCACCTTCCAGGTGATGGCACCATTCTTCAACAGCCGCCTCGATGGCCAGCAGTTCTTTGCCATAGATTTCATGGTTTTGCTCCATGTGCATCAGTTTCCAGGATTAAAATGCACAAGGATGAAGCATACCCTGGGGCCCATGTCGCTATGACCGTACTACTGTAGTCACATAATTGGAGGCATCTGCTTCAACAACATAGGGTTTTGCTGTGTCCAGATGTACCAAGGTGGGTGCTGATGTAATTGATCAAAGGTGGCCTGGGCTTCTTGTGTACTAGCAAATATAGTATTCTTCCAGAGCAGCCAAGTAATCAGGGTCACCACCTTTGAAAACCCCTGGATGAATCACCAATAAAAATTGGCAAATCCCAGGAAATACTGGACATCACAGACATTTCTTGGGCTACCCAGTCCATGATTGTGGATACTCCTGAGGTCCATACCTGTCTTGCTGAGGAAAATGACATAGTTAAGAAGTTCACAGACAGGTGGGTGTAACGTCTCAGGTATCCTGTACAGGCCATTTGCTTGTAGAAACTCAAGTACCAGGCAGACATGTTGGTCGTGTGGGGCTTGATTTTCTGAGAAGATGAGGATGTCATTGTCATGGATCCACAGGGTCTAATGTACAATCAACCTATTACCAGTCCCTTGGGAAGTGACCCCAGTAGGGACCGGGCGCCAAGTACCAACATGGTTCCACGGGGCAGGCCAGGGTCCTCAAGACTCCAAGACTGTGCCTTCCAACACCAGCAAACCATGTCTCTCTCCGTGGCTCCCTACAGTGGATCCCGTCAAGGCAGACTCCTACAGGAGGCTTATCTTGTACCTCTTCAGAGATCAATACCCTTAGTATTTACAGCAACAGCAAGCAGCCTTTTCAAAATAAGATACCTGTTATACAGAAACTGAATAGTCTTTGGGATAGCACAGAGAGGCAAAAGTTAAGCCATAGTCCTTTCTGACCAAGCCAGTGTAAATGCCAGCCAAGCTGTGATGGTTTCAGTCTGTCTCCCTGTTTCTCTATTCCAGTTCCAGGTGAGAGCAGCAAGCCTCTTCCAGAAGCCAACCCTTTATCCTCAATGGTCACCTCTCAGTCCTTTCTTCTCCAGGCAGGGCCTTGCTGAGTTTCCAACTGCACCTGAAGGAACTTCCCACTGTTGAGTATAGATTGCTCAGTCTTTGGGGCTTCCATTGTACTGCTGGATCCTCTGTTGATCTGGGCTGGTTTCAGCCAGTTCTTTAACAACCCATTCATTTCACCCAGACAACAAGGTGACACACACACCTCATATCTTCTGCATTGTTCCAGAAGGAGTGTTAACCCTTTCCCCCCCCCGGGTGGCAATGCAAAGTACAGGAAGAAACTGAGGCACACATAGGATTTATAGAAATATTACCAAAAAATCCCACTTCCTCACAGTCATCCAGGTAGATCACCATGAACTGGTCTAGATTAGAACATCCTTGAAAATGTCATTGACAACGTTTGGAAATATGGCTGAGGTGAGAAACTCAGTTTGATTTGTCACCCTTCCAAATTCAGACTAGATTGTAAGCACTGCGAAGATCAAACCTGGTAAATAACTTGTCAGAACCTACCCTTTCCAACAACCTGTTGAACAAAGGAAAGGGATACTTATTTTTAACAGTGATTTTGTTCAACACGATAGCCTATGCAAAGATGCAAGGAGCCACCCTCTTTTTTAACAAACAGAATCAGAGCTCCAGCAGGAGACATGGACAGACAAATTAAATTCTGTGCAAGATTCTTGGCAACACATTCTTATAAGGCCCTGAGTTCTGGTTCCAATAGAAATAAATCCATCCAAATGGAATTCTGGCCCTTGGCTGGAGGTTGATGGGGCAGTCATAGGGTCTGTGTCAGTTGTCAGCAGCAGTAGCTTGACTCAAATCATTTCTTGCATCTTCCAAGAGATGTCAGGGCCATGGTTCAGGGAATGCTGAACATGGTCAAGAAGTGTGGTGAACTGATTAAATTAAACTGCAAAGTTTCCTGATGGTCTTGGATTTCAACCTGGAGGGGCACAGTTTCATGTGTGACTGGACTTGAGGATGGCATGCTACCATCAGTCAATTCCATTAGGTCTGGAGTGAGGTTTTTCTGCACTGCAAGTTGGTTAGCTTTGACGAACTCCATGTCCATAAAATTACTAGACATCAGAATCCACAAGCTCGGAGCTGGATGCAGTTCACTTAAAGTATAGATGGGATGCAGAGGCAGAGCAAGACCAGCAGGTATGGAAGGTAACAATTTGTGTCTGCCAAGATACATGTTAGAAAGACAAGATGGGTGAGGTAATATCTTTTATTGGACCAACTTCTGTTGGTGAGAGAGACGAGCTTCAAGCTTTTTCAGGTAAGCTTGAAAGCTGATCTATCTCACCAACAGCAGTTGGTCCAATAAAAGATATCATCTCGCCCACCTTGTCTCTCTAATATCATGGGACCAACACAGCTACAACAACAGTGCATACGAGATACATGATGGCAGAAAAGGGGGTACATGTGAAGGACGTGACTCCATGGTTATGTCCAGCTGCAAACCCTCTAATGGGGCTGGACACAGTCATTTCCCAGGGATAGGATCTGGATTTAAAGGGACATTCAGTAGTGAAATGGCCTTGTACACCACAGTGTACACAAAGTCTGTTCTGCACCAATACTCCTTTTCCTGATCTGTGAGGTACCTTTGCCTTATTCTCATCCGCATAGGCTCTGGTCCTAGAACAGCCTCTGGGGATGGCCAGAATGGAGCAGAGATAAACTGAGCATGTGGGGGTGTCCTCTTCTTGGCATTGTTCGGACAAATGGCTGGCAGTCCAGATATACAATTCAGTATATGAATTTAGAATGGGGCAGAAGTGGTATATCTGGGCTGCCTGATTCCACCCTGTATAAGCAACCATATGCCAAAAGTAAGCAGCATGTGCCAGTATGGCCAGTGGCCTTGTCAGAGAAACTTCAGCAGTTTCAGCGGCTTTAGTAGTACAAGTGCAATTCAGATAGTCAAATGTCAACGAAAAGGTGTGGATGAACTCATTGAAATTAGTAAGGATCAGGCTAACCTATTCCAGAAGTGGCAAGAACCAGTTAAGGGTTTCACCGGTCAATAAATTGATGATAAGCCCACCTTTGTCTGGTCATCGGGATACATTATGGGACACATCAAGAACAAAAGGCAATATTGATTAACAAATTCACAAAATGTCTGGCAGTTCCCTTCAAACCTTTTCAGAAGTGGGCCTTTCCAGAGGGACCATAGCCAGCACTACTAGAGCTGCTGGGATTTATGAGCAGACAAAGACATTCTTCAGTTGCAGCTGGGCAAGCTGATCCTGAAGGCTTTGGACTAACTTCATCATCTCAGTGCTGAACATCCCAGGGGGTTTCCATCTCAGGCATTGGAGCCACACATGTAAGGAGAAGTCTGCTCAAACTGTCAGGACAGCCAGCCAGCCAGCCGTGGCTTGAGCAGGAGCAGATTCTCAGAATTACCAAACTGCTGGGATTATCCCTGAGAAGGTAGTGACGTTGAACAGACTGGAGTGGCTGCTTTCATTAGAAGCCTATATACCTGCATTGGGTCACCTATTAGATTCTTGCTTGTGAATTGGCTGGACCTTTAGGACTCACAGGGAATTACCTTAAATGGGTTTATCAAGCTCAGAACACTCATCACAAAAAGCCCCGCAGTAGTGGGGAGTCACAGCCTGAAAGGAGGAAGGGGCATAGAGAGAGAATCAGTTCCTAAAACACACTAGTTATGCTATGTAGTAGTCAAACAGATTCTTAGTGCCCATTGCCACTGAAATTTTTCTTTATAAACTGCCTTCATAAAGAATAAAGAATTGCCTGCAGTGAATAAAATCAGAACTAAAAAATCTATATAATTATTGGCGTGGTTTTTTAAAAAAATAAACACAAGAAGTCCAGGCTGTAGCTAAAGGTATGTCTACACTATGAAATTAGGTCCATTTAATAGAAGTTGATCTTTAGAAATCAATTTTATACAGTAGATTGTGTACGTCCCCACTAAGCGCATTAAGTCGGCAGAGTGCATCCTCAATACCTGCTAGCATTGACTCACAGAGCGGTGCACTGTGGGTAGCTATCCCACAGTTCCCTCAGTCTCCACTGCCCATTGGAATTCTGGGTTAAGCTCCCAATGCCTGATGTGGCAAAAACATTGTCGTGGGTGGTTTTGAGTACATGTCATCAGTCTCCCTTCCCTCCCTCTGTGAAAGCAATGGCAGACAATCGTTTCACACCTTTTATCCTGGGTTACTCATGCAGGCACCATAGCACAGCAAGCATGGAGCCCGCTCAGCTCAGCGCTGCTGTTGTGAGCATTGTAAACACCTTGCGCATTATCCTGCAGTATGTGTAGAACTTGGCTAAGAGATGCCAGCATGAGGATGATTGTGAGGAAGACATGGACAAAGACGTTCCTGAAAGCACAGGCTGTGGCAATTGGGACATCATGGCAGCAGTGGGGCTGGTTTATACAGTGGAACACTGATTCTTGGCCCGGCAAACACGCACAGACTGGTGGGACTGGATAGTGTTGCAGGTATGGAATGATTCACAGTGGCTGCTAAACTTTCGCATGCGTAAGGCCCCTTTCCTTGAACTTTTTGAGTTGCTTTCCCCCTCCCTGAAGCACAGGAATACCAAGATGAGAGCTGCCCTGACAGTTGAGAAGTGAGTGGCAATAGCCCTGTGGAAGCTTGCAATGCCTGACTGCTACCTGTCAGTCCAGAATCAACTTGGAGTGGGCAAATCTACTGTGGAAACTGCTGTGATCCAAGTAGCCAGTGCAATCACTGATGTTCAGTTATCAAGGGTAGTGACTCTGGGAAATGTGCAGGTCATAGTGGATGGCTTTGCTGCAGTGGGATTCCCTAACTGTAGTGGGACAATATATGGAATGCATATCCCTATCTTGGCACTGGACCACCTTGCCAACCAGTACGTAAACCACAAGGGGTACTTTTCAGTGGTGCTGTAAGCACTGGTGGATCACAATGGACATTTCACCAACATCAACATGGGATGGCCAGGAAAGGTGCATGATGCTCACATCTTTAGGAACTCGGGGCTGTTCAAGCAGCTGCAAGAAGGGACTTACTTCCCAGACCAGAAAATTACCATTGGGGATGTTGAAATACCAATAGTTATCCTTGGGGACCAAGCTTCCCCCTTGCTCCCATGGTTTATGAAGCCGTACACAGGCAGCCTAGACAGTAGTAAGGCGCAGTTCAACTATAGGTTGAGCAAGTGCAGAATGGTGGTAGAATGTGTCTTTGAACGTTTAAAAATTGGGCGTTCATAAATTGCACTAGAGGAATCAGCCCCATGTGTCCCACTAACAATGCACAAGGTTAAAGGGGAGCTCAGCTGGGGGCCTAACTAGAGCAGGCACCATCCCTTTAAATGCTCCCCTCCTTTGCCTTCTCCTTGTAGGTGAGGAGGGCTCAGGGCAGCCTTTTTTTTTTTTTAATTTATTTAGTTGGGGATTGGTGTTGCTTTGAGCAGGGGGTTGAACTAGATGACTTTCCTGACATCCCTTCCAATCCTGATATTCTATGATTCTATGAAAAGCTTACTGGCGCTGTTTGCTGACTAGGTTAGATCTCAGTGCAACCAGTATTCTCATTGTTATTGCTGCTTGCTGTGTGCTATATAATATCTGTGAGAGTAAGGGGGAGATATTTATGGTGGGATGGGACGTTGAGGCAAATTGCCTGGCAGTTGTTTTGAGCAGCCAGACACCAGGGCTATTAGAAGAGCACAGCTAGGCATGCTGCATACCAGAGAGGCTTTGAAAACGAGTTTCATGACTGGCCAGGCTATGGTGTGACAGTTGTGTGTATTTCTCCTTGATGCCTTCACCCCTCCCCCCACCGTGGGGCTGTTCTCCAGAATGATCCCTTTTAGCCAAGCTCAAACAGCCCAGCATGAACGGGGTCCTTTTACTGTTCCCTTACAAAAATTCGCCTATTTCAACCAGGTGACCATGAATGATATCACTCTCCTGAGGCTAATACAAAAAGATATAGACTGAATGTTGCTTGAATGCGACCAAAACCCAGGACCATTTGCTCCCATACTTTGTGCTGCATTGATTCCAGACTACTTGCTTGGTGTGGTAAAGTGTCCTACCATGGAGGATGAAATAAAGCAGCCCTCCCCAGAAATCTTCTGCAAAGGCTTTCAGAGTACCTCCAGGAGAGCTTCATAGAGATGTCCCTGGAGGATTCCCACTCCATCCCCAGACACATTAACAGACTTTTCTAGTAGCTGTACTGGCTGCAAATGCATCCCAATTCTTCAGGGCAAATCACATATTAAATACTATTGCTTTTAAACCCTGTACTGTAGTTACAAATGTGCACTCACCAGAGGTGCCTTCTCCAGTTTCAGGGTCGGGGATCCCACCTTGGGAGGGTATTGGCTCCAGGGTGATGGAAAGGCCCTTGCTGCTGGGGAGAATGGATTCACCGCTTGCCTGCTGCGCATTCTCCTCCTCCTCCTCCTCTTCCTCTTCCACAAAATCCTCCTTCTTGTTGCGTGAGACTCCCACCTTGCTGGTGTCCATGGACAGTGGTGGGGTAGTGGTAGGGTCCCCCCCCTAGAATGCCATGCAAATGATCATAGAAGCAGCATGTATGGGGCTCTGACCCAGAGTAACCATTTGCCTCCTTTGTCTTTTGGTAGGCTTGCCTGAGCTCCTTAACTTTCACATGGCATTGCTATGTGTCCCTGTTGTAGCCTTTGTCCACCATGCCCTATGTGATTTTGGCATATATATTAGCATTTTGTCTTTTTGATCAGAGTTCGGCCTCCACAGATTCTTCTCCCAATACAGCAATCAGATCCAGTGTCTCCCTTTTGGTCTATGCTGCAGCTCGTTTGCAATTCTGGGGGGACTGCATGGTCACCTGTGCTGCTGAGCTCACCACGCTGACCAAACAAGAAATGAAGTTCAAAATTTCCCAGGGCTTTTCCTGTGTACCTGGCTAGTGCATCAGAGTTCACAGAATTCACTCTGGACAGAATGCTGTCCAGAGAGGTCATATCGGTGCACTCTGGGATAGCTCCTGGAGGCCAATACTGTTGAATTGAGTCCGCACTACTCCAAATTCAACCCTCACCGGAGAGGAGTACAGAAGTCAATTTTAAGAGCCCTTTAGATCGACAGAACAGGTTTGGTTGTGTAGACGCATTCATTTTAAAATCGACCTAACGCGGCTAAATTCGACCTAACCCTGTAGTGTAGACCAGGGCTAAGAGAAATGTAAGGAAATAGCTATTTTTCTGAGGATGTTTGATGAAGATGTCACTTACAGGCCCTATGAAAATCCCATCTTCTAGAAGCATGGCAGTAATACTAGCCAGACAAAGGTCAGTTTTGCCTCTCAAAACTGAAGTCATATGAGGCTCACTCCATATTTTAAACTTTATTGCCTGAACAGTGATTGCACACTAAATCCTAATCTAGTTTGTCTGTGTTTCAAAATCCACAATTTATTTATCTTATTTACCTCAGCAACCACAGTCTTCCTTTTTTAAATGTGAAATTTTTGCATATAATCTCAATTTTCTATTTATTCAAATAAAAGTACCTACTTGTTTATCAAAGATAAATAGACATAGTAATTGTTTTCTTTTAATTTCATTAGAAAACTTCTTTGCATTAGATATCTACAATTTTCAGAAGCTGGGCTTTCATAAAGAATTTTTATTTTGAAATAAAGTTAAATTATTTAACTGTAGCTGGAATTTTCTGCAAATGTATTGTGGTTTCCTTAAAGTTCCACTCTTTCATATCTACTTGCTTTCAAGAGTAAGCATCTGATGTTTTCTAGTTAACCTAAACTGAAGAATGTAGGTCTTATGAATCAAAAAGAAAGCATTGGTAGCGATAGTGATATTCATATACAAGACTATGTTGGTGTGTGGCAGCTAGCATCTGTGATGACCTCTCTACTTATTAACTGTCAATGTAATCTAGTCAAAGATGGATTAGTGATCATAGTACAGGCGAAGAGGTCAAACATGCAAAATAAATGCAATTTATCATATGGTTCTGAAGTTTATTAGGTGGCTATAAAATGGATTATAAGGACCATACATGTGGTGTAATTCACAGCATGTGTATATTTTATATATAAAAATGTAAGAGCTGGAACAACAGAGGATACTTTTGTGAACTACACTGATAGTACAAGTAATTTTTCTGTAATCATAGAAAGTAAATACTCAAAATATAGTTTATTTTATACCAATATTCCCATTCAGAAATTGCAAATATGTCTTTTGCTATCCATTTGACACATTTTTATTTTTTCGCTAGGTTTAATATCAAATAAAATATTTATTGACATTCTTCTTGACTTGATTACTTTGAACCTTGGAACAAACAGCCTTCCTGATGTATGGATGCGCCTCACAGTTTCAGATGTAAGTTTTAATTAATATTTTCATTTCTGTAGATCTCATAGACTCATAGACTCTAGGACTGAAAGGGACCTCGAGAGGTCATCGAGTCCAGTCCCCTGCCCTCATGGCAGGACCAAATACTGTCTAGACCATCCCTAATAGACATTTATCTAACCTACTCTTAAATATCTCCAGAGATGGAGATTCCACAACTTCCCTAGGCAATCTATTCCAGTGTTTAACTACCCTGACAGTTAGGAACTTTTTCCTAATGTCCAACCTAAATCTCCCTTGATGCAGTTTAAGCCCATTGCTTCTTGTTCTATCATTGGAGGCTAAGGTGAACAAGTTTTCTCCCTCTTCCTGATGACACCCTTTTAGATACCTGAAAACTGCTATCATGTCCCCTCTCAGTCTTCTCTTTTCCAAACTAAACAAACCCAATTGTTTCAGCCTTCCTTCATAGGTCATGTTCTCAAGACCTTTAATCATTCTCGTTGCTCTTCTCTGGACCCTCTCCAATTTCTCCTCATCTTTCTTGAAATGCGGTGCCCAGAACTGGACACAATACTCCAGTTGAGGCCTGACCAGCGCAGAGTAGAGCAGAAGAATGACTTCTCGTGTCTTGTTTACAACACACCTGTTAATGCATCCCAGAATCACGTTTGCTTTTTTTGCAACAGTATCACACTGTTCACTCATATTAAGCTTGTGGTCCACTGTGACCCCTAGATCTCTTTCTGCCATACTCCTTCCTAGACAGTCTCTTCCCATTCTGTATGTGTGAAACTGATTGTTCCTTCCTAAGTGGAGCACTTTGCATTTATCTTTATTGAACTTCATCCTGTTTACCTCAGACCATTTCTCCAATTTGTCCAGATCATTTTGAATTTTGACCCTGTCCTCCAAAACAGTTGCAATCCCTCCCAGTTTGGTATCGTCTGCAAACTTAATAAGCTTACTTTCTATGCCAACATCTAAATCGTTGATGAAGATATTGAACAGAACCGGTCCCAAAACAGACCCCTGCGGAACCCCACTTGTTATACCTTTCCAGCAGGATTGGGAGCCATTAATAACTACTCTCTGAGTACGGTTATCCAGCCAGTTATGCACCCACCTTATAGTAGCCCCATCTAAATTGTACTTTCCTAGTTTATCTATAAGAATATCATGCGAGACCATATCAAATGCCTTACTAAAGTCTAGGTATATCACATCCACGGCTTCTCCCTTATCCACAAGGCTCGTTATCCTATCAAAGAATGCTATCAGATTAGTTTGACACCATTTGTTCTTTACAAATCCATGCTGGCTATTCCCTATCACCTTACCACCTTCCAAGTGTTTGCAGATGATTTCTTTAATTACTTGCTCCATTATCTTCCCTGGCACAGAAGTTAAACTAACTGGTCTGTAGTTTCCTGAGTTGTTTTTATTTCCCTTTCTATAGATGGGCACTATATTTGCCCTTTTCCAGTCTGCTGGAATCTCCCCCGTCTCCCATGATTTCCCAAAGATAATAGCTAGAGGCTCAGATACCTCCTCTATTAACTCCTTGTGTATTCTAGGATGCATTTCATCAGGCCCTGGTGACTTGCAGGCATCTAACTTTTCTAAGTGATTTTTTACTTGCTCTTTTTTTATTTTATCTTCTAAACCTACCCTCTTCCCGTAAGCATTCACTATATTAGTGAATGCTTACGGGATCTCATCACTTGAACATTTTGCCAGTTTGGCTGGTGAATATGCAGTTCTGGGCTATACATAGTAAATGTGGCCTTATTCTTACCATAAGGAAGCAATTTTAAAGGGCCTTCCCAGATATTACTCCCATCAGTTACTTTCTGTAAGAGTAAGTTTGTGGATGCAGCTATGACAAGATTTAAATGTGTATTTTATTACTCTATTTATTTATGCTTTTCTCACTTATAGTATATGAGCATTTCGGACATTAATTAATTTATTCTCACAACACCACTGTGGGGATAGGAATTATCTCCAGAGGGGGAACTGAGAAGCAGTGACATTAAGTAACTTGCCCAAGACTGAAGTAGACTCAACGGCAGAGCTGCAAATAGAACCTACATCTCCTGGGTCAATTCAGTGCTTAACCACAAGACCATATTTGCTCTTTATTCAACTGTAAATCCAAAATATGGGAATAAGAGGTTGGACCTGCATAGTGTTAAATATGTTTCTCCAAGATTCTTGTATTTTCTGTGTTAACATTAAATTTTCCAAATGATTATGTTTTTATTAACAGCACATGTGTCCAAGTCTATGGGATAAGGAGGATTACCAGATTTAGCAAATTTGGATTCTTCTAGGAAAAGGCTTAATCTCAGAGGATGAAATGCACTTACAGTGAAAGAGGGTTAACATTAAGGCTGTAATTGGGACTTAAGTGGCACCCAGAACTTTGTGTGGGCTCTTTGCACATGGGTGAATTTCACTGAGTACCTGATCAGTCCTAAAAGGTTCTGAGCAACAGGACCTCCCATTGACTTAAAAATTGGAATTGCAGATGCTCAGTACCTCTTGTAATCAGGCCATACATTTCTCTTTTTTTCATGGTAAAGAAATTAAATAGAAAGAACATGAGTCAGATGTCCAGTTTGTTGTTAGTGTATGTTAGTAGTAGTGTTGTTGGTAGTTGTAGTTAGTGTTGTTAGTAGTTGACGTGCGTGCAGGCTGAATGGAGGATTACTTACATCACTAATATAAAATGTATATCTATTTATGTATCCCACAACACATTCTTCAGTACACCTCTACCCCGATATAACATGACCCAATATAACGCAGTTTCACCTATAACACAGTAAGATTTTTTGGCTCCCGAGGACAGTGTTATATTGAGTAGAGGTGTATCTTTAGTCCTTACAGGTGTTAGATTTCCCAAAGCAGGCTTTCATTAAAGTGCACCCCTAGACATTGCTGCTTGTTTGGTGAAGTACAGTGAAAACCTCATCTCCAAGAAGAAATAGGAAGAACCCTCAGCCCATCATATATCTTAGAAATCTCACTGCAGGAGACCTCAGTGATGACTTGAACTGGGAGATGATGCTGTAAGGCTACAAATCCAGTCTCTTAGGAATTTAGGAAAAGGTTCTTACTCCTAACTGAGGAGCCCTATACTAGGTGCAATATATTCCCCTCTTTGCCTTACACATAATGGGCACTACTGCAAATAGATAATAATTGACTTGTCTGTGGGTATGAACAGAACTGAGGATCCACCTACTCCTCCCCATCCACCATCTTAGAGGGGAGTATCAAGTACACAGCTTTCATCTTGCTGGGGGACTCAAGGTCTAAGGATGCCTAAAATGACTGTGCAGGCTCTGAGAGGTTATCTTACTCACCTGTGCAACCACATTAAGACATGGCACAATCTGATGCTAAGTGTCTAAAAGTGGAGAGTCAGAGTTTGATGGCTATCTTCTGTCAGAGTTAAGAAAATTCATTCTGTATAATTGTCTAAAATTGTATTGTGTTTTATTTTAATTATGTAAGAAATGTATATTCTTACACACAACTGTAGTCCAAACTATTTATAATTTTATTTTTATAGTTACAAAATCTGGCAACTACATTAATGGTGAACTCAGAACTTATTGATTGGCGCAGATTCTTATTAACAGCAGCTCAACCATGGCCAGTTCCCTCTGTGATACAGCTCCTTAATACCCTGCACAGCTTTAAGGCTGTTGATGAAGCTGGATCAGGCTTTGTTACACAGGAATACTATAATCAGGTTATAATTGTTTCTTCTTTTCAATAATATTATTTTGTATTTTTTAATCAAAAGGCGTATTATTAGTTTTGTTCATTTCGTTTTATAAACTCAGTCTGAATTTTAATAGTTTTGGTATTTTGGGGATCCCTTTTGGTGAAACTTGTCTTATGCAGAGAAAACAAAGAAACTTTGCTAGATTGAGTCCAATATTTGCAAATCACATCCACAGTTTTTAATAACAAGAATCAGATTAATTAGTGGACGGTGTACATTTATTTCTCTCTTTCCTTGGGAACTAGTTTCTAATGAAAATACTCCTGTTCTAGAAAATCAGAAACTGACAGACTGTTATTTGATTCTTGTTATTTATTCTTTTTAATTTATCCAGATTTTTTTTGTTTTTGACAGTTCTACTTTAGCTGTAAAATATCTGTAATTTTATCTTGACTTAGTTAAACAAACAATTTCAGCAAATGAAGATTGATATTTCATCCTGCAGTGAGTGGGAAATAACAAGATTCTTTGGTTCAAATGCATAAGAAAATTTTAATTTGGGTCTTTGTTTTGCATAGTTCAGCAAGGTTTTTGGGAAGGGAGGTTTCATGAAAGTAAAGAATTTTGGGGAAGGCAGCAGTTCCCTTTCACAGGCATCTGTACTGCTCCTCTTGCAAAATTAAACGTTGGCAATATAATTCCAGAAGCCTGTGATTTTTCAGAATTTCTTTCTCCAAAGTCTCACCGATCCAACTACCTTCCAGCAGCAGGTGTCCCAAGACATTTGAAAAGAAACTAACCCTGCCAGAGCTGGAAAAGCCACAAAAAGGTGTAGCTATAGATGTTGCACCCACCTACACATTATTGTGGTATTTTTCACTGAGGTACTAGAGATTAAAAATATACCAACAGCTCCAAAGTGAACAGAATGTTAATGCAGCATTTTTGACACAGGATGCTAGTTTGAACATCCTTTTAACTCAGCATCTGATATGAGTGCTATGAAGTATGAACATTCTAGCAGTTGCCCTGCAGCCATGTCAATGTGTCTAAACTAGCAAAACAAAACTAAGTTTACTGAGGTCAGAAGATATTCTTTACAAAGGGTAAGACTGTTATAATTTAATGCTAAAAATGTAGCACTCTCATCTTTTCCTCTCCCTTCCACCAAGTACTTTCTTGCATGGAATGATCTTTGCAGATTTTTTTTTAATCCCTTAAGAAGTGTAGCTCAACTAATTAATATGTCAGTGCTATAAAATTTTCTGCTAAGAGGAAAGATGTGTTATTCCAGACCTAGATTCCACCTATCTCACTCTTCTATTGCAGAGAACATAGCACAAACCAAGAGCTATTCATCAGTAAATACTATGGCTCTATATAGGCATGGAAGGATTAGAGCCCAAAATCAGCTGGCACAGGCCAGCTGCGGGTATCTAATTGCAGTGTAGACGTACCCTAAGTGACTTCGGAGCCTCAGTCTCATCAAAAGTCGGTACCAGACTCCTAAATACCTAAGTCACTTTTGAAAATGGATCTTAGGCTTCATTACCTAACTGCTTTTGAAAACTTTACCCAAAGTCTATTAAATTCTGCGGAACACCTCCAAAAGCCTTAGGATACCACAAATCATACCACAGAGATCCAGTGATTTTAACGGACAGCACAGTATATTGCAATTTTTCAACATAAATACGCATGGGAGAAAATGTAATCAGGAGTTTTTCAGACTTATGAAAACCAACACACAATTCTCCTTTCAGACAAAGTTTGAAATTAATAGGCATTTCTGCTCTCAGTTACACCTTGAAACTACATTGAAATCAATGGGATTGTATGGGGAAATGGAGGTCAGAATTTGCCTCACTGTATTTAAAGCTACCCTTTACAAACTTCATATCCTTCTCTTTGACATTTACAGATGTTTAGTCACTTTTACATGTTTAACTCTTTGATGTAGAATTAGCGAGTCATCATCTGTAGAACAGAACGCACTATAGAGTTAATGAGTCAGTAGTTACAATCCGGAAAGTAAGAAAAGAGCAATAGCACTGAGTTGGTAAAAGAGCTGTTCAGCCATGTAAGGATGTGTTATCTGTAAAGAAAAGCCAATGAACCCTTTGTTAAGGAGGACCTGCAAAGCTAACATGAAAATCCGCTTAATCTCTAAATTACCTGCTGAATTCTCCCTACTAACCTGTCTGTAGAAAGCATCCAGTACAGAAATTTATTTTAACAATTTTTCCCCTCTGAAATTCTCTTGGCACTTCCTGTGTTTTTGAAAAAACAGCTTAATACTGTATATTAACTCTGACTCTTGCAAAAATATTTGTATTAAAATGCAGAGTATTGTATGTTGTGAATGGTGGAAAAGATAATGATTCACCTAAAAGGGGAGAAAAGGACATGAAAAAGCTTTAATAAAGAAACAGTCCCAATAAGATTTGAACTTAGTGTATACATTGATAGGCTGTACAGTCTTTTGTCAACATTTCTGAAAATTTACAGGTATTATTTAGACGGCTTGAAAATACCCATATTGTTCTATTAATCCAATGAGAAATATATTCCGAATATTATTTTTAATTGAAAATAAGGTTTATAAAAGTTTAAACAAGGTTCATTCTCTATTTCATACTCACAATGTCATGACAATCATATTTATTTACTCTATATGTTGCTATTCCAAGAAGCAAACTATGAAAAAATAAACCTCAGTGAGACTAAAAGCAAGAATATTCTGACATTATATCTATATGCACAAACATTTTCCATAAACAGGCTACTGACCAAAATGAATTTTAAAATGATATCAATGGGAATTTTGCCTAAATAAAAGGTGCAAGTTTGGGTCCATAACAAGTAGGGACTAGATTGTGGCTTGTCCTGCATGTCCATGCAGTAGAGGAATGGCTTATAAGGTGTCCCCTTACTTCTTGCTGCTGACCTCCATAAGCCATTATGGGCACCTTCCCCCACTGTATGGACTGGGAGCGAGGCAGGAATGAGAAGCCTTGCCTCTGCCTCCCAAAATCCCAGCGAGCACAGTTTTATGGGTGCATCAGGAGGCTGTACAGTGTGTCAGTTATAGGGCAAGCAAAGGACACACCTCATCTGGTGAAGGGGGAAACCAAGAGGCAGATTGCAATTCTGCATCACAAACAGCTTCCTAATCTGCTCCTGGGGTAGTGGAACTATATGAAGAGTCATTTAGTAAATCCACAATTGACCCATAGGTATAGGCAAAAAGAATAAAGTTTCAGTGCTTGGTATTCTCAGGGGACTCTCTAGATACAAATTCATTCTTATATAGATAGTAGCAGTATAAAGTTTGAGTTGCTACCATAACATTCAGTATTTACTTGCTCATGAAAAGATTTTGTTGCAAAGTGTCCAAGTATCTAATTAAATTATTCATATTAAGCAGATTGTTACTTACAACAACAAATTCTGAACTTGAATAAATGCAGAGACAGATTTTATACTTTGTCACCCTAGCTCTTTGTGATTTTTAGAACAGAACAGTCCAGTCCCCTTTATTTCTTTTTAAGGGGATGAAACTCAGTAACTTTTTTTTTTTTAGGTTGGTTTATGGTTTAAAGGCAGTGAAGATTTTAAAATGCCAGAAAATCCTACAGAGCCTTTGCCTTTTAATAGACAGGAGCATCTTATAATGGTAACTATTGAAAACTGTAAATAATTTAAGGTATCATTTGTCTTTTTTAACACAATGGTCCTTTTTCTCAGTTCGCATGACCTCTTCTTTTGCAATGTTAATACCTACTTCTTTTACCTAGCCATTATTTCTTTCCAGAAAACTATAAAAGAAGATCTTGGGAGCAGTTGAGTCATAAATGACCATAGCTATCACTGATAACATGATAGCATGCATCCTACAAAGTGGGCATTCACCCACGAAAGTTCATGCTCCAATACATCTCTTAATCTATACAATGACATCCTATTACTTTTGTTACTTCTCCCAAACACTCTGGCACACTTGTTTGTCTCTCCACTTTTGCAAGGTCTTGTCTTTTAGACTTTAAATTCTCTGTCATTTACTCTACATCTGTACAGTGTTAATCACAACAGGGTCCTGACCTAGTTGAGGCCTTTAAGCAATTGCACAATACAAGTGTTAAATAACAGTAATGAAAATATAATAAGGAATTGAAATGAGCTGAATAACAATGGCTCATTGAATCAGTATTTTTTTGTGATGGCTGCCAACTTATGCTCCAGAATCTAAGCTTTCATTTATTAAAAATTAAGTCCAAGATTTAAAAACTGGGTGTCTAACGTTAGACTTCTGAATCTATATTTAGGCACTTAAAGGGAAATCAATCAGAACCACTTGATGCTCAAAACATTTGAAAATCAGACCATGTATTTAGGCAGCTATAGGTGTATTTAATAGCATATCTTTAGGCACCCATTTTTGACACCTTAGCCCAAACTCTAGCCCTTAAATTTGAACAAAACAAAACAAAACTAAACAACCATTTCAAAATGTAAATTGGGTATAAAGTGACACAGTGCTGCCTGGTTCAATCTGCAGACAGCCTAAAACAGTAGCTGTGAGAGGAAAAAAACAATCCCATGTACCTCAATGCTTTGTTCATTCCTAAACCTAATTATGATAATTTTTTGCAAAGGCCTCAGACATTGCTAGCACCTCAGTATCCCGTTTTCTGCCTGTAGCACACAGCAGTTTAGTCCCAAAGGGTTGAAATGCTTTAGTCTAACCCAAGTTATTGGTCTTAATATAGTGGTAACTGGTTGAAATTTAATGGCTGGTGATATACAGACTAGATTATCTAATGGTCACTACTCATTACAGCACACACGCAAAAAAAGAGAATCCTTTCTGTAGAAGCTACTATGAATGCTGTCTCATGTTGATGTCAGGACTGGGCAGCACGTAATTTTACATAAGACATTGGAAGACTATCACTGGTTTTTCCAATTTGACACCTTTTTGAGGATACTGTTTTCAGTATAGTTTGTGGTGAATACATTTTATTATTGATGAAGGGAGCTATGCAACAAATTCTTGGTGCACAATATAAAAATGCTTTTGGGAGCAAAAGTTTTGAGTAAATAACTTTTTTAAGAAAAGAAAAAAACGTACTTGCAAGAAAAAATAAGAAAAACCTGAGAATAGAAAGATGAATCTCGCACCCATTAATTTTAAGTATAGTGTACATGTTCATAGAGAGAGACATAGTGTATGTGTAAAGAAGAGGTAAAACGTCATAACTTTTTTGTGAGATTTTACAGATTCCTACTGAGTCTTTGAGAATCCTCACTGCTGAAAAGAAAATATTATAATGTAGATTTTCTTGATTTTCCCATAGGATCTCAACACTCTTTCTGAAAATATATTTCTCTTCAGCAGTCGCTACCTTGCATATACATTTAATCCTGTTCTCTATAGACTTTTGATTTAAATTGGCCAAATATCCTTTGCAGGAATTAATTTAAATGTTTTTCCTTTTCTAGTTTTTCTTTATTTTATTTGCGGATGCCAGAAAAGATCCCTCACAACTTGACTACACTAAGATGCTGCTTTATTTTGCTTCACATCCTGATGCTGTTGAGGGAGTGTACCGAGCGCTTAGTGTTGCTACGGGAACATACATCCGAAGAAGAAAAGAAGTTTCTCCTCCACATGTGGTAAAATGTTATTATATGAATCAGTAAATAGAGCCATAATGGTGCTGGCAAGTTATAATGTCTGGTCTGATGACTTAGGGTCAGATTCTGATACACTCACTCATTTTGGGTAGCAACTTTCTTCAGAAATAGTACTATTGACTACACAATACCAACTTCAGTAGAAATACTCAAAATAAGATGCTTCTCAATATGAGTAAGGCTATGAGGATCTATTCCTTGAGCAATAATACAATTGCAGGGCATTTCCTGGTAATAAATGTCCAGTACAGGCAAATTGAGGGCATCTTTTGGTCTAACCTCAGACCACTAAAGCCAGCTAGCTATTAATCCCCAGTAGATAAACTGCATCGTGGTTGTTACTGTTGCTGTTATAAGCAAAACAATTTTTTTCAATGTATCTGTGACACATGGCTAGAAAATCCTGCAAAATAAATAACCTTCAAATGACATGTGGGGAGATAATGTTTGTGGTTTTGTCTATTTACGTAAGTATGAGTAGGGTCGACAATATAATTAACAGTCCCAGTCTATGCTGTATTCTGAAAATTCAGAAGTCAAAAGAAGATCCTAGCATTTAAATGAATTGTAAACATAGGCTATCTTAGTATTCATCTCTCTTTGAAATGTACTGTGAATGGTGGAGGAACAAGCAAGTGGCCTAATGTTAATTCGTATAGCTAAGTACTGGTGATGGACCTCCTTCAGAGTCATCCTAATTACCTTTTGTTCTCTGAAGAACTCCAACTCGTCAAAAGACATGAAATTGTATAAAAGATCCTTGGATTCTGATTCTGTCATCTCAGATCTGCTTAGGCTTCATCAGGGGAAGTTTGAGTCACAAGACTGAGGTCCCAGTTATGCTGGTACGCCCTGAATATTATACTTGGACATTGGACTATAAATATGAACTATTTCTGAAAGAACTCATTGCAGCTACAAAGCTCACCATCTCTGCTATGAATCTGCACCTAAATGAATTTAACTCATGTCTTTATGTACATTGATTTTAACCATTCTCTCTCTCTCTCTTGTTTTTTTACTAAATTTTAGTTTAGTTAATAGGACTTGTCTGTAGCATGTATTCGGGTAAGATCTGAAACATTCATTAACCTGGGAGTTAATATGTCCAATCCTTTGAGATTGGTAGAACCTTTTCTTTTATATGCTGAAATAATATTTACAGACATTTTCATTATATTTGACGTGGGTACCTGGATGGAGGCCTGAGGCTGGATCACTTAAAGGGAACTGTGTTGTTTGGACTTCTGAGTGACCAGTAAGGTAATAAAGAAGTTGTTTTATGCTGGCTTGGTAAATCTAACTATTGGAATATCCACCAGCTTTTTGGAGATTGGCTGCCTCATTGTTTGCAGTTCACCCTAATTGAGTGACCACAGCTAGCCCCCACTAGGACCACAGTATCATTACCATTCTTAACTTTTTTTTCTGATATGTTTCTTGGGGATCTTAAAAAGTTTATTTTGGTATGTTTTTTCAAATATTTCAGTTCACTTGTTAGTCAGATGGATTAGTAACATATTGCTGTAAATTCAGTCATTTATGGCAAAGTTCAGTCTGAAAGTTCAAGACCATTATGAATATATTGACATGTTAAATGAACTCAACATTTTAACTATGTTCGTTATTTCTTTAGTGTGCTGAGCTGTTTTCCCAGTCTTTAATGACCCAAAGCTTTCAATACAATACCGATTACTTTGTACTCTTTTTACAAACGTATAAAAATCATGACTGATCTTTTAAGGTATGAATGCCACAATGTATTTCTTTTCATACCTTTTAAAGAGCTCAGTACATGTACACATGATGAAATCGCTCACCACATTTGCACAACCACAGTGACTACTACTTCCTTAACCTACTTAAACTGCAGTTCGACTCTGAAAAGTTATTGTATAAAAATGGCATTGTTTTGTTCCGCAGATCTACCCTGTGTGTATTCATAGTCACATCTTCTCACTTTTGTGACGACAATTAGTTTTTTTACTATTCTTTACCCCTCTTAGTTCTGTAGACCCAGTACAGCTTTGGGAAAAGGGAGCACAAGTATAACTGAGGCCAGAATTTGAAAGCAGAATCTTACATTTGGTAAAGAACACAGCTTGACTTTTAAGCTCCCAGGGAGAGTCTGAAAGATTGGAAGTTAAGGGGGAAAAAAAAAAAACTTTTTACTCGTAAGATGAGAATGCTTAATATGAAAATCTTTGAGGCACTATAAATGTGGAACCACTCTCTCCTATTTTTTGAGTTATTTTTCTGAGTAGTTTACATTTTAAATAAATGTAAAGCTAATACTAATATAAAGTAGACATTTCCAAATGCATAGTTGCATGATAATACATTTTAATTATAGTTTCTGTAATTTCAGGATAATTTATGGAGAATTTAGATTGTAAAAGAAGATTGACATTGTCCCTAGTTGGCTGCTAGTTGAAGATAGAGGAAGGATTTCTTTGTGGTTAAAGCTATCAAAGTTCAGACTTGGTTTTGTTGCAGGCTTCCTGTGTTACCTTGGACAGGTCACTTAATCTCTTTGTAACTCAGTTCTTCATGTATAACTAAAAACAATAATGTTCATAGTTATAAAACAGAGGGGCAGCTTTCTACAGCATCAGTACGTTATTCTTCTTGGTATCAAGCAGAGGAAAGCCTGAAATCTGGCTTGCTAAAATTCTAATTAGCCCTTTCTATCCCCCCTTTCCTTTGTTATTCTATATATTCATAGGTAGGGATGTTGAGGGATGCATTCTGTTTGTGAGGCATTATATTATTGTTTGTGAGGTGTTATTGTAGTCGGGGGACACAGAAGTTTCGAGACAGATATTTTTCTTTTAGATAACATCAGGTTTTAAACAGTTTCACTTTATAACAGCTTTATTTTTATGAGTTAGTGTTCAAAAAATTGTAATGCTGGAAAAACATTCTTTCAGAATATCCCTTCATCTTACGTTCTTCTTTGCATACATCTACAGTTTATTAGTAATGTTAAATAAATAAAAGAGTGAATAGCTGAAATCCTATTCTACTAAAGTCGGGAAGAGTTTTGCCACTGACTTCTGGTCCAAAATGTCACCCAATATGTTCAACAACCACCAGGGGGAATGGAATAAAAAATATATTGTGAGCTATAGTTGTGGTGTAGAAGAGTATATTTAAGTTAGTCAAACTCTGTGAAGTAAAAAGGCTTATAAGAGAATTTTGAAGTCCTCACTTTGTTTTTACATAACTTTTTTAAAAATAACACCAGTTAAAAATGATGTTACTTTAGCATCTGTATCTAATTTGGATATCGTTTATAAAGAGAAGTTAGTAGAAGTTATGATTTAAACACGTGCTGGAATATGTATTTACCCAATAAATACTTCTTTTAGTCTATCAAGTCAATTATCTTTGTACTGAAGCACATGGATACATATGTTTATTTGATAAAGGATTATGTCAACTGTTAGACTTAAATTAGCTAATTTTTTCACTTATTTGTTTCTCCCTTTCCACTAAAAAAAGTAAAATTAAAACTAAAAAGTTATGTTGTGACACCAGTTAAAAGGCAAGAAAGTTCGGAGATTTGAAAAATAGTTTACTCGGATAAAGAAATCAGAAAAACACTCTATTCTGCTAGATGTTTCAAACATGCCAATCTCCACAATATCTAGTTGCCATATATAGTAAATTTAAGGGAAGCATCATTTCTCCAAGTGTGTCTCATATATTCAAACAGAACATACTCTCAGCTCATTTGTTTTATGCTGGCATTTTAAGGACTTACAGTCAGCTGTTGCATACTCCAAGGACATACTGCTGTGCCATAGTGCAAATGTTGCTGCTGATGGAAGGCTTGAACAGGCAGTTGCATCTTGCATCCCATTCTAATGATTGCCAGACTCACACATTTTGATTTTGTGTGGTAAGGAATTCCACAGCTGAGGGTCTTTCACTGAAAACGCTCAAAAACCAGGTCCCAAGAGTTTTGCCCTAGGGTTCTATTAGTAACAAAACCCCTGCTGATTGGAGGTAAGGAGAAAGAAAGATGGGCTCTGAGATAGGTGGGCTCTGAGCTGTTCAGGGCAAAGATAACAAAGACCCTGAGCCGCCTATATTGGAGAGAAAGCCAGTATAGGGTGCATACTACTGATGTGATATACTCTCAAGAATCTCTCTTAATAAAAAAAATGGGCTGAATGTTGAATTTTTTGGAATTTCTTTGTGGCCTTAGTGGTTAGCCCTAGATAGAGTGTATTTGGCAGTCTAATCTAGAGGTAGCTAAGTCATCAATCACCTTTGTGCTCACAAATCTCTACTCCTTGCCTTCCCTCTTTATCCGGGCTCTCCTCTGTTCCTGTATCTGATATTGCCTCATGGATGTCCCACCACTCCTTTATACTAAACCTGTCAAAAGCCAAAAATTCTGATCTTTCCTCCTAAACTCTTTCTCCTTTCCTATTTCCATGGGAAGGCCTGGCAAGGCTACTGCAACCATTTGGCTAATGTAGCCTTCATGGAGCAGCTCAATGGCCTGGAGTAGAAGAATCCCTTCTTACCTTCATCATGTGAACATCCCCAGTGCCTGGAGAGGACTTCCCCTATAGTCTAATTCACAAAATTCTGTTATTTGTATTGGTCTAGCAGTCCCTAATGTAAATTAGTGATTAATATGAAGAACACAATATTAAAAACACAATAAAGCAAATAGCAGTTTACATCTATATATATAGTTAAGACTATTTTGAGAGCAGCTACTTCATCCAGTGTTCTGAAAGATATTACTATAACAGGGCTTTGGACCTGATCCTGACTGAGTACTCACAGCTTCCACTGATGTCAACGGGAGTTGTGGGTACCCATTACTCTCAAAAGCCATATATTCCAGTTACGGATTTTGTTTGTGTATGGTTATTTCCATCATAAGAATGGATATTTGGAAGTATATCCTCAATGATTCTTAATAAATGTCAAACTGAAATGTATGACCAAGTGCTAGACCACTTACCACTGAATCATAATATATAAATGCTTTCTTTCCCCAGTCTCTTTCCCACACTGATATGCTGATAAAGAAGGAACCTTTGGTGGAAAAAGAAGAAATCTTATATTGCACAGATGAGGGAAGAATTTCTATGGCAACTCTACAAAGAGTTTTCCATCACGAAGGAAGTAAAGCTGGTGACAACCATAGATTCAGTAGTCAGCAGAAGGCAGGCAGTAATAATAAGGTTGGTTGGTTAAGCTAAAGAAAGTTCTATCTGTTGCAATATAAGGACAACATTTAGATTAAGCACATCATTGTAATTATGTTAACAGCATATTTTTAAAGTAATGTTTTAACCCCTCAGCAAGAATATCTTATAGAAATACACACTGTAATATCTGTTTTATGAAGTGATTCTTTTTCAGTTTTCGTAATAAATAAAGCAAGATTTTTTTTCTTGAAGCATTTCAGAAAAATATACGAGGAACTGGGCTCTGAGGATCTGAAACCCATTCCAGTTACCATTCTTTTGAAGCATCCTTTCATTCAGGACTTGATTAACAACTACCAGGGATACAAACTTCCTGTAAGTATTTCGTTTCTGAGAGGGCCTACTTTGTAAGTGTACAGAAATCTGGAATGTGTACTATTCTAGAAATTTAAATTTAATGGTAAGAAATACTTCAAATTCACAAGCGTAGACTCTTTATGGGCATTACAGATTGCTCAGTCCAGATTGTGTGTGGCCATTGCATGGGTGCCTGGTATGGGAGAAGGTGCAAGGAGCCGTACCTTTCCCCATGCACAAGGGACATACATGCATTCAGAGGAGAGATGATCACCCCCATGGGCACAAGTCACACAAAAGCAGGCAGGGAAAAGACTGATCCTAGAGTTGGCCAGGTAGAGCTGGCAAGGCCAGTTAAAGGTATGGTGCAACATGCACATTCCTCCTGTGTGCTTGAGATCTAACGGAGAGACTGTGCCTGCCAAGGTACAGTCTCTCTAAGTTCCTTCTTGGGTAGAGTGACTTCGCTCCACCTCCTGCATAGTTAGTGTCTTAATGGCATGTTCTGGTCATAAGTCATTAAAGATAAGATAATCTATCTGCTTCTATTTCATATAGGATGCTGTAAACGTCCGCTGTTGGGGTTTCGCCGCTCCCCGGGGTGGCTGGGAGCCAGGCCGCCTCACCACACGAGTCCAGTGTGTTGGTAAATTAGCCGGGTGGGTCAGGAAACAGCCAGGAGCTCAGGCCCTCAGGCAGGTGCTGAGCAAACAGTCTCGTATTGGAAACCCAGGCCCTAGGTCAGGGTGGAGCAACAAATGACAGTTCAGGGCTCAGACCCTCAGGCAGGGGCTGAGCAAACAGTTCAGTAATTTAAGCCCAGGCCCTAGGTCAGGCTGGGGCAGCAAACAAGAGTTCAGGGCTCAGACCCTCGGGCAGGGGCTGAGCAAACAGTTCAATAGTTTAAGAAGCCCAGGCTCCTGGGCCTGAGCGTCGGATGAGGGAGAGACTGCCACCCGTAAGTGGGGTGGCAGGGGGGACGCAGGCCCATCCACTCCTCTGCGTCCCAGCCCGGGTCCCTAACAGCAGCAGGCAGCCTGCTGCTGTGTCAGTGGGGATCCTGGCCGCAACACACTGACATTGGCTATGGGTGTGCTGCAGCCAGACTAGGGTCGGCTGCCCCCGGGCTACTTCTGACCTCCCCCTCTACCGGTACCTCTGTCTCAGCAGTGTCTTCCACAGCATCTCACATCATGGGCTCCTCAGGATACTGAGCGAGGGGTAAACTGGGCAGCTCCTCGGGGTCCCTTTGTACTGGTCGGCTTAGGGGTTCTTCCAGTGTCTGGCCGGCGTCCAGTCTCCGCAGGTATTGCCAGTCCTCGGTTCAGTCGCAGATGGCAGGAGTCTCCCCAGCGGGAGCTAGGGCATCAGCGTCTGGCCTTTCCGGCAGCCAGGCAGCTTCTGAGCCCTGGGGCTGGGCTTTTATACTTCCTGCCCTGTGCCTTGACCTCTGGGGGGCAGGTGCAGGCTCCAACAACTCCGCCCACTTTGGCGTCCGTAGAGACTCGTCGCTCTCTGGGGCGGCTGGGAGCCAGGCCACCTCACTACAGATGCCAAATGAATGAAACCTTATAAATAACATAAAAAATTAAGTATTTAAAAAATAAAAACATGCTATGTAAATACAAAAACATTGCTACTTTAGTGTTAAGGTTTAAATACTGAGCAAGATTGTGGCATTTAGCCATTGGCTTGAGTAAGGCAACACAAAACAAACAGCTATGTCAGATTGTTGTACATAAAGCTACCAGAATGCTTTACTTGAATCCACATTATCCAAATAAACAAGAAGAAAACTGGTTAAAATGGGCACATTAGGAAGAGGAACAACAGGCATCTTTGGTTCACATTTTAGGAGATGATCAGTTGCCTTCTCTTCATCTTGTTCAGTAAAACTATTCTTCATGCCGAGGGAAAGGACCTAGCGGTATGATAGTAAAACCTCACGTCCCAACAAGTTGTATTAATGATGATGGTCCATGTGTTGGCAGTGATGCCACTCAATAAGTTTGTAAGTGCTCTCCAGAACAGAAAAATATAAAAGGATTGGCAAATTTATTTCATTAGAAGCTTCCAATTAAAATAAATTTATTTTTGATATTCCTTAAATGCCCATGTTCTCCCATTTAAAAAATAATTTGTCCTGTTATAACTAACAAGGATAAAAAAACTGAAATAAGCAATTCTCTAGGTCCAGTTAACTGATTAGAGGGAATTCCTTGGCTCCATGGTGCTTATATAAGTAAAACATTTTCTTGTAACTATATTTTAGTTCAAAAAGACCTCTCTCTGTAACTTTAGTCCAACTTTGGTCAGTTTAGGCCAGATTCCTATTGGCACTACAGTCACTTTTCACTGCTAGACTGCTGTAAAGTGGCCTTAGAGTAAATGAAAATATGGCCCTACAAAATTTCAGCACAGGAGTGGATTTGCTGATTTTGCAAAATAAGTGCATTGACTCTAGGCTCTGTGTCTGTTTCACTGGAAGATGCTATTCATCCTTTGCACTGTGGTTGAATTATGGGAAGGAACTATTTGTTTTCCATTTTCCTTTGCCCATTACTCCACAAGGGTCTCCAGTTTGGCATGCTTCTTCAGAACTGGTGGTTCACGTTTGAGAGTTCTCTGGATCAGCCTCTGTGCCTGATGCAATGGAGTGTGAAACTCACCTGGGGATTCTCAGATCTGAGACACTCCCCAG
This sequence comes from Gopherus flavomarginatus, assembly GCF_025201925.1. NCBI lineage: Eukaryota > Metazoa > Chordata > Testudines > Testudinidae > Gopherus > Gopherus flavomarginatus. The sequence goes on from NC_066619.1 coordinate 26,054,475, forward strand.
TGACTAGCCTTCCTCATTTAAACTTAGGGTTTGGTGTCTGTCTCACATTTCTGATGGTAAACTAGGTTATTGAAAGCTGAGATTACCCACCATTACCCATGGTGTTCTTTGGCCATATTAGAATTTATAGGCTCTACCTTCTAGGACAGTGTTTCTTAACTATAGCCACCATAGCCGCATGTGACCACCAGGGGCTTTTCTTGTGGTCACAGCCTCCTGGGTACTGATTGGGAGGGGAGGTGGGGAGAAGCGGTGGCCCCTCCCCAGGGCTGCCAACAGGGGTTGAACCCTGCCCCCCTCTGGAGACACAGAGTGGAGGAGCAGGCAGCCAGTGAGTTCCCCACCTTCCTGGGAATGGGGGGGCTGGGCTTCATCTCTGGATGGCAGAAGGCAGGCTGCAGCTGTGGGGCTTCAGGCTGCAGCCGCAGGGCTTTGGGCTCTGGCCAGGGGCCCTGGTCTCTGCCACAGGCCCCAGACTCCATCTGTGAGGTTTCAGCCTCCATCTCCTGACCACATGGCAATGAGCTTCAGCCCCAGGCTCACCACCACTTTTCTGTCACATCTGGCCCCCACTGCCTTCTCCAGCCCTGGGCTTCGGCCATGCAGTGGCGGTTCCATCCCCTGGCCACAGGGCTTCAGGCTCAGGCCCTGGGATCTTACCGTGGGGCTTCAGACTCGGGCCCTGGAATCTGACCGTGGAGCTTCGGGCTCAGGCTCCAGGATCTGGCTGCAAGGCTTCAGGCCCAGGCCCTGGCCATGAGGCTTCAGGCTCGGCCCCTGGGCTTGGGCCTGGCTCCTGCCCCCAACCCCAGCTCTGGCTCTATGGTGGTGGCTCTGACCCCAGGCTCACCCTCCCCCCCTTTGCCCCTGGCACCTGCTGCCTCTCCTGTCCTCCCATCCATGCCCCCATTGCCACTGACCCCTGATGGCTCCCTACGCACCTGCCCATTCACAGCTTAATTCGGCCCTGGCCTTGCCAGGGCTGAGTAAATCTGCTGTGAAAAGTGATATTTGTATGTTAATATCACTTTTCACGACAGACTTAGTAGCTAGCTGGGAGGCTGTGAAAAGTGATATTAACATACAAGTATCACTTGTCATAGCAGCAGACTTACTAACAAGTCTAAAAATAAAAAGCAACCAAATAAACAACAAAAACAACAACAAAAAAGGCAAGAAAGTGTAAAACACCTTATTTGTGTTTCTGTTCTGTTAAGTAAATCCAGTAAAGAATAGAGACAACTGTACGTTATTTTTATTATTGAGTCTGCAAAAACAAAACCCACATAAATAAATTACGATGATTTGGACATGCATATGTGGATATTTTATTTGTTTTTCCTAAATCTAATTAAGTATTTTAGGAAAAATTGTCAGAGTAGCCACCAGCAGGAGTTGGTGGTCATACTCTGAGGCAACCAAAAAAATTGTTATGAGAACCACTAGGAGTCAGTTTTCCCAGGGAAGGTCTCCATGTGAAGATTTCTGAGAAGTCAGCTCCTTCAACTTCTTTCCCTCCTTAGAAAACTTTGAGTGTATTTACAGTCCATAGTATATCGATAAGCATTCTGGTTCTTCTGATGTAAATGGAGATGGTCAGGATCCTAAGAAGACCAATCAGTCTTTCTCCCTGAATGCAAATGTAGGATCTTCTTTACTACACCATCTGATGATTTCTAGAACTTTAAAAACCTGTGTGGATATAATGTGGAAGCTCTGAATATGGAATTTGTGGTGGGTCAAGGTGAGATTAGCTGATCACTCAGTATGTTACAGTTGAACCAGAAAGGCATAGTAACATGTACAATAAACAAAGGTCTCCTGTAGGCCATCTTAAGACCTGTGGCTCACACCTGCATGTATGCCAGCTGTATCAAAGTGAAGAGGTAAGTAGTATCAAGTATCCCAATATAAATGTAAGGTTTTTTTTCAGTGTTTGCAATGTTATTGTAGCATGTTGGTCCCAGGATATTAGAGAGACAAGGTGGGTGAGGCAATATCTTTTATTGGACCAACTTCTGCTGGTGTAAGAGAAAAGCTTTCAAGCTACACAGACCTCTTCTTCTGTTTATTGGCATCCTGCTTCTAGATCACTAGAAGTCTTAACTGCCAACAAAAGAACCAAGCCAGGGAGAACTTTCAGATCAGTGCCAAAGGAGAAGTAGGCAAAGTCTATTGATGCGCTAAGCAGCAAATCATCAGCAAGTCTACGATTCATAGGTTCCAAGGCAAGAAGTGACCATTGTGACCATTTAGTCTGATCTCCTATATAACAGAGCCTATAGAGCGCCCCAAAATAATTGCTTTTGAACTAGAACATGTCTTATAAAACCAATCCAATCTTAATTTAAAAATTGCCAGTGATGGATAATTGTGCATTGCAAATTATCAGACATTGCTATGAAATACTATTTCTGTTTGTGAGACAAATTTCTCCCACTGTTGGACCATCTGTGCAAGGAGGAGCATAGGAAGCTAGAACTATAGTAACTAAGGCCAAAATAAGTTGTTAACCAACATTGTGTCTTCCATCTTAACTAAACTGCTAACCTCCCAGTAGTCCAACCTAAACTTCACTCACTTCCAAGAGAAGCTATTACATAGCGTAGAGCTCAGATTTTTAAATTACGTTAACATTTCTTAGCAGCTGTCTTGATAGTACTAAATATATATAAATTGCCTACATTGTTTGTAGCTTGCGAGTTAAGTTCAGAAGTGGCACAATCTCCAAAGTTTGCCTAAGAAGATTAAACGATATATGCAAATTTGCATAGTACCTGAGGGTCTTAGGACATAGTCTCTAAACCAAAATTACTTCTGCAGCATGTCTCAGGAATACTTTTATTTCTGAAGATACATAAGGCAGTCTGGAGCTCAAGTAATACATTTATCTCTTGATCTGGCAGTTAGATCTGATGCTTGCATATCTTGACTTGGCAGCTTGACTTGGCTTGATGCAGACCTGAAATCTTTATTTAACTATTACCCTCAGTCTTTTCTCTTTTGAGGGTTTTTATTGCTAATTAATCTCAACGGACATGGTGATCTGTACTCATAGTACTGAAAAAGAAAGCAAAGTTACATCCAGTAACAGTACTTACAGGTGTGGTTCCACAATCTCCAATTCTTTGGAATCTTTCTTTAAAATTCTGATCAAGTGGGAAAAAACTAAGGTCATAGCTCCTTATACAACTTTGCCTTAATTGCGCGTATTCATGAAGGAGCATAATCATGGTCCTTGTGGCCACTATATCCTTTCCATAGAATTCTGACCACAGTGTCCAAAACACATGCACTCTCAGGAATATAGTTCTATTCATACAACCTCTTCAAAGAACTACATTTGATAGGTAGGTAAACTTCCCTTTTCCCAGGAAGCAGAATTAAGAATACAGTAGTTTTAACATAAAAGATTTTTCCATATATCCTCAACTGAATATAAAAATCTTTATAAAAAATGAAGTTCAACCGCAGTGCTGCTATTTTGAGATCTTTTGCAAGATAAGTATAGCAAAGCTAGGGTGTGGTTTCTAAGGTTAAAATGTTGCTACTTCTGCTGTCATAAACACTAGTTGCAGAAAAATATTTAGGTAGATACAGATGAAATATTTTCTTTTAAATATAAAATTCAGGATTTTAAAATATACATGTTGGAGCACTGGCTGGCTTAGGAAACTGGTTATGAATTAGAAAGCCTTTCATTTCTGGGTCACCAGTTCAAATCAAACCAATGGTATCCTGATCAAAAATAATTATCCTCTGATAGGATGTTTGCTGACCTATTTGAAGTGAGTTTGTTGGCTCAGTCCAATTTCTTGTGGACCAGTAACCATATCATAAATCACCACCGCTGTTTGGTACCCTTTTTGTTAGCCTCAGCACAAAGACCAAGGACTGAATAGACACAAAAATTTTATTACCATTGTATCTCTGGCCTTTTCTGTCCAGATTAGAACTGTGGAGCAAGCTCTCTGTCACAACCTATCCATTTTTTGGCTTATTAGACAACTTCATTCTTTAGTGTTGTCAGTCTACACTTGTCACCAGCACACGCAGTGTGTGTGTGTGTGTGTGTGTGTGTGTGTGTGTGTAAGCATTTATTTAAGTTCAGAACTGTCAAAAATTTCTATTGAATACATTTTTAATAATACTCTTTTCATTGTAATAAAATTACAAAAATAGTCTACAATAGATCTTTAACATCTACTAATACCTCCTTACTGTTTAGAATAACCACTTATTTCCAGTGGAATACTTCGATCTTAGTTAATGAGGTCAATGGGCACAGTTTGACGACTGGTATCTTTTTTTCCCCAGTTTGCCATTATCTTTTTTTGTCTCTCATCCAAAATAAAATGTACAGGTTTTTTTTATGTATGCTATGTTACTGTAGCCATGTCAGTCCCAGGGTATTAGAGGGACAAGGTGGGTGAAGTGAAATCTCTTCTTCTGTGCAAGCTTGCAAGCTTCTCTCTCTCACCAACAGAAGTTGGTTCAATGAAAGATATTACTTCGCCCACCTCGCCTCTCAGTTTTTCTAAAGCATTTGACACTATTATGTTATTTATGCATAAAGATTATTTAAGTTCCTTTTTGTTCCAAATCTCTTAGTTTAGCATATCAAAGCACAGATTTCAAATACATTTATATAGTATTTTATGTGTGTGTGTGTGTGTGTGTGTGTGTGTGTACACGTATATTTTAAATAAATGTAACTATTTAGGCACTTCCTTCCAGGCTGCTCCTCCTAAAGTAATTGTAACTTAATATAATTATTAAACATCTACATATCAGTAGCACCTAGAGGCCTTGTTAAATTCATAGTACCATTGTGCTAGGTATTGTACTAATGTACAGGGAATGATAGTCCCTGCCCCAAAGAGTTTACATAGACCATTTCATGTAACTTTTGTAAAATTTACATTAGCAATAGTTTTTTAAACATACATGTGTCTTAATATGGATTCAACACTTGATATAACATTTGACAATGAAGAAATACACTGCTTCAATTCATAAGGACAATTCCTGTAGTCCCTACTTAGTAAGGACAGCAAGCTGCCACCCCCTCTTCCCCTCCCCCACTCCGCCATGCACAGTAGATAAGGTTTAATACTTGGAGCAGGAGGAGCATTGATGAATCACTCTTAGCCCGTGCTCACGATACTTCTGAAACTTGAGAAACATTTTCTATGTGGTGTGGTGTATTGGTGCACAAGGAGTGGAAAATTTAACTCAACTCCTAAAAGGGACTATAAGTACATTTTTGAAAAGTGAGATCAATGTGTGTGGTCTCACGCCATCATGTGTTCCATCAAGGAGGACATAAGAAGTGTAAACATACGTGAAAAAATATTTTTCTTCAGTTGCTAATAATAATGATAAACATTGGTTCAGATAACAAGAGATATTATTCTTGTATGAAGCTGAAGAAAGGCACATTTCTGTCTATTGGAGCTATTGATCAGGAGCAGAAAAAGTTACCTCTGCAGTGCATTTGAGGTCGAGAGCTTTGGTTTCTTTTGTAATTGTAATTTGAAGTTGCCCAGAAGGAGGTTTCCTTTGTACATGTACCATTTTCTTAAATGCTACGCTGTCATTTTCCTCACTGCATCAGATCATGGACCGTATGAATCCTTGCTCATTTTTAGAGTAATATTATACTATACAAATATATTTTAATCTTGTAGGTAGAATTTCTGCTTCCTGCCCATGCAGCATGTCAGAGGTGCACCTCTGCACTTTTTCCATGATAACAAATAGTAACTTCTTGTAGTTTTACTGATTTTTCACAACTGTATATTTTAAAGTGAAAACTTGAGTAATAAAACACATTCTAGAGTGTCAGAAGCATTACAATTAACTAGTATCAGCATTTACCTCATGTGGTACTGATAAGTACTGATAATGAACTTGCTGACGCTTCCATTTGCTAACATTTTATTTCTGTATAACCGGAACTGAAACATCTGTTTCTGAATCATTGTGCTGAAAAGAGGCTGTTTTAAACTGAACCATTCTTCCAGCTAATCCTAAAGTGTTATCACTAACTTGTAAAACAAAAGGCCAGTGAAATGCTTTACTGCTTTTTGTCTAGTGAACTATCAACAATTATGGATAATTTTGTGGTTCAAAAAAAAAAGAGAAAAGCTGGACTTTAAAAATTTGGAGAAAATATATTAGCTGAGAAAGAAGTATTTAAACATAATGTGGTTTATTTTATAAAACCTGTGGATTTGGCCTAGAACATGAAAAAATATTTTTCACATATGTTTTCTGCTTAAGGTAAAATTGTAATCACCAATGTTTTAATATCAGACACTAGAAAGCTAATAGTTTGCTGTTCATGTTTTTACTGAAAACTCAGTACACTATGTCTTTAATGTAATTGTTCATCTTCTTTGCTATGTGAAAGGGGTCACCAGTACAAAAGTTTGAGAACCACTGTTTTATAGTTTAGTTAATGGGGGAGGGACAGGAATAGAGAGAGAGGAAAAACAAAAACAGCAACAAAAGCCACATTTGTTCACATGCCAAGTAGAGCCTCCTCTCCTGGAAAAGAAGAGGAAAAGATTCATGAAGCCACCAGGCAGACCTAACTTACCAGGGAAGCACCTAGATACTGCCCTGGAGCGTACGCTAGGAAACCCTAAGATAGGCAGACAGATAAAAAATCTATGGTGAAAATTCATACCATTGTATCAAATATGTAGTGAGACAGAAATATCAGTGGCATCAACATGGGACTTTCTTTTATTATTTTAGTTACACATTACATAAATAGGAAAGAGTCTTTTCACAAAGATTAACTGTCAAAATTGAACCAGCTAAAGGAAAGATTCTGAGTCAGCCACCATTTCCTAAGCTCTTCTCTAGGTATTGTAGCATTTGTAGTACAAAACACACACTGATTCAAGAACCCTCCAGTGCCTAGATAAGAAGATAGATTGAAGCCTTAAGACTGAATTTCCTGGATTTGGTTACTTAAAATCCAAATTTGACATAAATTAAGAGCAATACACCTTGACATCCCCATCACATGCTTGAAGCACCACATCATGTTTTATTTGGAACAATACATATAACAATTCCATAGTGGAAAAGAAGTGATTGGTTTATTCTGTAATACTAGACAATTATTTTTGTAATTCATGACATGTTAACCTGTAATTGTTTGGTCTGATAATATCATGTTACAGTAGTATGGAGCTGTGATAATGGCATTATACAAATGAAATAAAAAGATGTAATTTTCTTTGCAAAATATTCTATTGAACCTTAGCCCAGTGACAGTGCCAATATTTCTTAAATAAATTAAATAAAGAGTATGTTGAGTATCTTATTTGATATATGGAAAGAGAGATTTACATGACTAAATCCCAATTAAAATGCAAGTTATACACGTACACCTCCTGCTCATTAATAGTATAGTCAGCTTCTGGAAAGGCAGAGATTGTTACTTACTAATTTATGACAGTTTTAATTGTGACCTAAAAGTTACTTGACATGTTCTTTTAACTTTGTTTTCAATTTT